>NC_056542.1:30230456-30564206 GCF_910596095.1 Thunnus maccoyii
TGAAGAGATCCCTTCCTTATCTGCAATATAAGAGATGGGGGACAAAATACATATATTCCAAATTTTATCTCAAGTTAATATGAGACCTCAGAAATTAGTAGAGTTAATCAAATCAAAGTGAGAATCTTCCCTCTAAGATTTCCAAATTCACACTTAATGTTACCCTGGACAGTGTTTCCTGACTGAGCTGTGGTAGAGGGACAGTAACATAAAGAGGGAATTTTGTACTAAAATGACTAACTTTGAAAGAAACTCACTTGAATCCATATAATTGATTAATTGTTCATGTAATTTTTCAAGAAAAAATGAAACATGTTTGATGGTTCCTGGGTCTCAAATATGATCATTTGCTGCTTTCCTCTTTTCTCACATAGGCTCTAAAAACTCTGGTGGCCAATTATTATAGTTTTCAGATAGAAAATAATCAGCTGAATAATCACTTCTGAAAATAATGTTTAGCTGCAAAATAACACAGACTACGCAAGCAGGGTAGTATTTTAGATTTAGATTACTGGATGGTTTCTTATTTGGTCGTAGGTTTGTTCCAGAAACCTTAGAGACAGATGTCTCAATACCCTGACTGATCAAATCAAAAAATTTTAACACAGCTTGAAACTACTAGATATAAGTGAGAAAATATGCTCTTTGCTCGAAGTGCAGTGCAGTCTCATCTCAGCGATATTGTCAAACCTGAGGTGTGAAAACTGTTGAAGCATAATCTGTTTTAACACTTGGCCGCCCTTCAGCCTCCCACATTATTTACAGTAGATATGTGCAGCCGATAAACGTTACAGTTTAGTCAGGGGGCGGGAAGAAGAGGAATATAATCTGCTTTAATAATACTGTAACATAGAAAAAGAATAAATGGCCTAACCCAAAGAACAACCCACTGAGTCTACCTCACTGTCATTCACTACAGAGGTGTTCTGTGTCTGCAGGGCCTGTTCACCATGTGCTGGAGATGTTTCTGATTTGAGTTAAACACAGACAGGAAACCATGTGTCTGAGCTCTCCAGTGTGGCTGCCCTACACAACCACACACACATGCAGAGGCAAAGACAGACACTCAATTTTTCTTCTCAGCACTGCTAGAGGCAGCAGCCAAACACACAGCGTAGAACGCCTCTAGCTGCATGTCAGCGACCACACTGAGGATTCCCCTGAATGATGTTTACGTGTGATGCAAACAACACGTTTCCACTTCCTGTTTGTGATGATGATGCATTCTCCGTCATTCCATGAGACAGTAGCAACCATAAAGAGACCCACTAAAAGAAACAAAAAACCCCCAAAAACCCACCCACAACTTCTGTTATGTGTGCGAACAGCTTCAAACACCAAAATACACGTACAGTTTCCTTGTCAGTGGCTGGAGAAAAAGTCAGTGAAGGAGGGGGAGGAGGTGAGAAGACAACCACGGAGAGGAATAATGATATATTGATAAGTGAAAGAAAAAAAGCAATGATTGACAAATTTCTAGTTGCAGAGTTTACAGTTAGAAGAAAAGGAGAGGCAAGGAATGACAAACCAAGTGCTTGGTTACTCATTTATAGCTGAAATATGAGGAAGGACTGCGGATATATTACTCTGCTAAGCAAATGTTGGAGGTTTCTGATAAACTGTGCAGCTGTCTGAACTGATAACCAACTGATTTTATAGCTGGTTAGCCAGACATACAGTAACAGACATGCAGATGTGTAAACAATGTCAAAAGTGGTTGTAATTTGCATGATTAGTCTGTTTTTTTCCTGTGCAGGCAGTTGCATCAAATACATTCAGAGCAGGTGTGAATAGACAAACATACTGTACATATTTAAAGGATGAGGCTAGCAATATTCTATATGGTTCATACTGTCATTTAATTGATCCTACTAATAAGTATTATGTGTGTATCCAAAGTCTGATATATTCTTATTCCTCTGTGCTGTAGAGCTTCATTGTTGTACAAAACCTATTAAAAACACATTAATAGGACACACTGTTGCACTGGGTGACATGCTCCTTCATTACCATGAAGACAGTATACTTTATTTTGACTCAATTCACCACACACTGTCCTACTGCAATAAATACTCACTTGTGCACCAAATGTGTATTAATTCATGGCTGAAAATAATCCCCAACAAGTGCACACTCTGCTGCAGTCTGCTGCAACATTAGCATTCATTTGAATTTGTGTTTCGGGCCACCTTTTAGCTCTGTTTTGGCCTCTACCAACTCCTTAGGGAAAATATTTGCTTCTTTAGATGCTAAATGCTCCACTATGTTCACCAGCTGGTCAGTAACTTTGTTTTTCTGTCGTTTGGGCCTGTGCGTGTAGTGTACAGTGAGTTCATCAGAACTTGTTCACTAAAAATAGCTGCTTGCTTCATTTGAAACGTTGATGAGAGTGCTGAGAGTGAAATAAAAGTCGTGGGCCGTGAACCACAACAATGAATGAAAGATGCTAAAATGCTCCATAGAGCTGAAGGGGAACTACAGAGGTAATTCTCTGAGGTTTGTCACTGACCCAATAAATAAATTGATAGTGCAGCTTTAACCTCATTATCACACCACATTATCATGTACTTACTGGGGGAGAATGACAGTTTGTCGTTACACTCCTCCTCATCAGTACAGGAGCAAAAGTGAGCCATCCCAATTGTTGTGTTCTTCTCCTTCATCACACAGGTGGAGCTGTTGTAGTCCTCCAGCATAACACCATACAGTGGCCTGGATGGATCATGACAGAGTGTTTCCATGGAGAAGTTGGTCTCATTTTTCCTCCTGAGAGACAGGCAGACAGACAAAGCAGAAATGTAATGAACAATTTATACTCAAATAGCTATCTAGTAAATCCCATCTAAGAGATGAAGACAGTTTTCTGCTCTCAGGTACCTACCAGATAGCGACACAGACCTCGTTGCGGTCAATGCAGGTGGATGTGATGGAGCAGTTGGACATGCAGGTCCCTGTACCGTTACAGGAAGAAAGCTCCAGATCACAAAACTTACAAAGCTGATTCATATGGAAAAAGGGGGGCATACCTGCAGAACACACACAAAAATATCCATCAGGTTGGCTTCATGTTTCAACAGTAGAATTTACTGAACATATTCATTTAAGGAGATAAATCCCATACATTATTTCTTTAAAGCCACTTTGAGACAAACTTTACAATTGTAACCCAACTACCATACACGTGAAAAGCAATTCTCCACTCATAACCAGTTGTAACATGGCGAGGCAGGCCTGTCAAGCTTTTGATTTCTCAACATGTTGAAGCAGTGTGCATGGGGCTGCAGTTAGAGCCATACTCTGTTCAGGTAGGATTGCAGTTTCTTTTTTAACCCTTTCCAAAACCAATAATACCATGAACAAATATGATAATACAAACAATAAAGCAAAAATCTGACTTCTTGCTTGTCCAAGTATGTAAGTTAAGCAGCTAAACAGGGTTATGTTAGAATGAGCCTGATATCAACAACAATGCAAGAATAATGCTTGTTTTTTATTTCCATGTCTTTTAATGGATCAACAACTTGTGAAGATGCTAGCTTTTTGCCTGGGGCATGCAGCTTTAGCCTCTGTCTTTTAGCACATTATCCTGTATCTAGCCATTAAGTGCTGTTATCTCATTATATTATTTTACATTATTTAAGACCAATTTGGGTTCTCTTTGGGTTTTAAAATGAATAAAATATTAAAAATCAGACAGAGCCAATGTTTCAATCAACTCATTTAGCTAATGTTAGCTTAATTAGCTAGCAACATCTGATAAAATCTTGTCATTTCAGCTCACAAAATTGATGGTCAGTGGCTAGAAATGAAAAGTACGAAACCAAAAACCTGTTGTTTCAAAAATCACTTTTCAAGTTCAAGAATTTCAAATAACAACAACAACAAAAAAAAAAAATCAAGAATTGAGTGAACGTGGTAAGTCTGTCACTATTATCACTGTGACTGCATTATATGCCGTGTGAGAACGGAAAACTTGACAGGTGTAGCAACAGTAAAAGGAGGCAGCGGACATGGTTGTGTGGTTAGCAAGACTGTCAGAAGTCATGCAGCAGATTAAGACACACAAGACACATCAAACCAGGTTTGATACTTTAAGCCTATACTGTACAACAGCATCAGCTGCCTGAATCCCACCAGGTCAGGACCACAAACAACTTTCAACACAGACAACCACAACCAGGTCAATGCCTCCCCTGAGCTGCACTGCTTGTACCTAGATTGACTACCTCAAATGTAATGGGGCCGAAGGAAGCCATCAAGCCATGCAAAAATAGGCAACAACCACACTGAACCACCAACACAGTAAACCACAGCTGAATCAATAGGATGCCTGTGCCAGGTTACAGTAATTTCTTAGATCAAACCACTTCAGATACATAACCAAAAGCCTTTGAATCTTTGAAATGCCTTCAAAATGACTATGTAAAAAGGGATTTCCTGAAAGAAGCAATAAATCAAGTTCATTCTTTTTTAAATTCACTTAGGCATCAAAAATAGACTGTAGAGTGTTTTCTAATCTGTTTTACTGTTATGAGTGCTGTAGGATTTCTGGAGGTAAGAAAGATGAATGGAAAGTTCTGTTAAATGTGAAGTCAAATCCATCTAACAAATGATTCACAAGGTTTCTAAAAAACATGTCTACCAGTGGATAATTATAAATGTAGGTGCAGACTTAGAAGTGGTAACTCCACATGACAATTGTTTGTCATTTACTCAATGATCTTTTCCTATTTTAGAAATGTCACAAATGTCATTTGCAGCCAGTTATGTTTTCATTTTTGCTTATTATTAAAGGAATAATTGGCCCTCGGATATAGTTTCATTGTCAGATATCATCACTCTGGCTGGTTGAAAGGTATTGCATGTGGTACAGTGGGTCGCGTGCTGCCTGGGCTGGTTGCATAATCAGTAAAATCTTATCCCTGTCATTCTCCTTAGCATGCTAGCAAGCCGCCTACGCCTCTCTGATCTCCTGACCTGTTCAGACCTGCCTCTCTGACTCTAAGCCCCTTGACTGGTGGCCTGGGAGTGTGTGTAAAAACCCTAACTAAGCCACATTGGCCTGTGTTAGTCTGAAGTTTACAGAGCTTAAATATGCATTTTTAAACTATGTTTTTTAAGCTAGAAAGGGAAGGAAGGGAAGGTTTCTGGTTGACTGGAAGACTTTTGTGTTCAAATAATCCTGACTTGCAGGGTGGTATAGAGACTCTGGCATATACAGTAGGGTTCAGGTGTTGTGGTGTAGCAGGGCGGTTTCAGAGTTATGGAAACCCTCCTTCAGCTGGGAGGTCTAAATTTAAGCCTCTATGTCGCCAAGCATCTGTCCTGGTTCAGCTTCACTGAGCAGGACTCTGAACTCCTTCCAGCTTTGTGCCATTCTCATCAGTCTAACCTACACTCCTGGTTGGGATGGATAGCAATGAGGGTTTCAGGTTCTGGTCCTGACGTCACACCCCGCTAGCAGCTGTATTATATAGCTGTTCTTGTTCCTCAGGTTTACTGTCAGTTTTCTAAAATAAATATCTGTAATACAGCACTAGCTACCTCTAAGAAAAACCCTAAGAACCTAAGAAGAACCCTGCAATCTTCTAATGTCATCTTTAATCATCCTCAACTTTTAGCTGTAGCTCAACTCTCTAAAAAATGTCTGTGCATTTCAGACCGTATCTTGTCTTAAGGCCGAAGTCTGTCAAGCTGGTGCCATTTTGGTGATGGTCTTGGAATTTGAGAAACAGTGTTTGTGACCTGTTTTTAGTATAGATTTTTAGTAATCTGTGTTATTATAAATGTCAAGGAGGCTTTAATAAGGTTTGTTTTGTCATTTTGAAACAGGCTCTTATGTTGCACTGAGCCTGAAGTGTGGGATACAATGTTCTATTAAACTCCATCTGATATCAGTATCTTAATTCCACTGAGTGAAATGTTTCAACAGTACACATTCTGGTATTGTAAGATTAGCGATTAAGAAACTTAAACAAACAAGCACTGTGATCAACGGATATCACATGATTATCATTTCAGTCAGGAAAAACATGTCTTGTATGAATTGACCATTTTTAGCAAATGCCTTAACAGCCAGATTTGACAGGAAAGTCTTTGCTCTTTGAGCAAGGAGGTGAAACAGCAACAATGATTCTGCTCAGGAGAACTAATTTCCCCTTGATAAACACATACATGAACAAAATCTTAGTAACAATACCAAAAGTACACCAGTTGGGGTGGTGGAGAAAGCGTTGGCATGAGGGCATCAGCATAGTAATAGTGAAAAGTGTTGGGTTGCAATGGCTATAAATATGATTGGATGTTAATTTTCAGCTGGTAGCCAAACTGTTGAATGAGCCAGTGATTGTGAGGCATGAATGAATCAGCTGATGCTGATCAGCTAATGCAAGTGCAACTTCAATGCTCTGACTGAACTACCGTAGGGCTATGCTCCATTAATGGTTTCCATGGAACTAACTCAGGTCAATTTTGGTCAGTTGTACTGTATGTACAAAATCAAAATTAGCTTACCCCTTTTTGTCATTATCAACAGTGTTAAACTGTGCAATGTAAACTGTTCAGATAAAGATGTGGGTCAGAGATGCAGGTACATACTCTCATCACATTTTTTGACTTAAGAGACTCTACAGATTTAGAAACGAAAGAGATGTCTGATACCACTTAACCATGATGAAAAAGGCCCCTCTCTTGCAAACAACAACAACAACAGCCGTCACACGTCTGAACCCACAACATAGACAAAACATCTGCATGAGTTGCAGCCTGTGCTATCGTAATATCAACTGACATAGTACCACGTCTGCAGTCCAACGGTGAAACCCGACCACAGGAGGGCTTCAGGTCTGACATGCATGAATTCTCATTATCCTCCGTCATGTCGTTAAACTCCACCAATTCTCCTTTAAGACCCAGGCTTCCCTGATACAGTATGTGTTTATCTGGGTGGGGGTGTGTATGTGTGACACCTGATCATAGTCTCATAAACCGGGTTATTCATTTAATAGGAAGCACGGTTAATATACTTTCAAGACACATTCCGTCACATAGATTCTAGTTTGGGGCAGGACAGGGAGCGTGAAATAGCAGAGCGCTAACACCCACTCACAACCTCAGAGACAAATAAAACCTGCTGATTTAGTGCAGCAAAGTGCCACAGAGAGTGAATGGATCTGAATGAGTAACAGGGTTTGAATTACACTCTGTGCAGCCAGTGAGCTCAGTAAGTTCTTCATAGTGCTAATTAATCTTTATTGTATTGTTGTGTAACATTGATTGCACATTAAAAGCTCATTGACCATTAGCTTTTTATGATTAGGTCAATTATTGTTGAGAAGAATTCAAGGTGAAAGATGGGTGAAACAGCACCCTAAATGTCCCCATTTACTATCTTTTCTGGATTTATGATAAAATAACAGTGCTGTTGATCTTAAGATAGTTAGAGGTTGCAGCTTTACACCCTTTACTTTGAAGTTCCAGCAGATTGTGCCGGTGCAGAAAGTTAAAGGGCAACTGCGCATAAAGGTCTGTGGAGGTATGTGGGTCATTGTTCCAGCTGCTAAAGTACTTTGACTTTCTCTTTTATTACTGAACTTTTTCCTGCTGCAATTCCATGTGTAGGAATTATAGTATGAAAACACAAGTGACTTCAGTGCATCACAGGAAAGCGTGCACCATCATTAACCGTGCTTTTGATGGCTCCTGAAGGGGCTGTAATTGAAAGTTGAGGTTTCTGTGTGCTCCTGTTACTGCAGGAGGGAAATCATGCTACTGTGACCGGCTTCCGTCTGGCAGTCAGACCAATGAATAAACTTGATAAATACATGTCTTCTGCATTTTAGCACCAGGTTCAGATGCAACAGGAACCAATATTATCCTCTAAATGTCAATAATGCTGTGAGTTAAAAACTGTCCAAAATATTTTGAATGATATAAAATGTTTAGTATTCACAATATTGGGGAAAAAACATGCATGGTCAAAATAACAGAAACACTTAAAGGTGTTAAAGACAAGGTTGCCCTTTAAGCCCATTCCTGTTTGCTATCATTTTGGAACCCATAGCTCAGACTGTCCATCAATTTCCAGGCCACAAACCTATGACAAACTCCATACTTATGCCATTTAAATGGATAGTTTGAACAATTTGACATTTTGATACATATTTGGCTTCATATTTGCTGTACAGACATGTCAGTAATATTTATCTCATTTAATATCCATCCATCTAATATTTGTCTACCTCTTAACAGCCCATAAGAAACATACCAATATCCATCATTCCATCACATCCTATGTCCACTAACATCATCTAAATAACAAAAAAAATCTGTTTACTGGAAAAGGCAAACTCAAATGCAAACTTATTTTTCTGGAGCCACTGGAGAGCAAAACCAGGCATATCAGCATTGAAACTCCAACTCTTGTCATATAAAAGCTGACAGAGCACCTCATCCAATCAGCTGAAAAACCATCCTCTATTTCCGCCCCTCTCGTCTTCCCCTTCCCCTCTTTTTCCAAACCACTGAGAATGTGAGCTCACAGTGGATGGGGGGACAGACAGGAAGACTGACTGCCGTTTATCACCCGTTCACAGGAAAGGCGGCTCAGAACTGTTCAAATGTGAATGGAAAAAGTAAGAAATCTGCATACCAGGCAGGAATACTACAGTATAGGCCAGGGTCACTTAAGCAGTAGGTCAGGTTTCAACAAAATGAGCTTTAATGTATCCACATGTGATACATTTCTGGAGCCATGCAGCATGTCATATAAAAATTGACAGTATTGTGCTACTGGGTCTACTTCTGTCACCAAAATGAGGGGAGACAACTGGCAAGAGGCTGCACAGGGCTACATAACTGCCACAGCGGGAGGCTCGGCTCTCTCCCTCTGCTCCTGAAAGTTATCCTCCCACCTCTCTAACTCCCTCTTAATCCACCTCTCTCAGACTTGGCGCTAATCCTCTCATTCCTCCTGTCTTTATCTCCCTCCCTTAACTTTCTGAGGTTCCCTCTCTCTTTCTGCCACCTTCGCCTCCATCCCTCTTTTTTTTTTTTTTGTTTGTTTTGACCCAGTGATTCAGTGAAGCGAATTGAGAGGGGAGAGGGTATAAGGGATGTTGGCTAATATGGTAAAAATCAAAGGGAGACACTTTGGTGAGGTCAAAGTGGGTGACCCCTCTTCTCATTTCATGCCCGGTAAAGTCAGTGTAAACACTATATGGAATCAGGGCTTTGCAGGGCCCCGCAGATGTAGATATAGAAGGGCTCTCTGAGGATGTAATCTAATGCAGCTAATTCAGCTTCAATAATATACCTGGGAAACTCTTATAAACTCAAAGAATCATCCAAAATACAATACCTTTGCGGCCAAAAGAAAAGACTAACCCATTCAAAGTTAAAGCTCTCTTCTCATCCAGCCTACTGTTTTCCTTTGCCTTTCATTTTTGAGTGGCACCTTCAAAATAGCCGGCGTCCGGCGCTGTCTTGGCTAAGCACAAGGAGTATGAAATACACAAGCTGACTGTGGCCTCTGCCCTGACACAAGAGAGAGAGAGAGATTCCCTAGAAAGGAAGGAAGGAAGGAAGAAGGAAACTTCCTGTGACAGCCCACCAAGCGGATGGTTATCAACATCAATTGAAAGCAAACAAAGAAAGAAAAGATCAAAACACCAAGGTCCGGCCCCGGTGTTTGGATAACCAAAATGTCAAGCTGCTCTAGCACTGGGAGAGTGGTGAGCAACTTCTTCCGGCCTGAGGTGCTCTGAAGAATTTCAGGCTGGAATAACAGGGAGTGTGCACAAGTGTGTGTTCATGTATATTTGTGGGAAGCACGGGGGCATATGGGTGGACATTTGTATGTGTCTGTGTGCATATGTGTCTGTGTGTCTATCTGTCAGACATACAATGCAGCAGGACCACACAGTCCTTTTGGTATGTGGGATTTCCAGGTTCAAAATAGGCCCCACCGTGGGAGGAGGGCAGGAACAAACAGGAGAGACAGAGGGAAAGGGGCAGAGAGGAGGAGAGGAAGAAGAAGAAGAGGGGAGAAGGGCATGACGGATGTTTTGCTTTTCAATCTACCCAACCTGTCAAAAAGTGTGGGGGCATTTCTGTGGTTTATTGAAACTGGAAGCGTGACCGTATGACAGGCAGAAATCAGACAAGTCAGTTAAACTGTCATGGTTAACACATGGGATTACAGTTCACAGGAGGGAAACTGGATTGCTGCTTTGCAAATGACTCACAAGAACACTTTCTCACAAAAAATATCTTTCACTATGATCATGTAGAAACACAAGTGGTTTAATTCTCACGCAGGTACCAGTGAGTCAGTCTATACAAACTCATGCTGTGCACTTTCTTCTAATCCATAGAGCCTTATTTTAAATTCAAGTGGAGATCCCAACGTTTACAAAGATAAATATGTAAATTTTGAGTGAAATGTGTATAAAAAGTCATAGGGTTTGAATATTTCACTCAGTGTAAACATCATGTAGCTTCAGAACTGCAACAAGCTGATACAGGATACATATGATGCTGTAACCTTTAAGGGGCACCCACATGATTTCACATTGCACTTTCATAAAGCTGTGGGACTCACAAAACAGAGATTTGAAAAAGAAAGGTCAAAATCAGAGCAGCGGAGGCTGTGCTCAGTTTCTAATACAAGTCAGACTCCAAAAACACTGGATCCTACAATCCCCATAATGCAACTCAGTAATAGTGTCTACACATTTTTTAAACTCCACATCCCAAATTCTTAACACAAGCTTTCTGTTAAAAAAATCTGTCTCCAAGATAACCTCACTGACGTCATCAGGATTATTTTTTTCAGATTTAAGGAAGCTCCTCCAGAGCCACAGAAGACATTATACAACTGTTTTCACATGCTGAGTAGTACTCCATGTCACATGTAAACTGATCTCAATGTGTAAAATTGGTGGAGTCCCAAAACAATTCAAAATGACATCTCAGCAATTACACTATTTTGCACAAAACAGCAAAATCTTATGGACACAAAATGTTCAGACTAATTGTTTTGGTTTGTGTTTTTTGAGATTTTGTTTAAGTTGAGCCTTTGCTGCAGTGAAAGTGACTGATATTTAGATGATTATTATTACACTTTATACGAGCAGACATTTAATACAACCGTGAAATTCTTTAGTCAGGTCAGATTTTATAGAAAGTCCTGTTCAGGCTGCTGTGGTGAATAAAAGATTACGTGATAGTGGAAAAAAAGACTATCTCATATGCGGAAAAACACTTGTGCAGATGTAAACAAGAGACTACCGTTAGTTAATGTTAAGAGTAGCCAGCAGTGAGGAGCATAGCTGAGCTGTGTATCAGCCCGCTGTATGAGTCACCTGTTGCGCCTGGCTGTTCTTTGCTCTCCGGAGAGCCATGCGTAACGTCCTGAAGGGAAACTTTCCCAGGCTCGTTACAACAACAGCCTCCAAGTTTTTGGTTAAATAGACGAACACTGACAGAGGAGAGGAGCGTGGTGATCTTGTGGCAGGAAACAGACAGCGAGATGTTTAAGCATAAGATATGCGTAACTCACCGGCAGCTCCGGGCTCCAGCAGCGCTACAACGAAAAATATAGATAAAGCTCCCCGTAAAGATAAAGAACCGCGCTGTCGCTTCATGTTTCTGTGTCCTCCGCCCAGAGATTCTCATTCAGATTAAAGGTAAACCACAGTCCAGTGGAGGAATGAGTTTGGTGTGTCCGCTGTGCTGTGCGCTCCACTCCGCTCAGCAGCTGGAGACTCACTGCTGAACCATTCATACACGCACACACACTGTACACTCATACACACACACACCCACACACACACGGGACAGGAAACAGGAGGGAGGACTCTCTCTCTCTCTCTCTCTCTCTCTCTCTCTCTCTCTCGCTCTCTCTCTCTCTCTGTATGTGTGTGTGTGTGTATGTGTGTGTGTAATTACCTATCCAAATAGTGGAAATCGGAACAGTAAACAGCTCTGTATACATTTACATAAACTCAGGGCGGTGAAATGTTGCCAGCCAGCTTTCTGGAATATCACAGTACCTCCACAGATTTTCACTAAAGTGTAGACCTACAGTTAACAGAGTCCCAGCCTGAAGGAGAAGACATTTCACATACTTTCATACCTCAGAATATATGAGTGATTTGTTTCATGATTTTGTTTATACAAACAAGGCCAAAATGCCTGTACTGTATGTACCCATTAATCACTTTAAATAACAAGAAATATTTAAAAAATCTGTAGGGCATATATCTGAAGACATTAGCAGTATGATTCTTCAAAAGTGTCCAAAAAGGATTTTTAAGGCTACACACTGTGGAATATACAGTAGCCTATATACGTTTCTATGTTGGGAAATTAAAGGGGGTGGACAAAATAAAAGAAACATTTCCAAATAAATCACACCATTCATCACAACACCACAAACTATTACTTGATAAACTGCACAGGATCAACAAACAATGATCATTGATAAAGGTTGTGAGGGAGCCTGACCAGAGTGGATAAAAAGGTGGTAGGACACAGACTCAGACTTGTTGAATGACTAATAAAAAGAGATTTATTCTGTCCAGTGTGACAAAACAAGTGTCTCAAAAAAGAAATGATTACAAGCAAATCCAATTTAACTGGCTTAACTCAGGATAACTCAAACTAAAGCATGATCATGTGCTCTTCCTAAACCCACATCTCTTCTCTTAAATAGGCCCACCAATTAACTACGCAGAACCAAGTTTTTTGCAAGGGTGTCCTTTTCCTTATACCAACTGGCATATAACAATGCTACTTGTGTCAGTCAACAATGTTTACAAAAAACACATCATCCACAGAATAATCCTCATTACAAGCCGAAATAGTGCAAATCATATATATACTAAACCAAACATTTAACCAAGTAAAATAAATCACCCGATAGTTGGTCTAACCCAGTGACATCACTAGTGATGTCAGTGAGAGTATATAAACAGGAAGTGGTTGGGTGACTCCCCCTTCCCCTCCTGGCAAGCATGGTGAGTACGGTACAAAACACAAACTAATCTATAACTCCAGAAACAACCAATGACAAGTATGGAAAGAAACACAAAGTCTAATGGGGACAAATGGTGTGGTCTCACCAACTTTGTCACGAAGGTAATTTGATTTGATATTTAATTTTTATATTTGATTTGCTTGATTGAACAAAAAACATTGTTGAAACAAACAACGAATTTCTCAATTGATTTTCAAGAAAATGTATTATATTGTCATATGTTGTGATATAAACTTGCATATATTATGAGAGGAGACAATTCATATCACCCACCCATAGTATACAAATATGGACACAGTGTAGATACATGTCATTGTTGACCAATCTAACACAATGTCTGCACAGGCTACGTAGAAAAAACCGCATGCTAGCAGCAGCGGCTGGGGCGACTCTGTATGTCTCTACACGGTGCATTCAGGCACAGTACTGAGAGTAGATCACCTGTGTTTTGGCGGCTCTCAGTGATCAATATGCAGTCACCACACAGCCTGTGAAACATTGTGTAAAGCTGGAATTATGACCCTCTGATGATATACTCAATATTTTTACAAGTATAAAAGATAGTCACACAAACATATCTGAATGACGCCTGTGCACATTTCAAACATGCAGCCTGGGGAAGCATGTTCCAATCCATCATTACACTACCTCCACAAAACACATTCATTCTAAAATAACACCTGAGGGACAATTGGGACACTGACTTGTCTGCATATGTGATGGATGAGATTGCTGACTGATGGCAGTGTTGATAGTGAGCTGAGCTGTATTTTGATGGCAGCACAGAAACTGAGCCCAGTGACATGATGATAGTAAAGCCGAGCCTGTCTGTCTGGTCATATGAGGCAGCAGGTCTGGACATGCCGCTCTCTGCCAACACTGGAACTGAGCCACACACTCTCTGGAGTCTCACAGCCCCTGTCGACCCCTCTCCTCAGCAGCCCTCTGGAGCTCTGGTCTTTCAGCCACAGGTCAGGGCCCAGTGGGCCGGAGCCTTGTTTGGTTTTGGGTCCCACATGACAGCTGTAGTAGAATATGTTTTATGGCCCGGGACTTTAAATAAACTCAGTTTGGCCTAATGTCTAAAAAGCGGAATCCTTTTATATTAAGCAGGAACTTGAAGGAAAATTCCAGGGTTTACAACCTGGGTCTTATTTTGGTATTAAAATAGCAATCTATTCTTAAGAAACTTAGAAGTTTCTATTTCCTTTGGAACAACTAAAGGATTTGTGTGCCTTATTTTAGTATTGCCTATATGTAATTCTGGCCGTCATTGCTATTGGTTATGAAAACATTTTACTCACCAACTAAGTGCTGAGATTTGGTTTGACAGGGATTCGAGCTTTATTACAGTCCACAGGTAATCTCTAGCCCAAGTTATCAGGCAAAATGTAAATAAATCCAATGTAACCCCACTAGCTGAATGATAGTCCAGGGTATTTTAATCCAGTGTGTACACATATTGTAACTACATTAAGTATTCAAACTGAAATGATGAAGTGCTGCTCCAAAATCTAACATTTACAATGAGCAGTTTGGGTAATAACTTTTAATTTTCATATTTGAATTAAAGGGAACCTATTCTGCACATTTCCAGGTCTATTTTTTTAATCTGGGGAACTGGAATATCTACTGGAATATCTTTGCATGCTTTATAGTTAAAAAAACTCTTAATTTAACTCATACTGACCCTTTATGCAGCCCCTCAGTTCAGCCTCTTTCTGAAACAGGCCGTTTTAGCTCCTGTCTCTTTAAGGCCTCCTGAGGAGCCCACTCCGTTCTGATTGGCCAACTTGTGAAATCTGCCCCTCCACTGGCTATGTCAACTTTTGTTGACATAGCTTCCAATGTTATTTGTAGGATTTCACTACTTTCTCTACTTTCTACTATCAACTTCTCAGATACATCCGTACATTTTTGAGCTGAAATCTGATCCAAAATATAAGAGTAGACAACATGAACAACACATGGAAAAATCTAAGCAACAACCTTAGCAACCAAGGCTACAGAACAGATGGCTGTTTATGGGCCTGCAGGACGAGCAGATGTCAGCTCTTTAGCAAGATAGAAAAAAATCATTGCAAACAGATCATTCAGAGCAGGTTGAAGCCCTGGCTTTTGACTTGCAGGCAGCATTTCTACATATGTTCACCACAGGTTTTGGAACTTTTACCATGTTTAGCATAGATATCCGACATCATAACAGTATATAAACAACAGAAAATAAAATAATAATAATAATATGGCCCCTTTAAAGGATGCTGCTGACTTTATTCTAGGTTTGTCTTTTTGTCAACAAATCTAATTAAAAGACCAAAACCAACTATACATTAGTGTGTTTCTCTATACTTCCTGACTTCCTACTCTATCTGTGGCTCTCAGCCAGTTGTCTCCTACTAAACATAACTCTTCAAAAGACAATCAATATGAATATGAAGTTTCATTATAAAAATAATTTCCTAAAACACCTGGACGCTGTAGGAGGAAGAAGAAGGAAATAATGCATTTGTTGGGGACTATTCAGGCGAGGATTGATACACATTTGGAGCTCCATGGAGTATTTCCAGCAGCAGGACCGTATGTATGGGATTGAGTCACAATAAACTACAGTGAGTGTGTTAATTAACATGTCATTCAATGCAACAGTGTGGCTCCTTGATGTGTTAGTAGTTTTTGGACAACAATAGAGCTCTATGACACAGAGGAATAAGATATATCAGACTTTGGACACACACACATTACTCAGGAGGATTTAAGAGATAAATTGACTACAAGACAAATAAAAACACTAGCCTTATCCATTAAATTGGTTAGATAAGAGAGTGGTGGAGATAACAGAACTTTTGATCTCCATTTGTAGGAAAATCACAGGTGTCATTAACATCATCTATTCAGATGTCCCAGTAAACCATGACAGTGTGAAAGTGAGTCATCATGCACAAAACCAGGACCCTGAAACTGAAGCAGATAAATGGAACTCAACCATCATTCATTTTATTATTTACACGTGTGGTTTTCCCACTGTAACATGTCAATAAGTCTTTAAAAAGGCGTGGTGTCTGTCCTGTATAGTATTCTGGATGCTCTGTGCTCTCTTTTGAAACATTGAGTTAGGTAAGATGGCCAAAACTGTGACAAAAAAGACCGATGTTGTAAAATAAATAAGTAATTCCATTTTTATCTTCAAGCCATTCTGATGAAAGCAGTCTTGATATATTTAGATGCTGGATGGTTCTCCAAAATAAAAGCAGAACAGTTTCCTAACAGTTTTATTCATGAAAGCCAGTCTCCATGTGGAACTAAACAACATCCTGCAAATTGTCTGGCCGTTTCTGGGCAAGCCTTCGGTTCATTCATTTTACATGTACTGCATATGTGAGCCACTAAAAACATCATACATTCCAGTCTCAAGAATTTACAGATGACACCTAAACCATTCGGATGAGACAGTACACCAGTGTGAACCCTTAGCAACCAAAAATTCCAAATGCTGTTGTACTGGCAACCACACTGGATATCCTAATGTGCGTGAATTGGGAAATGATACTATGAATCTCACTGACCACTGACTTTAATATGATTTATGATAATTGCTGGTGGGGGGGTGAAGGCAGGGTGCTGCAACATTATATCAGAACTCTGCTGTCAGTCAGAGAATCTGAAACCATGGAGCAATTTATTTCTCTGAAGCTTCCAACTGTGGATCAGCGGAGGTCATAACTGCTACACTGAGATCATGGGTGTTACAGGATGCATTCAGGATCCAAATTAAGAAGTTTTGTGCTAGATTAATTCCCATGAGCACCCATGCTGAATTAGACTGATTTATAATATGTGTCAGTTGGCGTAGGTGTGGGCGTGTGTGTAATGACTTCAAAATCTATTTCAGCTGTCATCGCCAGCAGTTGTCCATCTCTAACAAGCAGAGTCAGCTCTGTACTGGGCTGTATGCTGCTTAACACCTGCCAACTGTTAAAGTTTCTGTATTCTCACTCGGAGAAAGTTTGTCATGTTTGTCCTGCCCTTGCTGTGTGTGATGGCTAACATTCTGAAGTTCTGTGGACCATCGTATGAGACTCTGCCAGGGGAGTTTCACAATAATGGAAACTTGGACGCAGATGGGATAGAGCACCAGACTTTTTGCTGTCATGTCGGCTCAGTAAGCTATTAAAAGAATATTTTATTTTGATTCATGTGGTATCTGTTTTGTTTCGTTGGCCCCAGGAGATGTATAAACAGATACACCATCTTTTAGGCGACTGTCTGAGGGACAAAAATCATCCCTAGATCATTTGCTCCAGTGTTGCAAGCTAACTCCTCATGTCTGCAGGATCTGGCTGTGCCACAGCTCTGTCGCTGTTTTAATGTCCACTGGAAACGTTTCAGAGGCGGAGTGTTTGTTCTTCAGCAGCCACATTTAAGCCATATTTAAGAGCTGTTTTTCTGACTTTTTTCTTGTTTTGCAAGCATACTTGATACACATTTGTAGCTTGTTTAGATGTGGTAACAGATGCGTTGTGGCTGTACGTCAATATGACAACCCTTTGTGCCTCTAACTGCCTCTATGATAACTCATTTTTAATGTCACTACAGCTGATCTCACAGCAAAGCTGCTGCCAATAACTTGTATTTTTGTTCTTTTTCTCAGATGATGTAGTGATCATAAAATAAGTGAGATTATCTGCAGCTCTGCAGCTCAGCCACAATCAAATTTCATATTACTTCCAATGTCTTATAAAAGCAACAGAAAAATATGTAAATGAGAGCAATTATATTGTGAATTTAGCTGCATTAAATCACAGTGTACAGACGTGGCTGGAAATATTGGTACCCTTCCACCTTAAAAAAAAAAAAAAAAAAAATTCTTTGTATTAAGTTGAAACTGACAGAAGTATATCATATCCATCATTCTTTATGTCACATTGAATATAACTGAGACTTTGTTCTTGATTTACAACTTAACATGTAAAACAAATGAAAATGGCATGGCCAAAAATATCGGTACCCGTAAATTAATATTTTGTAGCACAGCCTTTGGACACAACAACTGCAGTCAAGCACTTTCTGTAACTCTGAATAAGGTTTCTGCACTTCTCCACTGGTAGTTCGGCCCACTCTTCTTGAGCAAACTGCTCCATTTATCTCAGGTTTGATGGGTGCCACCTCCCAACTGCAAGTTTCAGCTCTTTCCACAGGTGTTCAATGGGATTCAGATCAGGACTCATAGCAGGCCACTTCAGAACGGTCCCACGTTTTCTTCTCATCCACTCTGCTTTTTGATGTATGTTTGGGGTCATTATCCTGCTGGAAGACCCTAAGACACAGCTTTCTGACACTGGGCTGTATGGCTGTTTCACTCCAAAATGCCTTGATAGTCTTCTGATTTCATTGTGCCTTGCACCCAGTCCCTGAGGCAGCAAAGTAACCTCAAAACATCACTGAGCCTCCTCCATGTTTCACAATAGGCATGGTGCAACATAGGGTTGGTGTGATTTACCAAAAAGCTCTAATTTTGTTTCCTTGGTCCAAAGCACATTCTCCCAGAAGGACTGTGGCACGTCAACATGCATATTGGCAAAGTCCATTGTGGCTTTTTTGTGTCCCCCTCTTAGATATGGGGTCTTCCTGGGTCTTCTACCATGGGGCCCATTTTCATTCAGACAGTGATGGATGGCACAACTTGAAACTATTGTACCTTGAACTTGAAGATCAGCTTTGATCTGTATTGAAGTTTTCCTTGTTTCTTTCTTGACCATTCGAGCAATCCTTCTGTTCAATCTCGGGCCAATTTTCCTCTTGCGATTAGTCCAGAGATGTTCCATGGGCCTTGAACTTCTTAATAATCTTGGCAACAGTGGTCACAGGAACATTAGGCTCTTTGGAGATGGTCTTGTAACCTTTACGTTGACCAAGCTTGGCTATTACCTTTTTTCTAATGTCTCTAGCTTTCCTTCTGTTTTCCATGTTCAATGTGATGCACATAGTGGCACAAAACAGCAGAGTGAGTAATTTTCTCCTTTTAAACTGGCTGCATGAGTGATTATAAGATTGAAAACTTCTGTGATACTGATGAATACACAATAGTCTGCTTAAAGTATCACTACAAATCAATTATTTCTTACAACTTCTAAAGGGTACCATTAATTTTGTCCAGGCTATTTTAGAATGTCTTTGTAGAATAAGCATGAATTCAATTATTTTCACAACCTTTTTGGTTTGTTCCACTGCAAACCAAACATAGACATGAAATGATAATAAAATTTAATTTCATCACTGTTCAGGGTGAATGGTGCATTATTTTATTAAAATGCAAGGGTGCCAATAATTTTGCCCACGCCTGTATGTGATCACAGAGAGGAGGAGACATTACAGAGGTTCCAATGAGACCGTCTCCCTCCCTTCTTCTCATTGGTCTCTCACACTCTCTAATTACAAACATGATAAACTAGCTTTGTTGTGTATGTGTTAAGACAAAGTAAGTAACAAAGGAAATGCATAATTAAAATTTTATTTTAAGTCAACTGCCAATTAATACAGACATTTGTATAAATTCACAAGTGAATGTCATGCTTCAGAGATGCAAACTGGGCTGGCAAAAATAAAGATAGTGGAGCAGGGAAAAAGAGCCGGCAGCTCACAGACCCAGTTGATATACACAGAACAGATTGTCTCTGGCAGCTGCGATGGAGTGTTCCTAAGTGTAGATTCAGATATTTTGACAGAACCATTTCTAGGCAAGTATATCTGCTACAAATTCCATCATATACAACTACTCAGCATTAGCTAAGATACACACAGGTGCCGTTATAATGTATTGCAACATATCAGAATGTTCATATTGTAAACAGTTTTGGGCAGTAATGCATTACTAATATTATTACTTTTTTCAGTAACGAGTAGTGTAAGGGATTACAATTTTACAGTTACTAATCCCAGTAACGTTTCATTTCTTTTACACTCAGCATGCTCGCTGTCTTACCAGAATTAATGGAGGGTTGATATCAGTGTGGTCTCTGCGTTCTGTTGACAGACTGCCCCTGAGGAGGAGATATGCGACTCACGGTAATTCTAAACTTTGACGGAACTGACAGTTGAATAACAAAAGTCAAGTAATGAGTGATGCAAGGTGTTACTTTTGCTGCTCAGTAATAAGTTAAGTAATGTAATTACTTTTATAATGAGTAATAGATAATCAGTGATTAATAACAATTTTCAAGTGACTTGCCCAACACACTTTGCACAGTTTGTTATTCCTACAGTGTTTATGGTAACTATAGTTAAGATGTGGGTCTTACTTTTGTAGTGATGTCTAGCTGTTATGATGACAGCAGCCATTTTCAGTAAAAAGTACCTAAAACCCCACTGCTCACTACCTGCTCAGCACCAAACAGCAAACCGACACAGTTAGCAACTAGCTGATGAACATAGTGGAGCATTTAGCAACTATTCTAGAAATTTATATCTAGATCTAGCAATTTTCTCTCAAAAACTTAGGGGCCCAGCAAAAGACTGGCTGGACAGATGTCTGAATATGAGGAAAGTGTGGTGCCAACAAAATGTTTCACCATGAATTAATTGTTCAACATTTTTATGAAAACTCATTGAATACAGTAACATTGGTGAACAGTAGTTTCCACAGCCCATCATGGTTGGCTGGAAGTGAACATATTAGCATATTAGCTTGCTAGCAACATTTGCTTGGTAAGTCGGTCTAAGTTAAACCAGGAAGTTGTACACTGTGATGGATATTTATAACGGACAATTTGGAAAATAGTTCTACTGTTTGGCTTTGTTTTCTCTTATAAATGGGTTTGGCTTACCTCAGTACAGATTACTAGTTTTAGTTCTTATTTTCTCACTCTTGAGCAGTCTTCCATTATCACTCAGCATACCTAAATGACAGCGGCAGCGGAAAAATGACATTTAGAGTCACTTACTGAATGAGTTGACCAGTTGGCTAGTCTCCTACACTCTTCATCTAATGATGGTTTGTGAAACTAACACTATGAAATGAATGAGTAGAGCTTATACTTTCCTTCTGATAAGTTTGCTGACAAAGCAAGTGGTGTAAAACAACACCATTCACACATTCAGAGTTGTCCACCACACAGCTGCTCTTTCTGCTTCTCTTGCTGTAATGAGCTTGAACTACCTGCTGACAGCTGAATGAGGCTGCATTAGTATGCAAATTGAAGCTCAGTACCATGAAGATTTTATAAAAAGCATGTGATACATAGCTGACTGTTTGCTTCTTTGAGATTGTTTGCATAGTTTGTCTGACCACTCAGAAAAATGCAAAGCACAAGTTTTAAGCAGAGTGGAACAAAAACTGATAAAAACACTGATAAAAATGTCTGGACTATCATGTATGAAGTAGATCATTTAAATATAGTTGAGCCACGATAAGAAGTCATTTATTTCATGTTTTTGGTGATTTTTTAGGACACTACCACACACAAAACATGACCCTTTAACAACATTTGTGCCTGTCAACTAACTTTTTCTATAAATCTACATCTCTCTCTCCTACATTTCTTAAAGATCCCCTCCAGACATGTATTAAGACATATAAAAATACTATAAAAAATGTGTATCTGATATGCTTTTTCCACAAAAAAAAGTATTATTACCACTTTAGAATCCTTAAAGGGCATCTAGTCCTTCTCCTCAATTAAAATTCCAGAATCTATGAATATGCATATATTGTTATATATATATATATTGTTCATTTCTGAAGCTTAACTTCTGGCTACAAGATGTCTCCTACTTTACTGTAGAGTCCGTTCTCAGTGTTTGTGCGCTCGAGGCTTCAAGTTTCCACATCACACTTGTGTAAGTTGAATATTGGACCAGGATTGGCTCCAAACTAGTTGTGATGTCACAAATCCTGCTCGTAGGTCCACCCCTTAAAATGACATTTTCAATGAGCACACAGAAACTTTCAGCAGATGAATGTGAAAACAGCCTTCTAGTTTCAAACTCTTTCTAGTTTCATACATCACTCCGCACAGTGAAGCTTGAACAAGAAGAAAAACACATTTTTGAGTGGAGTAAATTCTTTCATTTTTTCTTGTTTTCTCACTCAAGTGAGTGAGCTTTGCATCCATGTTTGAAACATCCAGAGTGCCTGTAAATGGAATGGATGATACTAGATGATAGGTGACTGGGACATGCTCGAAGCTGTGTAAAACAAAAAACAGATTCTCTATAACATGGATAATGCACAAAGACTGAGATGTAGAGGTGGTAAAAACTTTGAGTCACTTGGTTCATTTCAAAGATTCCTAGTTACAGACTATGTTGTGGTATCACCATTCAAATGCACTTCAGGACATACAACAGTAAGTGAACACATCACTGTTCATATGACAATGTCCAGCGCTGATTCTGACTGTCTTCAGTTCAGTCATATCTTCAGTCTGGTGCAAGTCAAGGTGTCACGTGCAGTACAAAAATAGCCTATACAAGCACTGTACATGTGGTTAATAGCTCAACAGCCTACTATTTACAACAGAGTCATCAGATTGTGATTGTATCTGTAGCTTTTGCAGTCTTTTAATACACATTTAGGAGGAAGTAACATACTGTGAATCGCTACTGAGCTGACAGTGTTGCTCTCAGTCACCAGTGAAGAGCTCCACTGCATCTGACAATGGTGATTCAGTATAGTCAGTTTACTTTGAAGATTTGTTGGGAGAGATTTGTTTGTACATGTTCTGTGCACCTCCACTGAGACAGCTACTCACATTCAAAACATTTCCTGTGAGTCAGTCAGTTACTCGGACAAAGCCTGTAGGATGAGGAAAAAAAGCCTTTTATCGGGATAAAAATTAGGCTTGTAGTAAAAGTGGTGTCTTTCTTTCTTCTTCTGCTTTTTGGTGCACAATTTATTTAAAATGTACATGTTTTAAAATCATGTATAAATGTAAAAAAAATAGGATAGAAGTCTTCTTTCTTCTATATTTTTACATTTTCATGTCTTATTTCATATGTGATAGGCCCAATATTTGACATGATGAGAAATGAACTACTTACTTTGTAAGTGGCAATGTTGAGTTAAGTATTATAGTAGCAGATTTGTTCAACTAATGAGATCTTACTTCCTGATACAGTAACTTTTGTGTTTATTTAAAGATATTAACGTCCAACTTCAGAGTTAAACTTTCACCCAAAATGCAGCAGGTAGCATCATTTTTGTGAATGAATGAAATGATCCATGGTTTCATAAAAATGCAAGTAAGTGTCATGTATATTTGAGATTGGGTTTTCTCTTTTAATCTCTTCGTGAGTGTTGTTAAACTGGGTCTGTAATACAGCTGTTAGCAGATGTGTTTGAGCTCCATATCTGTTTTATAAATGCTTTTATTTCATTGTCAAAGTAATTACCAAGGGAGGTTCACAACATGGAACTCATACTTACAGGCAATGATGGATGCTCTCCCTCATTAGGTCATTACGCAACAGCTCTGAGCCAGTTTGCCAAAAGAGCTTTCAGAACAGTTATCAGCACACTCCTTTATTTATTCCCAATGTCAACACTTGTCTGGACTGAAACACTGCCAGTCACAGTTTTTTTAGCCCTTGTAACTTCACTTCAGCTATTGTCAGCTCTCATGTTCATGTGTTCATGTGAGTGCCTTCTGGGTGACATCATGACAGGATGCTGTTTTCTTAACTGCTGACTGAGGTGAAGCCGCTGGCCAAAGGGATTTCCCTGAAAGTCAGAGTAATGGAAACTTGGAGTGGTTGATACACACTGCAAATATGCTCTATCTGATCTGACAGACTCATTATAACTTGGACATTTTTATCATTAGTATCTGGGTCTTTCTTGCCCTTTGTTTTCAGATCACATGCACTATAATAGCACAGGGTGTATAGGAAACATTCACTACAGAGAAACAGAAACACTTCCCCGTTCTGTGTGTGTGAAAGTTTTGTTTTTCACCACAACTCTGCTGATGCAGTGAAGGGGGAGTGTGGCATCAGGTTCTAAGTAAGCATGTTTCTGAGGTGCCGAGAAAAGAAGACAAAGAGAAGAAAGAAAATACAATTTGAAAAACTCCCTTTTTTTTATCAAAGCTCAACCACAACCATATCTACTTGAATTATTTGAACCCCACGGTGTTTTTGCTCGTTTTTACTTTCATTCATTTTTAGGCTTATGGCATTGTCACAATATGTGTCACTCAGACATGCCATATAATGGTTTTCCAGGGTAAGTTGGTCTATTTAGAAATGCCATCATTTTTTTATGTGAGTAGTACTATACATGCTTTAAGAGACTTTCTATGGGGAAAAATATATAAAAATGAAAATATGTTGTTTTTTTTGTTTTTATGTCCAGATGTTTTCATCCCAGCACAAATATCCATATATGAATGGATACAGGAGACTGTCAGAGTTCCAGGGATATATGAACCATGCTGATAGGACATTCTGAGCCTTAGGAATGTCAAAAGATGTTCTGATAGTGTCAAACAAACAAAATACAGAAATTGAAAATGATTGTTTAACTGATTGAAATTGTTCTGTATCAGTCAGCAAGGCATCAGAGTGTTTTGTGCTGCAAGAAGTGTGTGGCATGTGTCTGATGTAAAGTCCCTATTTGCGAAACACACAACCACCCACACGCTCAGGCCCACTCACAACTGCGCTGGCACAAACTACTCTCACTCACTCACAAACCAACACTCACTCGTTTGTCACACATCACTGAAACAACTGTGAGTGAGTCAGATCTGCCCTCCTTTCTCTCCGTTTCTCTCCAACAACACACTTGCATTCCTATAGGCTGTAATCACTTGACACCATGACAGTGTGACAAGCTCAACTGACCTGTGTTTTCATGTCAAGTCAAATTTACTGTGTTTAGCCCAGTATCACAAATCACAAATTTGCCTCAGCAGGCTTTTCAATCCTTATCCATTTGGATAAGGAAAATTCCCCCCCGCCCCCCCAAAAAAACCTTTGGTAGGGGAAAAAAAGGAAGAAACCTCAGGAACAGCAACAGAGGAGGGATGTCTCTCCCGGGACGGGCAGACAAACCACGTATGTTGGCCGCTAATACAAATCTAGAGTTGTAACAACATTCCCTCGTAAACCACAGACATTGTTCTTTCACGGTTGGCTGATAAGGCAACGCACACTCATGGTAAATCATAGTATTCATGGTATTACTTAAACTTAGGCTGTCAAAGCACACAGTTGATCTTTGTGCATGGTGCATTATGCAGTTGTGTGTGTGTGTGAGCGTGTTTGTGTGTGTATGTATGTGTTTGTGAGTGATTGAGTGTGTGTGTGTGTGTGCATTCGTGTATTTGTGTGTGTGTGTGTGCCAGCTCCTGGAAGTCCAGCAGACTCCAGTAAGGAATGTTGAGAACAGCTGTGGACATGACTGAAAGAATTTACACAGAAACTAAACCTCATGATGGTATCACACACACACACACACACACACACACACACACACACACACACACACACACACACACACACACACACACAAATACACGAATGCACACACACACTCACTTTAGTCTGAGCAAATATTTAGAAGGAGAAAACATTCATCGATCCATCTATTTTCAAGTAGCTTATCCTAGTCAGGGACACAGTGACTGGAGCAAATGCAGTAATACCATTCCTTCTCTCTTTGTCTCTCTCTCTCTCTCTCTCTCTCTGTCTTTAAAATTGAAATGTGCCCTTCAGGTATGACCATAATTAAGAACAGTGTTGCCAAAGTATTGTACAAGGTTTATAATATAAGTAACTCAGAATGTGACACGAACAACAGAGCTGAACCTTAAGGGTTATTTTCATTATAATTAATTTGTCAATTATTTTTCACTTAATCAATTCATTGTTTAGTCCAGAAAATGGTGAAAATTCCCCTACAATTTGTCAGAGCCCAAGGTGACATATTCAAATTCCTTCGTTTTTGTTCTACCAACCTTTCAAAACACACATATATTCAATAATAATAAATATGATTTATAATCATATAACCTTTGGCATTGGTGCTTAATAAATTCTAGCTTGGTTGTTTTGTTGCCAGACTGCCCTACAGTGTTACCAGCTGATAAAAATTGAATTGGTCAGCACTAGTTGTAAACAAATCATTGAAGAAAAAAAGGTTTCTCAAATCAAATAATCTTTATTGACACTGATGTTGAGATTACTTTTATTGCCAAAGCTAAATGGCATATCTCTGAATACAATGAACATGCAATTGATGATGAAAGTACAAAAATAAGTCGAGACATATTCACATATATTGCTTTTTATCTCTCTTGTTCAATCTTTCACTCTTCCAGACAAGTCAGAGTGCAGAACAGTATGTCGTCACCTTCTAAACAGGACAGGAAGCAGGAGAGTCTTGGAGGAGTTTAGCTATTTGCTAAAAGTGTATATATATAGTATGTTTACAGTCCATTATTTCTGTTTCTTTCACTCACATAGTCTGTTTTTATTTCCACTTCACTAACTGCAGTCAGTGACATGAGAGGGTTTCAGTGGCTGGTTACTTTTCCAGACAGGTTGTGTTTGTTTTCAGCTGCAGGGCGTTGGCTGTTTTTGACCATTTTAGCTTAGCTTCTTAGCCAGGTGGGGAAATACAGGTAGTGTTTTTGCCAATTGTCCCAGTTTATTTCACTGTTCTTTCACTGTATGCTCACCACTGCTGCTGTTTATTCTGAATGTGACAGGGTACCTTTGTGGTCGCCAACTACACCTATGTGACACACACAGTAGTCAAGCCTCTCAAAATACAACACACACACGTGACACCATCTCTGGGCATAATGTAGTGTTTTTCCTGGATGCCTCTATGACGTATAACGTTAGACAGCCAATCACCAGCATCATTTGATCTTGGTACAAGCATGCTGCATGCTTATTTGCTCACTGACGCTGATGAGATTTTACTCCTTCGGCATCAAAATTTGGTACCAAATGACATGGCATTTTTCAATACTCGATAGTATCGAAGCAATTTGGTCGGTGCCATAAAAGTATTGAAGTTCAGAACCCAGCCCTACACACATTACCACTGCTAATTGAAAGCAGCCATTTGCAGCGTGTTGAAATGCGTGCAGTGTGTGTGCTGCTCCACCTGTTGTCTTGTGGATTGAGAGAAAGCTAATGTTGCAGCACATGGCTCTGGGCTAAAATGTTCATGAAATAACTCGAATGCAAGGGAAAGAGGAAGAAATTAATTCATGAATGAATATGTTGTTGACAGCAGCTCGTCTTCCCCATCTTAACCTCATCATCAATCTACCACATCCCTTATGGCTAACTGGAAAAGGCTTAAGTGGTAATTTTATGTTAGACAGCATAACAATAGAAGCTTATTACTTTCCAACAATGGACTCTTATTACTCTCAGCTGACATTTGCCATCACTGCTTGCTTTTCTGCCTTTTTTCCATGTTTCACTTCTCTGTCCATTGTTCATAACGCTGTTTTGAGTCCAGAAAGCAGTCATTATCCGTAAGAATATAGAGGTCATTCATTTCACATTGGCCTCAGTGGAAACCCAAGACCCTTTCATCATG
Source organism: Thunnus maccoyii (assembly GCF_910596095.1). Classification (NCBI taxonomy): domain Eukaryota; kingdom Metazoa; phylum Chordata; class Actinopteri; order Scombriformes; family Scombridae; genus Thunnus; species Thunnus maccoyii. Next base: position 30,258,053 of record NC_056542.1, read on the forward strand.
TCCTCACTCAGCAGTTCTTAATGCTTTGGGAAGTACCTCCCCCCCACACCCCTAATTCTTCTTCCACCCAGCGGTATCCTCCACCCATCAGTGCTGAGGAAGGAGCATTGTTCAGACAAATTCTCTATGAGAATCACAATTCAGCCGTGAAAGAGATTCCATTCAATTCTATCATTAGGTCATTAACATGTGAATGGTTTATCCTCTTGGGAGCATGAATGTGCTCAGCAAGGTTCATTGTCATATGCATTAGATATTTTGTGTGCAAAATTGACATATAGGTAGAGCGAGAAGAAAGCCTGTTGAGTGTCCAAAATGGAACGGGTTAACCCACTGGGGAGCATGAATGTGTTCAGTAAAATGTGTTCAGTGTTCAGTAAACAATTTGGCCAGATGGCAGGGCTAAAAGAAAGGTAAGGGGTTACCGGAAGTGGAATCATCCTCTGGAGACTATGCATATCCAGATTAAATCTTATGGCAATATTGGTGTTGTGATATTTTGCTCTGAATCAAAGTGTACCAAATTGAATGTCTGAATATGGCATTGTATCCAGCTATCATTCTACATGCATAGTTATAATACATTGTCTGGGGACCTTGAATATCTGCACCAAATTTCTTAGCAAATCCATCTAATAGTCATTCAGATTTCACTCAGAATGAAAAATGTCAGTCTGCTGGTGGCTCTAGATTAAAGGTAAGCATTGCCTGGGGACCATGAATCGTACCAAATTTCATGGTAATCCCTCTGATAGCCATTGAGACATTTCACTCAAAATATATCCTCATGGTGGTGCTAAAGGTAAAGTCAAGAGATTACTAATTATTAACTTTCTCTCTAAACTATTAGAATTTAGCCTCTGTCGACCATGAATGTCTATACAAAATGTGTTTTTTCCCTTAATTGTAGTTTAGATATTTCAGTCCTTCCCAAAGTGGTGGATCAACCAACTGGTATTATCATCCCAAGAGCTAGTGTGCCTCATAACAGAAATACTAGCATGTCATAATGCATTGGTTGTTGACGTTCTTGATTCCAGAAAGCTTCCTTTGGCCTTTCCTGCCTGATTACCTTTGCACATCATGTAGGTCATGAAAGACTGCAAGCTAATATTGGTCAGTCTGACAAGTCTCTCGACAAAGTCACAGCATGATCATGATCACCTAATCTAAAATAGTAACCATTTAAATGTTATATAGTCTGATCTCTGGAAAACAGTGTAGCAGAAAAGTGCCTCTGCTGTAGTAGGTGCATCCGTAAATTATCAGACAGAAGCTTTTCTTTACATCCAGACATTCGGATGAAGGAAAAGCCTGACAGGTCCCCAGTGAGAATAATGTAAATGGAGCTTACAGTGTCACTGTCACATGGTAGGAATGATGCATCGTCTGGGAGCAGTGGAGGAAGTGGAAATGTGGAGTGTATCAGGGTCAGTGCTATCACAGAGACCACCCTGTCCCTGCTACACAACACCATTGTCCTGCTTGGAGGTGAAGGTCAGAAGGGCAAACACACTCTGATAGCAGACATGTTAGCGTGAGAAACCTGCGCAGATCAGAGGTCAAAGATGTCATTTTTCTGTGTATACATATATATACACAGACTATATATATATATATATATATGTCTGTGTATCACTTCAAGGCAACTGTATGAGGCAAGATGCTAACTACGCTAATCCCACTGTATGATCATCAATGGTTGGTACAGTTCCAGTTTCAACACACATTCTTTCAAAAACAATTCCCAACTTTTTTGCTTTCTGTTCACCCAGAAACGAACAACATTTGATTTTGCTTCATACTCTGACCCTGCATGCTGGCAATGTTTGTTCAAGGAAGAAAGTGTTTTTCTTAGCAACAACCATCGTATGCAGGGGGAAAGGCTTGGTATGCCCTAAGGAATGTTGCTGACGGGAAGGGCAAGACCTGGAGCCAAGAAACAGGGGAAATACTGAAGAAGAAGGTGAAGAAGATGGAGAAGAAGAAGAAATAAATGACAGGAAGCATATTTACAAATACTTCAAAAATCGTAAAAAGTTTCTGGTGCAGTTTCTTGATATAAAGACTTATTTGCAGCTTATTTGAACCCGAGAGCAGGAAATGAAGAAATTAAATGAGCTATGTTTAGTAGGAATGAAACCTGAATGGCGTATGTTAAGTGACCACGTATTAAAATTCTGTTTGTGAGGCCTTTCTGCTGTGCCTTTCTGGATCAAAACTCAGCTAACTGTAACATAGCAGCTGTATCTACAGCAATTCTGAAAAGTAATCCAGGGATCATCATGTCTTCCTCTGTAGTTTTTTGATGGGAGCTTTTTGGGATCGGAGCTAGCTAGCAATTACCGGATAACAATAACCGATTGTCAGAATGTGTTCTTGTGTGTTTTGAGACACACAGACAAACCTGCAGTTGTCTTAATCAACCGGAAAAAGCTCTCCTTAAAGGATAATTCCCTCTAATTACAACTCACCAAGTTAACTGCTTGGATGTGGTGACACAGTGATATCACTGAAAAGAAGTCAGACAGCGGTCAGATGGACAGACAGGTTGTAAACTCAATATAAGTCAAACTTATTTGGAAGAGAAAAGAAAGGCAAACAGTAAAATTATTAACCAAACAGTCCTGTCACGATTCCTGCTTAGCCCCTGTGTGTGTTTTCTTTTGTCCTCTCTATCTCTGTCCCTGCCTTCAGCCCTTAGGCACTCTCTGCTCTAGTCTTTACCATTTCTCCACCTGTCCCCATGTAACTGTCTGCACTTACTGCCCATTCTCTCATCAGCTCCTCAGTACAAATACCAGTCTCTATCATCCATTCCCTGCCAGTTCATCATATTTCTGACTGTTCCCGTTCCTGCACCTGTTCCTGCCTGATCCTGTAGTTTACATCTTCAGCCTGTTTTTGACTTGCCTGCCTGCCTTTTCCCCTTTTGGACTTTGTTTGCCTATTTCGGATTAATTCCCCATTGACTAACTGTAAACCTGTCATTTGTGTTTTGAGCATTAAACCCCCCTCATTCAACCTGTCCATCTGCTGAGTCTGCATTTGGGTCTGCCCTGTTCTCAATCATGACGAACTGGCCAGTATGGACCCAGCAGACATTCACCTGCTCAGCCTGCCATATACTTGGGAGAATTTCTATGTGTTGACGGATATTTACCTCAATGAATAGCCAGGCTTCTTTATGCTCCTCTCTGTCATCTGGAAGCAACCCTGAGTTTGCCCAAGAAGTGGCTTTCTACAGGTGGAAATTCTATATTAACCCTGTTCCTAATCCTGTTCCTCCCAAGCCCATCACTCCAGCCTCTCATGTTTCCCTGGAGTCTCCCAGCTCCTCCCTGGAACAGCCAAAGTTTGTCAGCTAACTCCAAGTCTGTGTCTTGTGTGGCTAGCCTCTGGCTAGGGGGTATCTGGCTTGCTAGCCACCAGCCTGTTTCTCAGCCTGCCAACTTTGGATGTGCTAACCATCAGCATGTCTCCCAGTCTGCTTGCTTTGTCCTTGCTAGTCACCAGCCTGTCTGCAAGTCTGCTAGCCTCCAGTCTACCTCTGCCACGAATCTGATCCCTAAAGATCCCCAGCAGTCCCCTTTCTATGGGTCTCACCTTGCCATGTCCACAGGTTCCTTCATTTAGACCTCCAGAAGAAAGCATGGTCTCAATGGTTGCCAAGGTTGTTGGCCTTTCTCTGTTGCTCAGCTCCTCTCTGCTGCGCCCCAGAGTCTCCACTGCCCAGCACCACTACTGACTGAGGCCTGTTCCAGTTCCCGAGCTGTTGGTCGCCCCTGCTGATGCTCAGTCTGTTCCACTTCCCAAGTTGTTGGGAAGGTAAATATAAGGTGTTTTAGATAATCTGACTAAACAGGCAGGATTGTTTATAACCTGTCTGTTTGTGTGACCACTAATTTCTTGCCTCAACAGTTTTCTATTGCACTGTAGTGTAGCGTAGTATTTGCTACATCGCAGCTGGATATGGTCATAAGTACATGAGAGCAGGGTGTAGGTTTAGTTTGGGGAAAATAAAGTCGGTGGTTCTTCAGCAAAGGAAAAAAAGTATTGTATATAGATTTAAATCAATCTAGCAATAAATTATGAAGAACAGCGACAACAAAAATGCTTTTTTAATTCTCTGTATTTATGAACTAATATACTACTAATATACCCCCTCCAACCCCTTCCATGTGGTGTTACTCTTTAATAATAACTACAGCTTAAAAGAAAACCACTGTTTATTAAAACTTGGACTATTTTTAAGTTCTGGCTATTGATTCTATCAACTATGACAACATTATAGTCGCCAAAGTAATTGCTGATTCTTGGAATCATAGATTATAGTTTCAGTGAGGCAAGAAACATGAGTAATCAGACAACTGTAAACAAACCAACAATTTAGACAGATTAGCTTAATTTGGAGGTAAAACTGAAAGTGATTATACTCAAAATGTTTGTAATGGACCTATTTTTAACCATTTGACCACATTCTGGGATCTCAATTACTTTGGTGAGACATTGTATGAACAAGCGAATATATGGCCTGAGCTACAAATATAAAACCCAAGGTGTAATAAATTGTAGTTCACCTGTAACTTAATAGCCACAGATCATTTAGAGGGTTAAAAGCTTACATTACAATGTCTACGTGTGAGTATCAAGGCCCCGTAATGGGACTCGTCAACTCTGCCAGTGTCTGATGTCAGTGTCACAACACAACATTCTTAACTGAAACACTATACCGTAAATCCTGTATTTCTCTTATTACCGCCAACCACTTTAACACTGTAACCTGGCCTGTAAGTAACAGATCAGCACTCTAAATGTGTCATAATCTTCTTTCAGTAACTCAAATGATACTGACACACTCAGCTTTTTTCTTGTGGTCAGCCAGTTTACAGTAAATAGTGACAGGAAGCAGGGAAGAGGGACTGATATGTAGCAATGGAGTCTGGACCTGGTGGGTCAGATAAGCCAGAAAGACATCTCAGAAATGTTTTAACCATTTTATTTTAACCTGTTGCATATCAGCTCGTATTTGTTTGTATTTTTCTCATAACCCCTTAGCCCTGTGGCCCTGTGTTGTCATCCTGCAACGGGCCCATTCAGATAATAGCCCCTAATGATTAATAGTAGCTTCTGTCAGGCCGTCCTTATCTCTGCAACATATGCGGGGGGCCAGGATTAATCTCAGTATGGGAACAAATAACAGCTGATAAGAGTGGGCGGAGGAGCATGTGTAGTGTGTGTGCACACGGTTATGCGTGTGTTTGCATTCATGTGTTGTGAGCCTGTGTGCCTGTGTAGAAGGCGAGCATTTGTTCTTGCAGGAGTCGTCCGGCCCCCGCAAGAATGGAATGTGCCTCCATGTACTGTTCTGTGCTGCACATACCATCAGCTTGCTTTTACACACACACACATATACACACACATACACACCCCTCTTTTCTGCACAGTGAATTAACAACCCACAAACCAATTTATAGGTCACACTTGTACGCAGAGTCAACAATAAAGTTTAGAACGTCATTAAGAGAAACAACAATCTACCATTTGCATCAACTGTTTTTCACTTGAAAAACAGAGAAAATTACCAGAGGAAATGATGACACCAGTGAATCAAAGAGCTGCCCGTCAGTGAGGAGAAAAGCATTTCGACATAATCTCTTTTCAGTTCTTCCTGCATTTCCTCCTCTACTTCATCACTTATCTTGGTTTTCCTGGCACGGACGCAGGAAAGACAGACGTCAGCAACACAGTGCGAGGCGTTGTTGGGAAAGGCTGCGATGAGGGCTGGGCCCTCTGGATAGAGACAGATTAGAGTTTTCAATGCCAAACACTACACCACTCATAGCAAGTAGAGAGCGAGAAGGGATAGAGTTTGGATGCAAAGTGAAGGGCTATTATCATTAAGTTTAATGGATTGAAATCGCTGCATAACTGTACGCTTGTCAAGACAGTTTTCTCTCATGGACAAAAGGTGGAGGTGGCTATAAGGGTAAAGAGGGAGGGAAGAAGACGGGAAAGGAAAGGGAAGGAAAATATAGGAAAGGAAAGGAAATGAAAGGACAGGAGGAAGACAGTAGCCCCTCATTTATCAAAATCTTGAAAGGAGTTCACATTCAAGTGCTGTAAACTGCAGGAAACGTATCTTATTTCAGGAACAGTTGCAAAACTGTAACTGAGTGTCAATTTTTTCCAAAATTGCTATATTGTGTTCATCTCTGGAGTATGATTTAATTTGCCAGCATGCAGAATAAAATCTCTTGATTTGTGGTTTTGTGGCTGATGCACAATATTGTCTCACTTTATATGTAACATACAGTGGAAATTAAGCTCTAGTAGCTGGAAAAAGTTGTAAAAAGTTGTGGATGGAGGTTTGATGGCTACAGCTTGGAGAAGCAAAAAATAAACTAATAAATCCCTGAGAGAACGTTTTTACTTCCTTTTTCTAAAGGTTTCAAATTCATAATAAACATATCCTTTCTGTTGACTTTTCATGAGCTAAGAAATAAATTTGAAGAAATTCAGAATTCGTATTTTGCTTAAGAACTAGGATCACTTTTGTATCTTACATTAGAACTTTAAGTCCTTCGGTTTATCTGAAAAATTCAAAATGGCTAAATTTAGGGATACACACATGGAGTTTTTTCACTGTTGACTCAGGTCCTTAATGTTTGATTTCCTGTTACAAAACAGGACAGTGACTTCTTGTAAACTGATACTGATGGTAGTGTACTAAGTACTTGTGTACTTGGTGTCATAATATAATCAAATAATACAAGTTATTTGCTTTCCATAGAGAGATACACTCAGAAGACAGGATTAAGCTGCTGATTCTGTGCCCCAGTCAGACAGAGGACACTTTTTGTCAGTGGCTTCTAAAACTGTTACAAATCACATCACAAAAATGATTATGATAACTATTTTCTGATCTGCCACCTCTCTGGTGAACATTTGGTAAGGCACAAAAATGGTTAGGGAAAGATTGTGGTCATCGTTGAAAGAAACCAGTGTTGACTGTTGATAGAGCGAATGTGAGCAAATGTGTCAAAGTCACAGACACAAAGTTTTTAGGACTTATCCAACCACCTTGACCTCTTACCTAAGAGGTTTTGTGGATCTATAACATCACATTACTTCCACCTTTGCCTCAATCAATAATTTGTATGACCACAAGGGGTCCTTATCAGGTAAATGTAAACATGGATTGTTTTCAGTATTTTTAACAAACTTCCAAAGCTGTCTTTTTTGGGGGAAGGAGGGCCTCAGAAGTCACATCAGTGCCTTATTAACATATTATTCACACAATATGCCAATTTCTGTGGGCATGACAACCCGTAGGCCAAGAAAAAAACAGCCTGATGCAGCAAAATGTTCTCTCAAATGCTCTTCTACTGTATATTCAGCACAAAAATACCTCTGATTCCAAAGTAAGCATTGAAATAATAGTAAAATAAGTATAAAAACAAGTTCAACTTTTAAGCACTTAACTGCGGCATGAAAATATAATGTTATGCTTTTTACAGCAAGTAGTTATATACGACATACTTAAAGTGAATTATTAAGCAATTCTGTGTCTGTGTTCCATTTGTGAAATGCTTATGGTTATAATTCTGATAGGATTCTAGTTATTACTGTTGCTGTTATTATATAAACTCAAGTCCAGGATTATTCAGCTTGTTGGAATGTGTGTACACAATCTCTGACCAGATGTGACTTTGATCCTCAGGATACAACCAAGACAATATTAATGAGCACTGACAGTGTTGGGGTAAACGATTGTGTGATTACTGTAAGATCACATTTGTTCTTGTGCAACTTTGATAAATGAGAGACGGTGTTGCTGCGCTCTTCCTAAACCTGAGCCTGGCCTCCTCCTGTCTCTCTGGCTCATCTTACTGTAACTCTCCCCGCCTCGGTTTGGCCGCTGTGTGCTGTTTGACTCTCTCTTACCACCTCTGCCTCCTCCTCCTCCTCCTTCCTGGCTGAAGGCTGTGTGAATGTGTGTCTGTGGTGTACCTCAAACATCAGATGTCACGGCTCAGCTTTGCTTTTAGAGGTTTGGCCTTTCACCTCTGCTGTTTGGAGTCCTCAAACTGAGGCCTGATGGGAGGGAAGCACATGTCTGATAATGGCCTGCTTTCAGGGTTGATTCATCGACCAGAGAGCATATGATATAGTTTGCATGTACATTAAAGGGTTGACAAAATCACATTTGTGACTGTACATACAGTACATGTAGAGTGACACATGCACACACACAGCCTGAAACATGTGTAAACAGCCTGAACCTGGCTCTTATTACTATCATGGCTGCCTGTGGTTCATACAGGGAGAGGAGATAAAAAGACAGCTGATGGAAATTATGTAGAGAACCAGATAACTAGATGTGTAGCTGTAAGTACTGCTGTATGTGTGTATATGTACTGTATGTGTATGTGCAATAAACTAACCAGCATAGTTAAGAGAAGTGTCTGTGCAGTCACTCTAGTAGTGTGACCCAGATATCTCATGTTGCTTTATGATGTGTGTGAATGCGTTAAAGGTGCAATGTGTAAGATTTGGCCAGAATTTTAGTTTACAACACTCAAAAATTAACTTAAATTATCAACAGAATGTGAAGAAATATCAGTTTTGACGTTATGTCAAAGACATTTATGTATTGTGTTGCAGAGATATCTACTGAAATAAGCATGCTCACCAGCTAGCCCTGGCCTGTCCTGTCTTGTAATTCCACTTGCACCTTGAGAGGCGATAGTGAGTCACTGTAGCACCCAGTCTGCCCTCAGTCCAGCATGAGAGGAAGAAGAATTAGTGCTGCCGAGACAGCAATGGCGGGGATGAGCCAGGCTGAAAGCTGCTGTAATTTTTGCTGTTGACTGTCAATATGTCACTTTATTAAGTTTTAATATTTTTCAGGCGGTAAAGAAACCATCTAGATTCCCAATATGTTGTCAGTTTATCCAAATAACGCCTATGTGGAAGATTGTGCTGACAATTTCGGATATGATGCTCCTGCAGCCGCCGGCTGTGGAGACAGTCTGCCTGCAGGGTCCTATCAGCTGCATGATGAACTGATCTCTGCAGCTCTTTGGTAATTTACCACTGACTCTAATGTCTCCAGAGCATTTTGATATCTTGACAACGCCATAGCACAGATTCACTGTAAACAGTAAGCTTTACACTATATTCAGTGAGTGATAATTATGGGGTGATGCATTGGGGGTGGAGGGCTGTGTTTTTGTTTGCTTGTTTTGTTTGTTTGTTTCAAACTATTTGTTTGTTTGGATCAGGTGGCCAAATCTTACACATTGCACCTTTAAGGGTCGGATTTTGGTAGTGAGTTACATTGCATTGTCTCTATGTTCCCTGAGTACTATTGCCTGTTATTTAGTGACCATAAGATCAAAAACAGTCAATATCAACATGCCTGACATTTTAACTTCTTATAGTAAGAAAAGCACAGGTGTTAATGATAACACTAACAATGACTCTGCTCTATTAAAGTGTCTCAGTGTATCATGACATTGACAATGTTTACATGCACACTAATATTCCACTATTATTCCAAATATGACAATATTCTGAATTTGATACGGGTCATGTAAACAGCATATTTTGTTTGGATATTCAGAATTAGGCCTTATTCTGAATGTAGTATTTTCCAATTAAGACATGTTGGATATCCCGATATTATTCAGGTTTTAGGAGCATTCTTTGGACATGTATACAGCGCCTTTGGAATATTCGTCTCAATCAGGGTTTTTACCGCATTTTGCAACACACGGCCTCTTGCCTGTTTACAGCCAGCTCTGTGTGTTGTAAACAAACCAAGTAGCCAACAGTTTGCAAGGCTGTTATAGTGATAAATGACGGGCTGGTTGTGTAACGCACCCCTGCGTTGGAGCAGGAAGGCAGACAGAGGAGAGGAATGAGAGGAGAGTGGAGAGCTGTTCAGGGCAGGCTGGAAAAACAGAGCGCTCCTTCTCCATGTCGGGGACGGAGGGGATCAGTTATTATCCTGACATGCAGCCGGGGACTGACGGTGACGACTTGGTGTGATGCACCAAAACCACTCAGCAGTGTAGTAAATATCATGAGACAACCTAGGTACTGGATGTTCCTGTAACCATTAATTTATACCAGTCATATCAATATCACTTATAAATATCAGGTAGCAGCTCACTAATGTTTTTCACCTCGCTGGTTTACTTCACTGCCTGTGGAGATCTTGTGATTCCTGTTCACACTGGAGCAGAGGGAAACCCTGAAAACCCTCTGCATGTAAACCAGCATGTACTAAAACCACCTGTGCTTTTCCTGCTTTCACATGTCAAAGAGTCCCCTGTGAAAAAGGCCTAAACAATATAGTTCACCAAGACTTACCTTTGTACAGGCCTTTAACATACAGCACAGTAAAAAGACTGAGAAAGGGGCTCAAAACTGCTTCACCGAAGCATTGTCTGTAAATATATTGCTGTGGCCACAAATAGCAATTGAGCTTTTTTCACAGAAGACATTTTGACATGTGAAAGCAGGAAAAGCATGGGTGAAATTAATAACATTAATGATGACTCAGTTCGATTTATGTTTTCCCAAATTTGTGCCCCTGGTATAGTGCATGATGGTCACTAGTATGGCTTATTGAACACTTAAGGCCAATTCATGCTTTCTGTGTCGGCGTCTTTGTTGGTCCGTGTGACGTAAATTTTGTCATTGCCCATGTCTGTTAGGTCCACATGGACCTCACTGTGGACGTCCACTCACAGCCCAAAATTTGTGACTGCGTGGACGCTAGAAAAGCAAAACAGGAACGCCTGTATTGTCTACTGTATGTATGTACTGTATTCCTGTTCTCATTAAGCTGTCACTTCTCTTTTTTTTACTTTTTGTTGAGCAACATACAGGGACTCCTCAGCTGCATTCAGACTGAAAACAGTCCTGTGTAAAACAATACAAGGGGTTGTGTTTGTGTGGGCGAGTTGTTTAAAGTGCTGGTGAGACAGTGAAATACAACCCACCAAGTCCGGTTGAAGAAACAGATTTTTGTGTTAAAGGCTGGTCAGAAAAACACTTCACAGTGGTTTGTGATAATCAGACTGGACTTTACAACTCAGGAAAGTTATCATCCTGCAGTCCTGTTTACAAGTGAGTCCATGTCATTGTGCAAGTCTGCAACTGTCTGCGGATGCAGAATTGACCTTAAATGTTATCAGTTACACCTGAGCTTTTCCTGCCGTGAAAAGTCAAACTAGTGTTGAGTGGAAACACAAAATTCAAAGAAAACACCAGATCTGTGTGGAGTGATGAGAAGTGTATAACACTCCTCAACTCTTCACAAGAAGCAAACACAAATGCAGATTCCACTGGTGCTCTTTTAATTACATCATCTTGTCGCACCCTCTTCTTCTGCAATGGTTTCCCTGACTGGAAAATTAGCAGCACCAGCTGTTCTTAACAACCCATTTCCAAATATTCGCATAACAGCAGTGCATGAGAACATGCATTAAATTGAATTTTCTTTTGCAGATTTTCTGAAAATGTGGCTAAAATTTGCACTATAACTGTATGGAAACACAATGAATTACCCTTCATTTCCCAACGTTTTAGAGAGTATTAGAGAATTTTAGGTGCATCGCGATTGCATACAAAGAAAGAGAGAAGATGCAAGTGGGCACGAATTGAGATGATTCTGCATCCATGCTGATTCTGATGGGGCTTTATGAGCCTCTTCTAAATGTACAGAGACAAGACGAAAGAGGTGAAACAATGGAAGAAAAGTAATGGAAAAAATTCAAATTCCTGCTGAGTTCTGAGTTCTGAGATCAGTCAGTCAGTTTCCACGCACACAGCTGGTGCAAACATGGCTAGCAAACTACAGCTAATGCTCATAGAGTTGGTACACTGGCTGTTTGGGATGAATAAATACAGACTTCATAAGCAGTGTAGCAGTCATATTCACACAAATAACATAAGTGTTGAAATCTTTAAATGTAAACTGAAAACCTGCCTCTTCAGCCTGGCTTTTGATCAAGAATGGTGTATAGACATTATCTTTTTTATTTAATCTCTTATTTTATTATTATTCATATTATTGTGTATTTTTTTATCCCTCTTATCAATTTTATTTGTCTTTGTTTTGTGTTGTCCTTTTAATCTATTTTAATCTAATTTTTATTTCATTCTATTTTATTACTATTACTGTTATTATAGCTTTTAAATCTATAATCTATTACATTGTTGTCATTTTTATTCTTGTGCATTGGTCTCAAACAGTTTTTTGGGTTTTTTTTGTCTTTTTGTGTTGTTTTTATGCTCTACACTTGTTCTGTGTTATTATTGGCTTGTCAGTCATCTGTGAGGCACTTTGAACTGCACTAACCTGTATGAAAAGTGCTATACAGATAAAGTTTGTTTGATTGATTGATTAATAAGCCAAAAACTTGCATTTTGTCTTAACATATTTTCATTCATCAAGTGACCTGACTGAGAGCGAGTACATCGAAACAGGGCTAGTTTGCTAACATTAGCCACCGTAATTTACTGATCATACCAGACCAAGTAGCTGTAGCAGCAAACCTATGCTGAACTTAGCAAGGGCTCATTTTATTGCTTATGAATTCCACTTTTTATTTGTAAGAGGTAGATTATGTGATTTCTCTTTTCAAAAATTATTTAATCACTCTTTAAAAATGGAACTTTGGGCTTCTGCTTTTTGCATTCAGCTCAAAGGATGTCTATGCCTGTCAACAATCCTTTAGAATCAATCATTTATACATGCAGAGTAAAAGTCAGACTTTGAAGATCCAAGCCAAAAAACAAAGCATAAAAGACGAACCACAATCAGTTCTGAGTTTGACCATGCTGCACATCAGCAGTTCTTCCTTTTTTTAAATGTCACAGATGGATATTGGATCATGTTGTTAGATTTTTTTCTTAATGCCACACAATTGCTGCATTCAGTTGTAGAGGTTGAGACGTACAGCATGAGTCAGGTTATGGAAGTACAACCTCCCGACTTGTAAAATGCTTCCTCTCATTTCCCAAGCTGGCAGGATAGGAGCAGCTGGCAAAGCCATCACACTCACACATACACATACACATACACATACGCACAGACACACAGACACACAGTCACACACATACACACACACACACACACACACACACACACACACACACACACACACACGCATCTGCTCAAACCCTCATCATCCTGGTTTGAAGTGAAAATCAAGAGATGTTTTGATCTGAGAGAAATACTACAGGAGAGGAAATCCAGATACTTTAAGTGCATATCTGAAGGAAGACAGATTAAGAAGCAGAATCAAAAAGAAGGTACTGGTAAAGAATATGAAGAAAGTCACATGAAGAAGGTTCTTTAGTGACATAATGTACAGATGTGGAAGGAGTGTGTGCACGCTGCATGTTGCACAGGTTTTTGCAATCGAAAGAGACTGGTGGAGCTGCAGGGAGGCAGGGGCTCATCAATCAGCAGAACATGATCTGTGCGCGGTGCCGCCCTGTGATTTCCCCACTGCCGCTGTTAATCTGCTTCCTAACCTCTGCAGTTGTGTTTCTGCAGCCAGAACAAAACCCCTGAGAGGGGAGGAGAGAGAATGCAGGAGATGAGAGAGGAGGGAGGGGAGAGAGTTCTCACGCTGCCTTCAATTTTGTATAATTTAACTTATAATTTCGTTAATTTTTTTTCTATAATTTATGGGTTTTGAGATTGCCTTTAATTATGCCTGCCTTTTGATTTGATTTTCTTGAATGATTTGGTACAATAGATCAGAGGAAGTTTGCTGTCATAGATCATTTAAGCAAACAGTTCAGCTGTCTTTCTTCAGAGAAGAAGTACGCAGCTTTGTTGCCAAGACACATGAAGCAGTTAAGATTAAGAAGGAAGTTTGAATTAGACATGGGTTGTTTAAGAGAAGAGTCTATATGAAACACATAAATAGACATTGTGTAACTGCAACTTCCTTAGTGAAAGTGATATGATGGCCCTGAGTTCACAAGTTATGAGTTACTTCAGATCTTTAACGAGATTAAAGACACTTTTTATTACACTTTTGCAACAACCAAGGGTGTAGGTGTATTCTTTGTAAGTCAGCTCTTACATATGCACATGTGCACACACATAAAGAGCCTGACTGACAAAATGTTTACTTGCCTGAAACCAGACTTGTAATGATGATTTTTACATTTTATTTTATTGATATAAATCTGAGACTAAAATGAATATTTAAAATTGACATATATGACAGATTGTCACAATAAAGGTTAAAAGAAAATGAATGAATAGAAACCTGTAGGTCATGTGTTCTGTTTAAACCAAATAGCTGATTTAAGGTTTTCAGATCTCACGTGAGATTCTGCAGCTCTGTTCCTCTTTCAGTTTGCTGATTTAGGCAACACAACTCAAGAGTTTCATGACAGAGCCACAGTGATGCTCAAACCCAAATCATCTCTAAAACTTCTTCTTCTACTACAACACTATGACATCAGCGCTCATATAATAAATGAAGTTTGATTGATTGATTGATTGAGTTTACCTTATTAATAACGTTTATGTCGTAATGATACACACAGTATACAATAATAACTCTGCTCCTGATCCACTAAAAGAGGAAGGATGGTATTAAATAGTAATTCCACTTCTAAAGATTAATGTTTGGACTGATTACAGAACATTCTTATTAACTAAGCTAAACTATTACTGACACTTGAAATTGAATATAATATCAGATGATCTTAGTTTTGTCCAGTGAAGACGTTTTCAGTTCTGTGATGTTTGAAATGTTCAAGCTATAAATACTAAATACTTCAGATTCACTACCGTTCATCACCATCAATATTACTACTGGGCTGCAGCTAGTCGACAATGTATAAATAGCTTTAAGTTGAGGTTTGACAGATAATCAAGTTGAGTTTATCATAATAATCCATGTTTTGTAGAAAACACACAAACCTGGCAGATCTCACTGTTAATATTATGTGGATTTAAAATGTCAAGATTGTTTGAGATGTTGGTTGGAACAATTCAGCAACACCATGACATTGGTAGTGACATGTCCGCACTGTCCACACCCAAATCTATGCCCATGGCAACAGCAACTATTGTGTAAATTTATTACACATCACACCTCATAATATCTTGATCACAATCTAAGACTGCACAATATCAATTTGAAGCATGTCAGATTGTGCAATGAATCATAGCACTATGATTTAAATAGACAAGAAGTATATGAGAGCAGAGGCATGTCACAAGCTTGCGTCAGTCATCTAAGCCACTCTTATTTTTTGAAAATGCCCTTTTCTCCTTTGCCAGATTCCCACAAGCTTTTTTTTGTTCTGCTTCCATTGTTTTGGTGTGTTTGTGTAAATTTCTGACACTGTCAGAGTTTTACTGCAGGCTGTCCTTGGTCGCTAAAGCTCCAAATCAGCCGTCAGTCAACACGTCTCACAGTACGAACTAAGACCATCGTTTTGGATTGAGGATCAAAGATTTCACCATGTTTCTCTCTTGACTACGTCCACCTATATTGAAGAATTGCGCAATATTAACAGGCATTAAAAGTCTACAGTGAAGCTAGCTGAGGCTGAGGTTGTATTATAGGCACAGCGGTGCTTTGAGCTAAATGCTATCATCAGCATGTTAACATGCTCGCAGTTACAATGCTAACACGCTGATGCTAAGAAGGTGTATAATTTACCATGTTCACCATCTTAGTTTAACATGCTAGCATGCTAACAACACAAGGTACAGCTGAGGTTAATGGGAATGTCGTTCGTTGTGCAGGTCATTTTTGACCTCATAATTATAGTTTTGACCTGATGATGACACTAGATGAGAAGTTAAGGGATCACCAAAGTGAATAGAATTCATCCTGAGGGGAACATGAATGTCTGTACAACATTTCATGGCAATCTATCCAATAGTTGTTGAGATATTCTGGACCAAAGTGGTGGAGTGTGTGTGTTTTTTTTCTTTTCTTTTATGATTGTTGCATTTTCTTGTATTTCATTTATTAAAATCTTCTGTACATGTTATTTGTTGCTGAATGTGCATTAGTGTGAAGTGCGTATTGAGTTTACTTGACTGAAAAGTGCTTGCTTCACTCTTCTTTTTCCTAGCATGCAGAAAACATTCAAGAACCATTCTTGTTCTTATAAACAAGCCACATGTCAAAGGAAAAGCTTGAGTTGCTTTAAATGTTTCTTATTGTCAACAAATTCCACAAAGGCAAGAGCGCTGATAATGGACGTTTCTGCAAAACCCTGGATTATGTTCAATACCAACATATTTTGCAATCCTTTCTTGCTGCAAATCTGCACAAGGAAACTGCGGTATGGTACGGCTAGGAGTTTAAAAAAAAAAGTAACATCTGGTGGCATAGGGGTTAAGCACCAACCATGAACCACAACGTCCCTGGTTCATGTCCGGCTGGGAATTTTTGTTGTATGTTATTCTCCATCTCTCTGTTCTCTCATTTCCTGACTTCTCATACAGGTGTAGAATGCTATAAAAAGTAATAATATTTCATGTTTGTGACAGCATAAAAGTCAAAAGTGTTACATGCCTATCCACAACCCTGACCTCCACACCCTTACTTTCCTCATTAAGGGCACTACCTCCTGTATTGACACCAGACTCTGTTGAGTCTTTTACATCCAAACTTGAAATTCATTTTTTCACCTTGACTTTCAATGAGTTATCCATTCTTGTACTCACTGACTACACAATGCAACACACCAACCCTCTGTCTCTTGTCTAAATGAACACATGAGCATCGTATTGTGTGCCTTGTGTCTCTCTCTGCCTCCCCATCTCTTTTAACTTGACTGTTTCATCCTCTCTCAGCATCTCTCATCTCTTCTCGCTATGTATGAAGGGAATCCTTGAGCTTTGCCTTCTTAATGTGTATCTGTGGTCTGACCTCTTGTCCTATGTTATACAGATTGTATGTTGTGCAGATTTGCAGATTTGTGATTTTGGGCTACATAAATAAAATTGACCTGACTTTAAGTACAGATGGAAAATGTGTTAATTTATTAACTATATATATATGTATGTACACACTATATAGCTTCTTTTAGAGCTTAAAGCCACTATGTGTAGAACTTGTTCATTTCCAGTTTTGGTTGGTTTGCAGGCGGTTTTATCATAAAAGACGCTACAAGTTTCCCTCTTAAGTCCATATCATCAGTTTAAAACACAGATACTATAAAACCCTCCTTATGTGCCAGTTCACATTCTTTTTTTTTTGTTTTTGTCACTGCATACTTCATTAAGATCCTGTCGCTCAGTCAGCTTTCAGTATTACTTTCAAACACTCTGCATAACCTGTGAGCGGAAAGACTATCAGTATGTTTTGTTTGAACCTTCAACAAATGTCTGTACCAGGGGCAGGAGTTTGCTTTCTGGGGGTCCCCCTTTCACATGTTCGCCACTCAAACAAAAATGTAAGTGTGGCACTCCAATGAAAGGGCCAGTCCCTAACTGGTTGTTTCGTTCACCCATGCTGTACCCAGCCGTGCCTTTGATACTCTGACCACAAGTAAATGAACAGATTACTTCTGCAAATAGAAAATTCTCTTTACAAACACAGATGTGACTGTCGACGTCCACTTCCCTCTTTCATAGAGCTGTAGTGAGTTAATGCAAAGAAACAGAAATGATCCGTATCTGTATCTCTCCTTATATGTATTAGTAATAACTCCTTGACAATATTAAATGTTTTTTTGGAAAAGGTGCAAATGGTGAAGGCCCAAAAGTGAAAGTGTTTTCCATACAGGCTTTTTGCCCAAAGTTTCTCACGAAAAGGAAAAGAAGGATGGAAGAAGCCAAAGGGAGAGGAAGCAGTGAGGATGTACTTGAAATGATTCAACATGGGAAAGTGACAGAGGTTTCATGGTTGGAAAACACTGAGTGAAGCCCGCATGGGAAGTGAGAGACAAAAGGAAAACCCAGAGAGAAGTGCAGGGAGGGAAATGAATATATCATTTCATCTGTTATATCATCATAATTCTACATTCGTCTCACGCATTCTCTCTACTCACAACCTGCCAGATTGCTCTTGCGGAGGGGCCCTCCCAACAGGAAAGAGAGGATTTATTTCCTTTGCTGACCAGCGCTGGTATTAGTGGTTGTGGGTAGTATTTGTTTTTGGGTGGGTCATCTCTTCCTAATGAAACCCAGCGGGCTGGAAAAGTCCATGGAGAGGCAGGGATGTTGTCTGCACTGATCGGTTTCTTTCAAAATACCAATGAAGGAAATGGGAGATATTTGACCTGTAGACATACTCATAAAAGAATTCTATGCAGTTTAAGCCACAGTATAGTCACCTGCCATATTTCACTGTTTCATGTTTACTTGTCCTTATATTACCCACTTGGCTGTGAGTGTAATGGTGCATGTAATTATGACCAAGCCAAGACTTTTTTTCTATAAAAACAGGGAATACTGTTATCTATCATTTTCACTCCTATCCTGTGTCTTGCTGTGTGTTTCTGTGTCCTCACGATATGCCTTATTTTCACTCGCTTCTAGACCTTTTTCTGATCAGTGCTTCCTCTTCCCTCATCCTTGCGAGCCAATCGCTGTTGAACAGATGGAATGTGCATTTCATTGTGCAGTCCGTGTTCGTGCGTCTCTGTTCTGGGGTGGTTTAATGTCGCTTTTGGTCAAGTGTTTAATGGATTTGTCATGTGTTGCAAATTGTCTGTGAATGCAGTCACTGGTGTATATGTGTGTGGGTGTGTGTGCATGAGAGGGAGACAAAGAGACTTCAAGAATGAGCACACGTGGCCATAATTCAGCAGAATGATGATGGGGTAGACTTACCGAAAGTTGCCTCAGTATCATTTATCGCACAGTTATTGTGTTTTCTGGACTGCAGTCTAGACTGTGTGAACACACATTTCATAAACGTAAACACAGTCATAATACTGCGCAAACACAGTTATAAATCACAGGTTCTGCCAAAGAGGTAGAATAAACAAATTTTGTATAAGCTGTACTGTTTGGTCTGACAGTATGTCACTGATGAAAGTGAATACATCTATAGCAAAACATACACTATATGGTCTAAAGTATATGGACATCTAATAATTTCACCAATACATTATGTGATAGTGAAGAGGCTATTTCCATGCGTGAGCATTAATCTGCTGCTGTAACAGCCTCCACTCTTCTGGTTTCAGGCTTTCCACCAGATGTTGGAACCTGGCTGCAACCTGATTTTCTCCCATTCAGACACAAGAGCATGTATAAAGTTGGACACTGATGTTGGGTGATAAGGTCTGGCACACAGCTTCATCCCAAAGCTGTTGGATAGGGTTGAGGTCAATTCTTCCACACCAAACTAGGAAAACCATTTCTTTATGGGCCTGGCTTTGTGCATGGGGGCATTGTCATGTGGTAACAGGAAAAGAAAAGAGCCCTCCACAAACTGTTGCATCAAATTTGGAAGCATGCAATCATGCATATGGGACATATGCTTTTTGTTATTTTTATACTGTTATGATGTCGGATATCTTTGTTAAACATAGTCAAAGTTTCAAAACTTGAAGTGAACATATGTAAAATGCTCCCTGTTAGTTAAAAGCTCAGGCTTCAGTCTGCTCTGAATGCTTTGTTTGAAAATTTACCTCTTCTTCCTCCTCGTGATGACGTCGATTTGCGTATGCCCACAAACTGCCTTTGTTGCTAAGTTTTTTCCATGTGTTGTTTGTGTTGTCCATTCTCATATTTTGGCTCTGATTCTGGCTCAAACATGTATGGATGTATTTGAGAATTTTCCATTTCGAGTCTCACAAGGGGCAGCATGCTGAAGCTGGGAGGGGTTAGGGAGGGGTTGCCTTAAAGAGACAGGGGCTCAATTGGCCTGTTTCAGACAGAGGCTGAACTGAGGGGCTGTGTAAAGGGCCAGTATATGATAAATAGAAGAGTTTTTTGAACTGTTAATTGTGCAAGGATATTCCAGTGGAGCCCCATAATATAAATATATACCTGAAAATGTGTAGAGCATGTCCCTTTTAAGACTCAACTCACTTGAAACTAAGGGGCATAGCCCAAACCATTAAAAACAGGCACAGAACAAAAGCACACAAAAGTATGTGGATGGATATACATGCCGAACCTTAGTCTCTTATGTTTTCCTGTACCATTGATTCATTTTCTCTTAATTCTCTTTATAAGTTTAGGGCCGACCTATACTGCAATGCAACTGTGCTGAAACTCTATTTCATGTCTATTTTTATTTTATTCTATCAAATTCCCCACTGTGTTTTTAAATGTTGTTCTAACATATTTCTCTTTGAGAGGTGCTATGCAAATAAACTTGCCTTACCTATAAATGTAAGACACTACACCACACAGCAAAGTCAGTCCCTCTGCTACCGCTGACCAGGAGCCTCCATCTCCTCTGGCAGCGAGCCGTGACAGTGGTCAAAGGCTTAGTGGAGATCAAACACTCGCTTTAACCAGAAAAGACAAACCAAAGCTCAATTAGCCCTGTGTACATAACCATCAGCTGACTGCAATCACACAAGGGATTGTCAGTGGAGTAAGACAGAACCAGACTGGATTAACATAACTCCTCTTCCCTTCTCTTCTCTTCTCTTCTCTTCTCTTCTCTTCTCTTCTCTTCTCTTCTCTTCTCTTCTCTTCTCTTTTTGAAGACACTAGATTTCATTGTAGAACTTGTCACACTTCTCTTAATAATGGGATATTTTTGTGTCTATTGTCCAAACTGAGGCACTGCCTAATTTGTGCATGCATAAACACAATTTAAGTATTGCTGTTAATTGGGGATTGTTTTTTTGAAGAATAGGTTGTACAATGGACAAAAACAGTAAAATCTGTGTGACCATTTAACAGTTTCTTATAGGAATGTATAGTTGTACATAGTCTAATCAACTTAAATTCTATAAATATCAATCCAGCACAACAAAACTCAGCCTAATTTTATGACTGGGTACAGTTTTTGTTTGTTTAAATGGTGTCAGCCTGGTTGATTTAACTAATTATCTTTTCATTGGACGTACTAATAAGCATTTACTTACATTAAATCACTATTGGAATGTTACTCTGCTATAAAGTGGCTTAAACAAACAGGGTTGCAGAAGCCCATACACCATAGATTACCAGTTTATCACAGGATTGACACATAAAGACAACCATTAACAAAATTTGCAATTTAGAGTTTCCAGTCAATCTAACCTGCATGTCTTTGGACTGTGGAAAGCTGGAACACATGGAGGAGACCATGTAAACTTTAAGGCCCAGCCATCCGGTAGATTCACACCCACACTTTCTTGCTGTGAGGCAACAATGTCAACTTTTGGTTTTCAGACATCCGCAAACCCAAAATAGCGATTGCCTCACATCTCCTGCATGGACCAAAGGACCACATGCAGACTCAAATAGTCCTTCTTGCATAGTCACTATGAGTAACTGCATTGCTTTTGTATTTCAGGTCTTATAAAAAAAGATGGCCCTAACATGGAGAAAATGGATACACACTCCTCATGTTCTCTCTTTCTCCAACCAAAAACAAATGAGTGTTTGGCAGCAGCACCTCTCAGGACTGCTGTTGTGGTGAGTTTCTGTTGGCACAGACACTGGATGCTTTCTGTGTAGACAAGGTTTCCTCCCTCTTGTACGAAACATGTGTTTTTAAGAGTGGGGTTTAACCAACCATCGCATTGGGTAAGATACAGTGTGCTCTTGGCTTACTGTAACTATATATTCTGTATGATTTCTACAGTACATGAGGTATAGATTCTCTATAAAACTGAATCTAAAATAACCCTGATTCATTCCATGTTGAGGCTGGTTTGCTGCATGCTAATGCATTCCAGTCTTCTTCACAGCAACACTTAGTCACTGTTCTGCAACACAGATCCTGTGCTCTGTCACAAACAGACCCACACCAACACATATTTACTCAAGAAAGAAGGCTGGAAAAAAGAGAACAGGAGGCGAGTTAAGATGAAAAACATTACTGCTGCAGCAGAAAAGGCAGTGAAAAACACTGTGACATGTACCCATTGGCAAAGGCGGACTCTACATGTCATGATCAAGCAATGATTTAATGATTATGGCTGCTCTGGGACTAAGTGATGTTGGAGTGACTTGGTGGCCAAGGGGCTCAGAATTTTAGGAAGTGATTGAACAGCGATGGGTGGATCCTAATAATTTAATGAGCAAGCAGGGGATTACTCATCATCATGTTGGGATTGGGCAGGGGCATCTAGGCATGGATGCAGTGGTGATTTGGACATTTTCCCACTGATCCTTTTGGGTGGAGTGGGTGGAACTTGGTACTGCATGTCATTGTAGAGTTGGAAAAGAGACAATACAGTTGAATATTATAACACTATTATTCATGCATCATTTGAGAAAAATAGGTGTTACTCTTACTCAATATGACATACTCTTCATGCTGCTAATTTTAGACTGAAGTCACTAATAGCTAATGTTTTGTGCAATTTTCAGTGTTTCCCCCATAGCTTTATTCTTGTCAGGCTGGAAAAGCATCTGCAACAACGTTTAGACCATCATCACAACCCGGCAAAGAAGTGTTAGCTAAAAGGCTAACACTGTATGTATCAATAGATGTGAAACAGATAGCTATGTAGCTGCTTAAGACTAGGTGACTCTTTTACACCTGTTTCATATACGGGGAAACTCATTACACAGCATCAGTCAGACATCTCTGTCTCATACAGAGAGGTTTGGGCATGTTTAGCCTAGCAGTACAAAGACTGGAAGCAATAGAAATCTCCACCTTAACGCTGTCTTATATACTTGGGTATGCAGTAACATGTTACTTTGTAATGCATTAAAGTAATGTGATTATTTTTTTCAATAAAGTGATGTAAGAGAAGTGTAAGGGGTAACTATTTGAAATTCAGTCTTTACATTACAGTTACTGATTCCATCGCCCAACATAGACTCAACATTGCCCTCTTACTGGGAGTTTGACTGAGGGTTGATGTCAATTTCAGAGGACAGACTGCTGTTGGATAAATTAAGCTTGGTGCAGAACCAGGAGGTGATGGCAGGCAACTAGTTTTTACAAAAAGAGGAGAAACGCGCCTCTCAGTGTCTTATTTATAGTATGGTGTGTTGCCAGCTAGCCACTGGTAACTTTGCCTACATTCAGTTGGTATTAAGCATCAATTGAGGAAAGAATTTCCTTCCTTTGCTGGAGAGCTGCATGTGGTCATCTGTTGATGGACAGTAAAAACCTCCTCTAACTGTATGCTGGCTGCTTGTTAAACCACAATGTGTTGTTTTCTAATTCCACATGTTAAATACACAAGGTGTGTTGCACAAGTATGGAGGCTTTGAGGTTGTTTAAATGGAATGAGTAATTGATTACATTTTTCAAGTTATTAACTCAACTCTGTGTCATTGTTATTATTATTATTGCTAATTTCCCTACCACTCTCTCTCCCCTGTTTGGTTCTTTTTTCACTCTTTTCTTTGTTTTACTTCTCTGGCCCTTCTCCCTACAAACATACTCAATGCAACCAAACACGACACCTCACAAACATCACCACAGCTTAACAACTCAGCTTGAACTGTTTCACCATCCTGTGTTAATGTGTGTATGTTCTGACACTGTTCAACTGTCTTGTCTTATGTTATTATGTCCTTTTTTATGTTATATTGCACCAATTAAAATAATAATAATAATAGTTAACCCAACTCTGCTTAAATCTTATGTATGTAACGCATGAGAAATTAAAAAAAAATGAGACATTGTGTTTTTAGAAATAAGGCTACTTCACTTTTGAGGTGAAGTGACTTAAACCAAACTTTTTGGCCACTCAGAAACAGTGGAACAAATGCAACAATGACTTTGTTACCTTAGTTGAAGTTGATGTTGGGAACAGTTGCCTGTTTACACGTACCCTCCAGACACAAAGCAACATCAGCATTCATGTGAAGTCATGTTTCTGCCAACCTGACAAATATAATTCCAATATTTACTCTTTTAACTGTGCTTTGGTCTCCACCAACCCCTGAGAAAAATGTAATGCTACTACTCAAATATGTTCACCAGCTTGTCGCTAACTTTGTCTATCTGCTGTTTGATGATGAGCAGCTAGAGAACAACGGGTTTATTAGAGCTTTTTCACTGAAAACAGCTGCCTGCTGTTGCTGGAGATGCTGATGAGAGCAGTGAGACTGAACCAAAACAGTAAAGTTGCAGGCCAGAAAAAACCAAACAATCAACCAACAATCTGTAGACTTGAGGGTAAATGCAAAGTTGGTCATAATTTCTTTGCGTGTTTGTCAGTATGAGCATCCCTTTTAACATAACACATAGTCTTTAGATCTGTTGTTGATATAAAATATGATTAGTCCAGCTTTAATGCTGACATGGAGACAGGATCTGGACTTTACAGTGGGGTTGCCATGTTTGACAACTGTGATAAATCCATGAACTAAACCCAGCTGACTCTTGGAGGTATTGGTGACTCACTTCCTGGCTAACAAGATACAAATCATAAATAAGACAATGTTGGAGTTGTTAGGAAGTGTATTTTTTTTACTTTTTCTGCAGGTATATGGGCAAGACGTTCCACCATGCTTTCAGTATCTGCTAAGGCTAAACATGTCCTGGAGACAGAGTAAGGTCGATATTAATGTTCTCATTTGAGTGTGGGAGACGGACCTCATCGTTTGTTCTAACACTCAAACAACTCATGTCTATTTTTAACTGACAAGCGACCTCTTGGGAATTCAGATCATAATGACCGTTGCAAACTGTAGCAAAGCCAGGAGTGGGCAGAAGTTTACCATTGCTAAACCTCTTAGGGGACAGAAAATGCTCCTACGCATGAGCCATTTTTGTCATATGTGTCACTTTGAAAGATACTGACAAAGAGCCCATTTTGTTCTTTATGAGGGCTTCCATTTATACAAACAAAAGAAATAAATGTACAAACATTTGCAGATGACACAGATTAGCTTTATAGTACAGCAAACATTAATTTCATATTTTACAAATTTCTAATCCCTGTAGAATTCCACAGCTTCTCACCTCTTACTGTAATACATATAAAGATGGTGGAAAGTTACTAAATACATTTACTTAAGTACTGGACTTAGATACAATTTTGAGGTATGTATACTTTACTCAAGTCACTTTATGCTACTTCTGCTCCACTTAAGAGTGAAATATTGTACTTTTCAATCCACTCCATTTAGTCAACAATAAGGTATATTTCAGTTATTTTTTTATTTATTATAGGATCACAATTATTATAAGATAATAAATATAATGTATTGTATTTCTTAAAATATGTAGTACAGCCCAAAATATGCTCTCCCTGACTAGCTTCAACTCAATTTAAAATAAATTAAAATAATGCATCAGTAATAATGTTCTTCTGGTATAATATGAGTACTTTTTTCTTGATGCATTCATTTTGTTGATAATACCTTTGTACTTTTATTTAAAGGTGACTTTTTTTACTCATAATTATTGCAGTACTGGGTATTGCTATACTTCTGCTTACTACTTTTACTTTACTACTAGTGTATGATCTAATAGTTTTTCCACCACACAGACACACACACACACACACACGTAGTCATGTTTGAGAGAACATTTCCTGGAGATTTACCCTGACTTACAATCATAACCACTACCTAACCTTACCATAACATTAAACCAAGTCTTCTCCCTAAAATCTAATGATTTACGTCATGGGGACCTGCTTTTTGTCACCAAAAGGGGACTGAGTCCAGTCCATGACTGTGTAAAGACAATTAAGTCCCCACAACATAAGGAATAGCTGGTACTCACACACACACATTTGTCTTTCTATAGTTGTGAGGACCCTTTCTGACATGATGCAGTCCCTAGCCCCTAACCCTACCCTTAACCATCACAATGAAATGCCTAACCCAACCCTAACTCTAACCTAATTCTAACCTAAACCTTAAAACCAAATCTTGACTCTCAAACAGCCCATTGAAGTTATGGGAACCGGCCAAAATGTTCTCACAAAGCAGAAATGTTCTCACTACAATGGTTTCAAGCTGAAATTGAAATCCTCACAAAGACAGAAAGACAAGCACACTTCAGAGGACATTACACTGACATACATTCATTTCCTGAAGACTTACCCTATCCCCTTAACCTTACCCTAACATTGACCTTAACCATAAACTCATGTTAAAGTTGAGTGATTTACGTTATGGGGGCTTTCTTTTTGCCCCCAAAAGGGAGGCTTTATGTCCCCACAACATGAGTAATACAAATACACACAAAAACACTCACACACTTAAATAGCACATGTGATAGTGCTAATGTGGAGGTATTTTAAATTAATAGCAGATGTGTCTTCAACTAATGACTACCAATCGCAGTCCAGAAATGAATACATACATACACACACACACACACACACACACACACACACACACACACACACACACACACAAACACACACACACACATGCACTCAGTCCAGGAAAATAATCCCCAAAGGAGCAATGATGTCTTCCCAGAGATCATTTAAATTCTTAGGGTTTTCTCAGAACAAAGAGTCCCTGACTGGCTGGAAGAGATCAAAAGTATGTACAGTAACTACTTACACCCATTCTGCAGAAGAGGACTGAAGGGTGGAGTACTACTTTCTCACTCATACATACAAGCAGTGTCACCTGCTGCTTTACTGGTCACTATGTTGTGTCTGTGGGTGGATTAGATGATTAATAATTGACAACCACAATCAAGGAGAAAACACATACGCTCACCCACACATATGCACACTACACACCCACATAGCTTAGTCTCATTAGCCTTTGCTGTCTCATTCTTTAAATATATATAACATATCCTATAGTCTATACAACAGACACCTGTTGTATAGACTATAGGATATGTTGTGGTTTTACTCTTCCTCCTTTTCTCCACATGTGTCCTCTTCCTCACAGAGCTGTGTCTGGGTGTCCTCTTTAGACAAGCACACAAACCGCCAGAGCCTCTTCAGTCTGCTCACAGCCCGTTATTAAAGTCGGGACCTTGCTGACATTGTGGTTCACTCTTCAGTTCCAGTGAAGTTCAGCTGTCTGTGGGCAGAGCGTTGGCAGATGTAATCTCTCTGCAAACTCTTCATCACAACTGAAATTTAAGAACTTGAATTGTCTTGTTGTCTGGATCAATCACTCTCAGTGACAAAAAGCCTACCCAAGTATTGTATTTTAAGTTTTGTCTTGGTTTTGAGCATGTTTGGAATGGTTATGGAATATAGATAACTCTGGTTATTCAGCTTCCTGCATATAATCAGAGCATTATGTAGGTTTCTGATTGATGCATCTGTGCAGGCATGTCCTTAAACAATAATAATGGTTTATTATAACTTGGTTATATGGGTTTTTGTAGTTTTTGCCATTCTAGTGGTAATATTAACATGTCCACTGTTAATCCATGAAATACAGCGCCATTGCTGAAAAAAAGTTAGATGGGAAACACGACAAACAGATTGTAAACGAACCTAGAGGTTGGTGAAACTTTACTCAAACTGTTCATTGTAAATCATAAAGTGGTTTGGACTACTGGCTAAACTGTTGGCTTGTTTACAACCTGTCTAACTATGTTCCCACATCCCAGCAATTATTTTGGTGCTACAGTGTTATAATTGATAGAAATGGTGGCCAAAACTATAAAAATAAGACCCAAGTTGTAATAAAGTGGAATTATCTTGACATCCAGCCACTCTCTGTCATTTCTGTAGTGAGTGTGTTACCTCAGTAGTTGAGGATGAATCCACGCTGGTTTCTGGCTGTCTGGACTCTACTGCATTTACCACTGTGATAGCTTTGTTTTTTCTATGTAATCACAACAATGCAGTTTACTTTATTCTACACGTTACCGTCAGATCATCACTTTCATGTCAGCGTGTAGACCATCATTAAATTATTTATCTTTTTTTACTGACCTATGAGTTGAGGACACACCTACACATATGACAGACAATGATCAGAAACCAGGATACGGTGTTTGGAAGCCCTTATCTAGGCCCTGGATTGCTATCTCCTGGAACGTTACAGGAAGTTTGTTGAAAACAGAACTCAACCCGATAGTAGGTGCTCTTCTGAGGGACTATGCAGATGGGGGGAAAACTGTGTAGGCAGGTGCAGTGTTTCCAGTGGAACAAAAGGTTTGTGGGGGGATTTGCAAAATCTTATAGTCACAGACTATAAGATTTTGCATAGACGGAGGATCTAGCAGGGTCACTATTTGCAAGCCTACAACTAGATTCATTTTGAGATTATTTCCCATCCTGCTCCTGGTGGAAATTTACAAGAAAGAAAAACTGTTGAAAAATGGAGCAGAAACAAAAAGAAAATGTAAATTGATCAATTAATTCAGTTATAACTAAACAACACCAGCTGTGAAGAGAAACAACAGACACTACATGCTGATTGTTCTTGCTGTTAACTTATTTTCATGAACAACTCTTTATTTATTTATTTATTTTTTTACAAATAAAATTTTTGGGGGGGTTGACGTTTCTTAGAGCATATAAGCTAAGACAATCACATTGTAAAAGGTGTTGTCCTATACTTGAAAAAAATAAATATCTTAAATATCCAGGTTTTCCAGTATGCATGGGAAAACGAGGTATTTTTTACAAATTTAAAACAGCTACAGTTTATACAGCTGCCCACAGAAACCACCTTCAACCATTAACTATCTGGACACAGCACTTTCAGCTGCTGGATGTTGGAGTATTTCTGCTTGGAAGCCCTGCACACTGCATGAAACAGCAGCAGTCTAGATAATTATACAAAGGCAGAAAGTCACAGGTTTAACTCCTCCAATTGACCTGAAATTATGTGTGAAAAAGCAGTAAATAAACTGCAGACACACAGCAGCTGACAGAAAGAGGTCATATTATACAGAGAAATATTAGCTTTGTCTGGATGAATAAATGTTAATGTGACTTATAAAAAGAGAAGCTAAAGTGCAATGAGAATACTGAGCTTTCAAGTTTCAACAGGAGTCATTAATAACACCATCAAGCACATCGTGTTTTATTAGGAAAGTAGTTTAAAAACATGCACACAAAGGGGAACCACTTACTTCATACTCTGTTAGAAACTGAGTACAATTAGCTGATAATTGGCCTGATCAGCCATCGTCAGTAATCAATACAAACATACATTATTAGACTTTAAACCATTAATCAAACCAATAACTCAATGTCAGACAACCTTATCATACTTTAGCAGTTATCCAGTGTTTCTGGAGTGACAAAACATTAAAAAATATACATATTAGCAGTTTGAATTAAACTGAAGCTTCCTACGCTCTCCAGGGAAAATATTATGCCAAACTCCCTTTAAGAAATATGACATTAACAATTACTTACATGTCTGTAAAAAACACATAACTCTAGAAACACAAGATAGAGTCATATGTGAAACATCTTCTTGTCAATTCAGCATCAAAATAATATTCATGTTTTGGATTTTTTTCGCCTCAACTCACTCGCAGCTTCTGTTGGTTAGCTGCACTATTTCAGTGGGAAAAGACTGAGGGAATGAGAGGCATCCTAATATATAATTAGGACACCATGGATGTATTGTAAGAGCTGGATACTGGACTAAAAATGGCACCCGTTCAGTCCAATAAGAATTGCTTGGCTGGCGCATACACCAAAAAAATTTTTCTAGCTTCCAGGTTTGCTTCTGCTGTTGTGCAGCCCACTGAATACGCACAATAGTGTTTCCCCCGCTGGCCCCACCCACAAGTTCCCGCTCGGCCCATAAACTTTACATTGCAATGACATCACAGATTTTTAAATTGCTTTTCTAAGCTCCAGGAAAATTTTACAAATATAAAACCTCCATGGATCAAAAGTTCATAATAGAAAGACTCATAAGTTAAGTTGTGTGCAGTTCAAGGTGTCCTGTCAACAGTTTTACAGAGGTCTCTTTTACAGTGGTGGTCTATGGGGAAAATGCTTTTTGAGCTGGAGAGAGATTTTTCGCTGCAATACCGTGAGTAACCACTGGGAAAAATTGGCTATCCCGCTCTTATAATACATCCATGTAGGACACGCTGCATGTTAAATCAAAGATGGTGCAGGATTTCTTCCTTGCTTACCGAATAGAGTGCTGCTCAGCAGCAATGTGCACAGTGCCACCACTGGTGGCCAAAAGTTATACCACAGCATCACTACTGACTAGAAAGGGATTTTTGCTATGGTCATTGTCATTTTACAGCTCTTTAGTGCTGGTAGTGTGTATGTAATTCTGTGTGAACAGTTGTCAACAGTGCAAAAGAAGTGGATACAGTTGCAGCTGTTGTACCTATGAACCAATATACATTTGATTTTTTTTAATTTCAAATATTTACACTTTCAGGCTTGGTTGAACATATCTTGTGTCAAATGATTTCCTGCCCCACTGCCAGCCTGCATTGCTACTGCAGAGTTCATCAAACTTTGCCTCTGCACTGGTGCAGTGGAGCAGCAATGTACATACCATACTTCTCTCTTCCATGGCTCCATCTTTAATGATCTCTTTGTTCATCCATGTAGCCCACCAGATTTGAATCTAATCCATGTAACGTCTTAGTTCCTGGGCTACTTTGATGTCAAACTCCCCCTCTTTGTTGCCCCTTAGACCTTTCCACTTGCCCTTTCACCTGTGTTCTCCTTCTATCTTTCCCTCCTCTCCGTCATTCCCCTCCTCACATCTCTGTTTATGCCTGTTGTTAGGTCTGTCACCATGGTGACCAAACTGGGCCCTCAGACCAACGTCTGGGCTCGCAAACATGTCTGGAGAGAAAGAGTGGAAACGAAGAGGAGTGAGAGAGAGAGAGAGGAAGCCAGAGAGAGAAAGAGAGACTAGATCCAAAACACTCTCCAGACATGGCAGCGAAAAATACATCTGTCTGGGAAAACGAGTTCAGCACTCCAGCTTTAATTATCTTTTAAGACGCACACAGGGGAATAGGAGTCCAAAATGTAGGAACAAGGAGAAAGGCCAGGAGATTCATGCTGCACATTCCTACGTCTTCTTCTTCTTCACAGCAGACAAACAAGAATAAACAGAAACACACAAAGTCCTGAAAGAAAACGAAAGCATTAACAGACATGCAGGGAGGGAGAGGGCAAATATAAGAGCATGTGCAAGACATCCATGAAGTAAAAAAAAAATGGAGGGATCTCATTTCAATATCATCTTCCACCAGTTAAAGATGAGAGGGGCCTTAAATGAACCTGCTGTGCAGAGCAGCATCTGTTTGCCAGAGAGCAACCGAGGCCTCCACCCTGGACCAGACCAACACTGAGGTCATTGTTGTTCCACAGCCCTCGCTGGGCTCCAGCAGTGGTGCTCCACTGTGGTAGGTCCTCACTAAGATTTAACTGTATTTTCCAAAGTCATTTTTGATGTATGAGATAATACACCGAGGAGAATGATGGGATGACGGGAGAGAGAAACAAATGATATAGGTATAGTAATTCCAAATTCCAAACACATGCAGACACAGAGACTAATATAACATGAAAGTCAGAATTTGTGTTTATTCACAATTTGATTCTGTCCTCTTTCAAAACCTTTTTTATGCCTTCAAAACAAATGTTTATGAGAGTTCAAGTTACCACTGAAGATATCATAAAAGTAAAACCAAACTTATCAAAGCATTGCACATGTCACCAATGACTCTTTGGGTAGTTATAGCACAGGACTTTTACATATATTTAAACATCTGTTACATTCAAGTCCTTGCCAAACAAGTTCACACAATGCTGATTAAGCCTATCATGAATTTATCTTTATTTCACAGTATACAGAGTTTTAAAATCTGGTCTGATGAATGCATACTGCGCATGTGCACTAGACACTTCTGCCAGCCAAGCAGGCTAACTTCCAGTTAGCCCTCTGCTAACTTAAATGAGGATAAAATAATTGAACTGTGCGGCTCTTCTAGACTTTCCAAATGTTATTGGACTGAATGGATCAAATTCTCAAAAATGCTCAAAACAATTTATCCATCATTTTACAGCTGCAACAGTAGTGACGGAGTAGGCTACGGTGGAGCCTATGACGTAAGCACATGTTAACAGTGTTTTTGTAATTACTCTCACTGCCAGAAGGGGGAGACAAAAGTTCCACACTGCAGATTTAAAAATCAATAATGAAAAACTATGATGAAAAACATTCACTGACAACCTTTTTTTTCATGGCTAAAACAACACTAAAACCAAATAAAAAGTAACTTTTGACAACGAGAACTGTGACAGAATTTATAACATTTCTCACAAATGAACAAAACCTAAACAGTGATGTCAAAGATGGATAAATGGATGAATGAATTCATTAGCCTACTGTTTTAGTGCAAAGTCTTATTCAACAAACTGCATACATCTCTGGAATCACACACTGTAGCTCCTGATTAGTAAAACAGTCACCTTCATCCGACAATAACTTGTTCAAAAGTTGATTTAGTGGCTGGACTTGTTGCACTACCGTTAAAAGAAGCATCTTGCATTGAGTAATGTTATCTGACGTTAGCGCTTCTTGGAAGAAAGATTTAGACTTTAATGCCATTTAGATGTAGAAGAAAGTTAGACAAGCAGCAGCAACAAAAAAGCTAGACAAACTATGAAAACATGCAGGCAGCACATTCACATTTATAAAAAGGTTGCTGTGGATGTAACATTAACGTTACTTTTAGTCAGCTGTATTTCCTGTTGCTACTGTATAGGAAGGAATGAGTATATTTCAGGATTTATGTTGATGGTCAACCTTTAAATCTTGTTTGCTAATGAAATATCCACATACAACATAGGTTATCCAATGTTTGAGCTCCTCCTCTCAAGCTAAACCCAGACAGTGATCAATATTTTAGTGAACAGGTGAGTGAATGATCAGCTGCTCTGTAGTGGAGAGCAGAAGTAGCTGTGCTAATGCTAATGCTAATGCTAGGAGAGCAGGAATGTTCTGTTCAAACACACATAGTTTACTGAGGAGATTCAGGCTGTGTCCGAACTCACTGCCTTATTAACTCATTCACTACTCCCTACAGTACCAGTCAAAAGTTTGGACACACCTTCCTGTTTGACTCTCTCTGTCTCTATACTATACAGAATGGATGATTAAAGCATTTTCAGCTGCTTACACTATTTATTACACTCTAGCCAGCTATTCTTTACAAGTGTCTGTGTGGAAACGAGCACCACATAACAATAGTATTGTTACATCATTTTTCTTTTCCTTTGAAGTGTGATCCCTTATTCAACAGTATAACTTCAACAGCATCACATAACTGTATATAATGTCATTTCCTTTGTATCCTCCCCCTACTTTCCCTTTTTTCTCTCTAGTGTCCCTGTTTCACATCTTTTACCACAGTTCAGCCTGCATAGTCCTTCAGGTACCTTGGCCTAACAACTGCTCCACCAGATTTGGTAGTGACAGTCTGTTGAGTGTCACCCATGACTGTCAGGGGTTGCAACAGTCTCTGGTGTTGTGTGAGTTTCAACAGTCACTGTTCAGTTTGACACACTGGGTACTGTACTGTGCCCTGGTCCTGTCTAAGGTGATGTCAGTTCCTCCAAAGAATTCTTCCAGTGCTTCCAGTGTCCAACTGTACTTTGTAGGACCTGTGGTCCGCAGGATTCACCCCTGTAGCCTTTCCTTAGACTGTGTGGGGTTCAAAAGGCTGTATTCTAACACAGTCTCCCCATTTCAGTGTTTCCATGTCCTTGGCTGTCCTGTTGAAGTACCTGACTTGTCTCATTTGCCTGTCAATGTGTTTTTGAGTTGTATGTTTCACTTCTGGCTGCAGAAGACTATCCCTCATTGGTAGTAGGGTTCTGGTTCTCCCACTCAGCAGTCTCTGAGCTGGGCACCTTCCTGTTTGACTCTCTCTGTCTCTACACTATACAAAATGGACGATTAACGCATTTTCAGCTGCTTACACAATTTATTAAATGGCATGACGAAGACTCAAGCCAGCTACTCTTCAGAAGTGTGTCACTCTAAAAGGTACGTGTGGAAAGAAGCACCACATAACAATACTATTGTTACACTTCCCATTCACTTCAATGAGAAAGTGTGTCCAAAAGTTTCACTAGTGCTGTATATAATAGTCACTAAATAGTTTTCTCAATAGTGAGCAGCAAATCAAGATTTCGGACACTCACTGATCATCGTCATTTTGTGTCATCATTATCAGTTGTATATCTATAAAATGTCAAGCATTTCATTGTGGGATTGTTAGCAGAAATTAGCATTCATGCCATGGACACTATACTTTTATTGCTCCATTGTGGAATTTTTGAGGGTACTATATAGTGCAGATAGTACAGATATATCTACACACTGGACAGTGTGATTTGGACAATCAAATGCACTATAATGTAGTGCACTCTATAGTAAATAGTGAGTGATTTCAGACACAGCCTGTATGTGTCAGTAAACACTGCCTTTCCCACTAACCTCGCGATTCTTTTGCAAACTGTTGCAATTTGTCATTTTGACCCTTCTGGGCCGGCTTATTAATTTGCTTGTTGGGCAGCAGTAATTAATATATTTGTATATATAATGGGTCAAATGACTGTGCAATGTGAAAGGTTTCACTCTTGGCATTTAACCTGCAGACAATTATCACCAACTCTGCAGTTCTTGCAGCTCATTGTTTTGGTTTTATGGCCCCCAACTTTACCGTTTTGGTTCAGTTTCACAGCTCTCACTGGAGGGACTGTTCTGTAACCTCTTGAAATAAACTTTCTCTAAAATTGGAGGCAGCTTTCAGCTCAGTAATAGGCATGATGTTTATTTTAAATTTCTCCTGATACAGCTATTTACTAGTGAATGACACCTTAACAAATATGCATGTTTTAAAACAGATTCCTGACTGTCTTTTGTGAGTTACGTCAGTCTGCTTTTAGCCACCTCATTGGAATAATTTTGAAAACAACTACAGAAACCTCTATTGCGGTTTCATGTCTTTCATTACACTGGTGGAATTATGTAGTTGTAACTCTCTTGCAGTGCATGACATAAATACACACACGCACAGCTCATCCTGTTTCTTGTCCACAACACAACAGTGATCTGACAGTTGTTTAATGACATCACTGACACTGGAGCAGATTCCATGTTGAGTTTTGTTGTTGTTTGCTGTTGCTTTTTAGCTGTGATGTGATGCTCTCCAGTGCACAAGAGCTGGGTGTGTTATTTTTGCTTTGTGTTGCTATGACTCTCTAAGATTTCAAACATTTTCAAGTCACAGACATCTTAAGTTACCCCAAGTGTCAATACACCCGTTCCTCTTCCTCTTTATTTCCTCCATCTTATCCCATATGTGCTCCTCCTCCTTGTTGTCATTCTCCATCCTCATCCTTCTGATGCAGAAATATGGTTTAGTCTTCTTTTTTGATTGAATCCCGTCCTGGACATTCGCTCATCCTGGCACGATTGAAAACTGTTCCCATCATATAAAGATCCACCCACAATATTTCCCCATGCCCATTTCATGCCTCTTACTCACCTATTGAGAAACCAAGACAGCAGGAATTGTTTAACTCAGCTAAATTAGTCAGTCTGAGATCAGATGATATGACAGAAAGCAGGGCCATTTTTAGGCATAGGAGAGTTAGGCAGTCACCCACGGCGCCAACTGCTGGAGGGGCGCCAAAGAGGAGGAAGAAATATTTTGTAATTAATTTCAGATGCCCAATCTACTTTTAAGCCTGTCTCTGCCATCTTGTGTGCACATTACAATGTTTAAACAAAAACACTGCTCACCAGAAGACTACTGGCAGACTGAAGAGGGACACTATAGGGGGATGAAATTTAAAAATAATAATAATAATAAAGTTTATTTGCATAGCACTTCTCAAAACTAACACAAAGCAAACAATAAAAACAAAAATACAGGAATAAAAAGCATGGCAGAAAATCATAAAACAGACATAAAATCTATGACCATAAAAATCAAAGATGTCAAGCACAAGAAATATAACAATCATTGATAGGCCAGTCGATAAAGATGAGTTTTAAGAAGCGATTTAACTTGTTGTCTTAAACCTGCTGGCTGCCACTTATTTTGCGACTGACTTTCACTGTGTAAGAATCATGTATGAATAACAAGGTTACATATGTCACATATGTAATATGTTACCATCATGATATGATCCACACATGAAAAATGATAAAACACTCAGTACAAGCAACCTCCTTTGTATCACATAGTAATTCTGTGCATTGTTAATAAAATATTGTAGAAGTAGTAGTAGAAGTAGAAAGTAAGTGCCTCAAAAGTGCAGTACTTGATTACATGTACTTAGTTACTTTCCAACACTAGTTAAAGTGGAATCAGCACTGCAAAAGAATAGCAGAAAGGCTGAGACATTGCTAAAAGACTGTTACAGCAGATACATGATGAAAGGGAAAAACAATGAAGAAGGAATGAAGAATGAAAAATGAGAGATTTAATAGCTGATCAAAACGAGTGTGGGGAAAAAAACAGTCGTAGGTTTTAAAGTCTTTGCTGGGTTTCCCCTAACCTATCAAAGTATTAGATTATCTTTACCTCCACTGACTAAAAGTCCAAAGGAACTTATCTGATAATAGTGCAAATATGTATTTGCGAAACAAGGCCCCATTTTTATCTCTGATTATGACTCATGGTCTTGTAGGTTTATGGTGGGCGTCTCCAACAGTATGCTTTTGGGAGTTTTTACAGATTCAAATGAAACTGGCCCTGACCAGCTGTGGATCCTGCAACAAGACGGTTATATAATTGCAGCAGTGTTGACAAAGAAGTGTTTGATGTGTTTCTCACAGGTTGAACATTTTCTGGGTCTCACACTCAGTCAAGAGAAGGAAAAAAGGACAGCTCAACTACAAGTACAAACGATTCACCACATTTTCCCTCTAAGCTTTAGATTTTACAGAGCATGTCAGAGAATACAGCAGTTAAGATTTTCATGCTTCCATTTATTTGAACAAAATAATAAAAAATGATGAAATAATAAAATGGGATTGTGGGTTTTCTGTATAAAAGAAATAGAGGATAGAGAGCAAAAGGGGGAGACAGTATTAACCAACGGAAGAAAGAACGAGAAAAAGAGAAAAAATAACATGGCATCTGTGGTTGGGCTCTAAGGACAAAGAGGCGCAAGTGTGGATCTGGAGCAGGTCAGGTCAAGACAGCTGGGTCAGAGCAGAATTTTGTGTATTTATTCATTTGTTTATCTATTTATTTATCAGTCTCATAGGAGGTGGCTGGCCTGTTGAAGGTCAGATCCCCTTTAGAACAGCCCTCACCCCTACAGGAGAGGTATATTAAACTGGGTCTTCGGAGCAGCTTTCTATTTGGAGAGGGGCTTAGCTTGGATCAGGTCCTTGGACTACATTTATCACAAATCTCAATAATAATTTTGATTTTGCCTTTTACTTAGAGTCCAAGTTTTCAAAAAGTGTGACATTTGCTTTCTTAGAGAGGCAGTTATTTTTCCATTGATATATGTTCTGTGAGAAGATTTAACCAATGATTGGTGTTTACTGTTTGTTTGGTTTTCCAGTTTGTAAGGATGAGTTTTTTGGAAATAGCTAGGGCAACTAGTGTGGTTTTTGTGTGTTTTGGTGGAAGTTCAACTGAGGATAAATTGCCAAGTATGCATAATAAGACAGAGAGGGGAATGCTCCAACCCAAGATTGAGTAGAGCTTCTGTGTTACCTTAAATCAAAAGTGTTATACGGGTGGACAGAGGCACAAGGAGTGGAGGTGGTGGTCTGTGGTGCCTAGAGTGCATTGTGAACATTTATCTGTGTTGGAAAGACCAGTTTTATGCATTTTGTTTTGGGTGATGTATGTTTTATGGAGGATTTTATATTGGATTAATTGTAGATTTGTATTCTTTGTCATTTCAAATGAATTTCTGCAGATCTGTGTCCAGAAGTTGTTGTCTGAGGGGAGAGATAAATCTCTTTCCCATTTAGTAGATGGCAGGCGGATGTTGTTATTTATATTGGAGATTAATTTATATACACTTGAAAGAATTTTGGCGGCTGTAGAATATTTCATGATCTGTTGGTTGGGGTGGTGTCGTGAATGAAGTTGAATGAGTTGTCTTGAAATAGATGGTAGAGATATGTGATTCCTTTTTGTTCCCATGTGTTGAAGAGAGGGGGAGATTTGTTGAGCTGAAAGTCCAAGATGTGCCAGAGAGGCGTGTACATACAGGAAGTCAACTGTGATTTGCAAATTTCGAGTGAATTCCACCAGGCTGTCAGAGTTGAGGAAATGAGGCTGAGTTGATGTTTTTGAAGCAATAATGTTGTTTGATGTTTGAGCCAATGAAGGGTTAATCAGAGATTTTTATGTTGTTACATCCTGCTTGTCCTAAATTAATCCAGTATATATGAGCCGGGTTAGAGTGAATCCATTTATCAAGATACTGTAGTGAAGAAAATTGGGTGTGTCTAGGCCCCCTGAGTTTATTTTTCTGTAAAGTGGAAAGACTGTTTTTTGGGTTTTTTATTTTTCCAGTAGAAGTGTGATATGATGGAATTCAGTTACTGGAACCATTTGGCTGTAGGTTTGATCAGAATCATTGAAAAGAGGTAATTGATTTGAGGTTGAACTTTCATCTTGATGGTTGCTATTCGTCCAGTAAGGGAGAAAGTGGGCATCCATGTTTGGTGCCCCTGTGCAGTGTGAACCTTTGTGATGTGATCCCACTAGTGGTGACAGTGGCCGTGGGTGTATTATATAGTGTTTTTATCCAGTGAATGAACAACTCTCCAAAACAGAGCTTTTGTAAAACAGTGAAAAGGAAAATCCAGTTTACTTTATCAAACGCTATCTCTGTATCTAGTGAAGCAACAGTTGTCTTTGTTTTGTTGAGTTGTGAAATGCTGATTAAATTCAAGTCTTCTGATGTTGTTACTGGAATGTCATCTCATGATGAAGCGGGTTTGGTCATTATGGATTAATGATGGAAGTAGTATTTCTAACCAGAACGCCAGTGCCTTGGAGATGATTTTAATGTCTGTGTTGATTAACGATATGGGGCAGTAACTAGAGGGAGGAGTTGGGTCCTTGAGAGTTGGGGGGGTCTTTAAGCTTCTACCATCTTAAAGAAAAGCGGGCTCAGTGCCTGCCAGAAGTGTTTAAGGAACTCAGCAGGGAATCCATCTGGTCTGGGTGCTTTATTATTAGGCATTTGTATAAGAGCATTGTGTAGTTCAGAAAGTGTTAATGGTGCATCTAAAATGTCTGCAGATCATCTAGAAATGAGTGAATAGTTGTTGGGTTGTGATTATTTTAGATTACTATAAAAAGTTTGGAAGTATCATTTATGGCTTGAGGAGACTGCGTATAATTCCCTGCTGAATTCCTTACTTGCTTGATTTATTATTTTGTTTGTTGTTTTCGTATCTCAGTTGTTGGAGGAGAAATTCAGGGTTTTTTGTCGGTATATTATTTAGTCGAAATTTGAGGGTTTGCATTTCATTCCTAATGTGCTCTGTGTGGTTGTTCGCATAATTATCTCTTAATTCTTACTTTGTAGTTTGTAGTTTTTGCTCTTTTTTTTCTTATGACAGCAGTATGAAATCCTTTCCCCTCTAATTACCCACTTACATGTTTCCCACAGTAGTGTTGGAGAGTTGTTCATTTCCAAAAAGGATGCCCACTCCTCCCTGATTAGGTTGTCAAACTTAGGATCTTTAAGTAGTGAAGTATTAAAGCGCCATATAGGGTGGGATGTAACAGATGATTCAGTCTTCAGGGTGAGTGCATGATTGCTAATTATGATTGGGCTGATTTTGGTGTCTAGTATGGATGTGCAGAGAGCCCAGTATTTGTATTTGTATCTATATTTGTTGAGGCAGCAAAATTAAAATTGTTAATTGTAAAATTTGTATTCGAATAAAAGTGGAAAGAGGCTTAAAAATCCTGTTCTTGTTTTTATTACGCTTTTAATTTTAGGAAATTAAAAGTGTTACAATAAGTGTTAATGAATAAACTACCTTACGAAGGAGGTCCCCACACCGGGTCCTGAACTGGAGTCTCCCAGATCATAGATGACTGCGCTGACTACTGAGCTAAACTTTACTCATTACCTCATTGCAGACAGACCTCTACCTATTTATACACTCATAACACAGAGACAGCACAGCATGTAACATGTAGGGAAGAACTTCAAAGGCGATTATTGCTTTGCACTTTATATTTCTTGCCTATTTTTCACAACCTAACTTTGTGGAAAGAAGAAGGGGAACAACAGGTTATGATGAGTCCCTTGGGAACACTGCGTGTGTGTCAGTAGCTCAGTTTTATCTCTGGGGAACACTGATTCCCCTCGTTGAGACCTGCTGACAGACATAACAGCGGAGCAGAGAAGAGAGACTGAGATAGTGATGTAACCGACCTGTGTGCTGGTATTTGACATGTTTTTTTTCTTCCCGAAAACAAATTATTTTTAAAATATTTGTATGAAACAAATATTCATAAAAACCCCACTGTTTGTGCTTTGCCAAATAAGGTATTTATATACAGGCACACCCCTAGTGTCTAGGAGATTTGGAATTATAGAATTGCTGGATAGGAAGAAGTCACTTCATGAAAATGACTGATGTTGGGGAGAAAAGTAGGAATGCTCCCTTGCAGTTAAGTTTTTAAGCCTTCAGCTATCGCCAAGATTGGAGTCATCCATGTACTTTTATTGCTGTTGAGGATTGAGAAATTCTTGAATTGCCTGACTGCGATGATCTGTCTCTTGATGGATTGAGTACAGTGTTGAAATCACCTCCGATGATGATTTTTGAGTTAGAGGTGTGGTTGGTTATTTGCAAGAAAAATTTGTAATAAAATGAAGTGTCATCATTGTTGGGGCCATACAGGTTCACAATAGTAAATGGTTTGTTGTTGATTGAGACACCGATTATTACATATCTTCCTTCTGGGTGTAATATTGAGTTATTGTAAGTAAAGTGTATTCTTTTATGGATCAGAATGGAGACACTTCTTTGTTTATTATTATAGGTAGCTGAATAGACTAAATTGTATTGTGGACCTGTTAGGATTTGTTCTGAATTATTTAGGTGAGTTTCTTGTAGTAGGCATATGTTCGCTTTCAATTTGAGTAGATTACTTTTTTTATGACTTTTATTCTTTTTGCCTATGA
Source organism: Thunnus maccoyii (assembly GCF_910596095.1). Classification (NCBI taxonomy): domain Eukaryota; kingdom Metazoa; phylum Chordata; class Actinopteri; order Scombriformes; family Scombridae; genus Thunnus; species Thunnus maccoyii. The sequence goes on from NC_056542.1 coordinate 30,299,246, forward strand.
GCGAATGCCACGGACATTCCATGAAATAAAAGCTATGGGTTGCATAGAAATGAGAAAAAGGACAAAAGAATGTTATTAGTTAGTCCTTGAGGTATGTAGGGTTGGAATGCAGTGTGTGTGCATGGTGAGTAAATGAGTTATGTGTTTGCATGCATATGTATGTACATATGGTAGGTATCTGTGGGTAGACGGAGATACAGAAAACAGAACAAAGACAGATAATCAAGACAAAAAGACATGAGACAAGGAGACAAAAACACAACCATAACAAACAAACAGGGTTCTTTAGTAGGACTTTTTGTTGTTGAAGGAGGATTAATTGAAGAGTCTTTCATGTTATACTGCCAAGAATAACCATGGTGTGGTTGTAGAGTTGCGGCACAGCTGTCCATCTACGTAGAGTTTGTCTATCACTATGTATGCTCTTATATTTTTCTACAAGCTACATGTAGTTGGTAAAATGTTGTAGAGAAGCTTGTGATTACCTGCCCACTATTGCATGTTTACTGGATTTCTAGTGCAGTTCATCTATGTGATGTTTCCTATTTTGTGTTTCTGCTGGTAAATTTCTCCTAAAGCCGAGACTAAAGCTTAATTTTAAAAGTTACTGCCACATTTACAGAACAGTCTTTCTCTTCCTGTGTTTGACAGACAAGCTGAAGTACCCAGAGTAGATTCATAAGCCACACAATCTTTTCAATGCCCCTGGGCAACCAAAAAGTCGCTCAAGTGACGTCAAACGCAATTGGCAGTCGTCTGCTTGTCACACCATGGATGGTAGTTCAGACGGGCTGGCAGAAAAAGCAAGATGGGTCAAACTATGAACCTTTTATGGGGACCCCAGGTCTGTGAGACAATGGGCAGAGAGAAGGGTCCCTAGGCATGGGGTGTGTTATTTGCCATAAGAGTAGAAGAGCAATATGCTTTTTTCTTTTCTTTTTTTTCTCTTTTTTCCACAGTTATTTAACTCCATTTTGCTCAAAATGAGAGGTTAACAGTACTGTAACTTCTATGTAAAAAAACATGCTATAAATGCAATAAAAATCAAAGAAAGCAACATAAAGAGTGATATGTTACTGTATTTACTGGGCAACTATAACTTAATCCTTAGTCTTTTATAAAGACATTTGTAACTAACGTTAGCATTTTAACATTAGCAAGGTGTGGAAAAAAATAGGTTCCAATTTAATGTTAACATCAAATATTAGTCAGCTAATGAGCTCTAAAAGCTTAGCTTTTTGTATACAGGGATTTTGGGTTTGTCACTTAAGTAACATATTACCATTTAATTCTGAGTGCGAAGGGGTTAAAAAACAGTAAAATATGTTTTTTAATTTATTCAGTTTACTCAAACGTTTTGCAGAAAGTATGAAATTAAGCACACATAATTCACTAAAACACTGATATTGAAAACGCAAGAGAATTTTATACTTTCAGTTTTGTTACAGAGGATACATTATATTAGAATCTGTTTGACATGAATATATAGGGTTAACATAAATGTTGGCTTGTCCAACATATCCTGCAACTTTAGGTATTTATTTCACCTAACACACAACAAGAAAGAATAGTTAGCTATTTTTTTACCTGACAAAAGCATTACATCAATGCTACTTGAAGTCCTCAGCAGAGAAATGTGAGTGTGTGTGTGTGTGAAAAAAAGACCCCTAACAGAAGAGATGCTTCACTTCTGGGGACCTTACTCTCTTCCCATTGGCTCACAGATTAGGGGTTCCCACATGTGAGGTCCACTGGTGGACCCCCTTGGAAGAGTGAGACTGAGCACTTCATCTATGGTAGGCTAAAGCTAGCTGGCTATATTTGTAAATCATCCAGCTGGGAGGTAAACTTTTCTTTATCCTACAGTTCATACCTTGATCAAAACTGTGGTCTTGTGGCGTCAGTGGTATTCATAATGTAATTTTAAAAATGAAGACATCCATAGCAATAAACAACATTAAAATAGCATTATTTCGCATATATTTGCACTGCTGGCAGTTACATTATTGGGCTTATGTAGCCTCATAGAATTGTTTATCTGGAAAATCCTTGCTAGTGCTAGCTGTAGGTGTAATAAATTATGCTAATTTTTACTGGTTTCCTTCTAATGTGGAGCTTTATAATCTTTCCTATGTAGACTAGTTATGTTATTTTATGTTAAACTGGAAGCAAGTTTGTGGTTTTGTACATTACATAATGTTCATATTGAGTGCACATTACAGACAGAGGGAGAAAGAAAAGCTGGGAATGCCTGTTCTTATATACATTATCTCTGTTAAAATATGTTTGTCTCTATATCTTTTGTGGGGACAACCCACTGATGTTGGGGTGCCCCTATTTTAAAAATTGAGCCACTGCTCCCTAAAATGACTGTGCACGTCCCTACAGCACAAGATAAATGAATACAGTTTGAATGATGGTGCAGTTTGCTGGTATGGTTCCAAACTGCTGATAATGTACAGTAGTGTTAAGTCAGAGGAATGCTGTCAGGGAACAAAGCTCTCACTGTGTGGCAGGGAAATATCTTCTCTATCTGCCTCTCTGTGGTTTGGAAATATTCTCCTTCTGTCCTCCATAAAGCTTGTGCAGTCTTACAGAATGGAATAATGCAGTACAAGTGAGCACACATATGCACTGTGCATGCACGCACACACACACTCTCTCACTTTATCAAACATGCACTCTCTTGCACAGAAATCTCTGCTTGTGTTTTCTACATGCACAGAGCATCCTGTTAAGTGGCTCTTTTATTCAGCTGAAATGTCATAGAGTGTGAGCCGTAGGGGTCGCGTGGCTGGGGAGGGCAGGGTGAAGGTCAGAGGTCGGCAGAGTCAGAAGAAGCAGCTGATTGTCCAGAGGGACAGTAGTCCTGAACATCAGGAATGAGTGAGTAGGCGGCAGGGCAGCAGAGAGGCAGAAAGGTCAGAGACCAGATGAGCATGGTCCGCTGAGCTTTGTGTTGTCACATTATTTTTTACACACACACACTCTCCATCTTTCCTCTCCTTTTTTCTCTGTTTCACTTTTTTCTGTTTTAAAAAGGAAGGCACTGATAACATCAAAGGACCTTGAAGAACAAGACAGCAGCTCCTACGCCTTATCAAGCTGTCAGTTTGCTGTCTTCATCACGTTCATGACAGAATATTCTTAGTTTATTCATTCTCCTTCTCCAACTCCTAAATTATTTCTTAACTTCTGAACAATCACTACACATCTAGAAATGTGTTACATGGCTTGTCATATGACACAAAACAGTTATTTTTAATGTTTTAGTATTGCACATGTATATGTAGGACAAAAAACAGGAGCATATGTAGATACATGGAAATGCAGCTGGCTACAGTCTGCAAACTGGCAGGTTTTTAGTCTCACATTCAAAGAGGTCTATTGTTTTCTTTGGCCAATGACAAAAGTAAAAAAATAAAAAAACAAAAAAACAAAAACATGTAGAGTTACTTTTAGAGGTTTTCATGTTGCAGATTTCAATCATACATCAACATCGCCCCCTACAGGCAACTGTTAATCAACACATCTGACAACAGGCCTACAGTGTTTCTACTATAAAAGAATCTACTGTTGTAATGGCAGATACAATTTTTCATTGTGCTCTGTTTACATTGTTAGTCAATAAATCAATGTACTTGTACATCAATCAACTCTTGAATGTCACTGACAATTAAAATTCACAAAGAGAAAGCAAAATGGTTTTACTTTTTTTTTTTCAAAAACTTCGACTCATTATCCCATAGTTTTGACTAATTAAGTCTGCTGCACAAACCTGCTTGGGTTTTTACACACACAAACACACATACACAGCATCCTGTCAAATTCTGATGTTTGATTTATCATATTGTAATTTTGATTTACTGTCTCATAATTTTGATGCAGCAAATCTCAGAAATGACTCAGAAAGTAAAAGGAAAAAAAGATTCTTGTCATTCCTTACATTTGCTTTCATAAAAAACATTCTTTTTCCTGGCAGAAATGCGCTTTCACAGTTTCACCAGCAGCTGCGGGAGCCCCATTGCATTGTGGGACAGTAGTCAGTGATGGAAAGTAACTAAGAAGATGCAATTAAATACTGTACTTAACAACTGTTGGTTTACTAGGTCCTCTGCAGATTAAGATTTTACATAACTTACAGACTGTATGATTGGTATAAAAAACATGAAATATAAAAGATTTTTATATATGTATTGCATATTACAGTATTTAAAATAGTTTAACTGAGCTCCACCTTGACCAGCTACAACATTTAAATGCTGTTTACACCAGTTATACTAATACAGTAATATGATAAAATTCTCATTCATTCTTGATGATGACTACTTTTACTTTTCATACTTTGAGTACATTTTGTTGACAATACCTCTGTACTTTTACTTAAATAAAAGTACTTTTACTTCTTCCACCACTGACAGTTCACATCAACAGCACACTCAGTAATCAGTTGGCCCTTTTCACTGAAAACATGTTGACAAAGGTGTAAATATTCAAAGTAATAATTTAGCTGTTTCAGTTTCAGGATTCTGGTATTGTTCATGCCAGCTTACTGTCACAGTGTCATGGCTTACAGAGACACTTCAATAGAAAGGTGCCATTGTTAATGCCATTAGTTATACTTGTGCTTTTCCTATTGTTGCTGCGAAAAAGGTCTATTTGCATACTGACATCTTTGACTACAGCAGTATACAGCTTGAGAGAGAGGCAGTGAAGTACAACACAGCTCAGTGGACTGTCTGTCCAAACAGGAAATTACAGGAGAAAGATGAACAGTTCTTGGCATCACGCTACATCTCTGCTGATTGCATGAGTTGTAGTTTCCTCTTTTGCCAACCTGACCTCCAGTCATACCTTCCAGGCATGTGAATCACACTTTGGCGGGAACAGAGGAATGGAAAACAAAAAGACAGCATGCCTTGTTGAACACAAGAGGGCACCCTAACCCTACTACAAGAATTAGCACAGTATGTAGGCTAGAATTGCAGCAGAGGTCATTCCTTTAAGATACCTTAATTATCCTGCTGCTGATGACTTTAACCTTTATTTTCTCCTGTCAGTTAACAAAATAACTGAACATGAAACTCAAAGGATCCTTGAGGGATATCTGAGAGGCTTCAGCTATAGATAGTAATGAGGACAAATAGACAAAAGCAAGATTATTAAAATTAGTCAACCTTTATTTAATCAGGGAAGTATCATTGACAGCAGGGCTTGGTTTGGTTTTTCAGGGAAACCCTGTTCACACTCACACACTTAGAGACATTCATGTTCTTTAACTGGCGGTATGAGAAATGTCAAAGATGACTATATGTCTTGTATGGAGATATGCTAGTACATTTGAAATGTCATTTGTAAGTTGCCATATTATACAAAAATCATAATAGACGCATGCTCATTAAGTTTGCATGTCATGGGTGACAACATACTAATAATGCAAACCATTCAGTCACTAATGGAGGTCAGAAAATATCTGTCAGTTATTGGCAGCGACTCTATTTATCTCTAAGGAATTAAAAAAGAAACTCTTTTCTCAGGACTGGAATAAATGAATCTGATGTGATTTTTTTTCACGAATGTGGTGACTAAACAAACTTCTGGCAACTTCTCCTGCATTGCATCATGTTTACTCACCATTACAAAGTTATAATTCCCTCTGCTGCCGGGAAAAGATGCTTAGGTTAGTATCTGCATGTAATTTACCCTCCAAAAAATTTCCATAGATTATTTAAATCAGTTTTTTTTTCGTTTTGGAGGCAGTATAGGTCTGCTAATTCCTTGTGTCAAGATCTGTCTTGAGTTCTCTGGCAGCTTGGAGAGACGTTATTATATAGAGGGGGAAGACTCGTCTCAAATTTCACTCCAAGCAGACCGCGTTCCTCCTCTAATCACAGGGCTTTGACTTCATCCAGCTTTCAGACGCTCGCGTGGAGCAGCGCGTTCCCCGGGGAGGCGGTGAAGAAAATCACCTTATGGTGATGTTACCTGTATCCGTTAGCTTACTTTTTAAAAACAGCAAATTGTATTTAGTTGACTATGGAAAGTTTTTTTTTTTCCAAACTAAAGTTGTTGGCTGACGCGCGCTCCTGCAACTTCAGGACCACCGGCTGTCCGGTGCTGTGTGAGGATCTATGTGTGCGCGATAAATGACTTATTTAAAGAGGCTGAAGTGGAATGCACTCGACCAGGGATATGAACCATGGTAAGACTCTTTTCCTGCTGCAGCTTCTCCCTCAGCCGTACACACTGAAAAGTCTGAAACTCTGAAAAGTTAGTGCTGAGCAGGCAGATCCTGGACCTGTGGATGCTTGTTGTGTGACTGCGTAAAAGTTGAAGGTTATGTGCTGTTGTGTGCTGAGTATTTATAAATGCATCTATTTCTAACATCTAACTATACTTTGTTATATAAATACAAAGTTTGTTTTTCATATTTTTGGCCACATATCAAGATTTCATATCAAGGGACAACATAACCAGGTTAGCTCATTTGACTCCACCAGAGAATATTCATGGTTATTTTTTATCATCACAGGGTGCAATCTTATAACTGCTAATCTTGGAGCTTGGTTGGACACAGACAATGCAACTATTAATCAATCCTGATGTATACTATTGTTTTAATCTCAACTAAAACCAAAGTTTTATTGATTTTGCAGGAAGCCCCTAAGCGCCTTCTTGTGGACCCCATCAAATCCAAACATACAGCACATTCAAACTGTTGACAGGATCAGTTAACACTGTATCCTGGCTACTTAAACGGGAATGGATGAAGCTGTTTATATAGTGGAGTGGTGATTTAGAAAAAGGACATACCACATTAGGACAATAAACTTTGTATAAGGGCTGAAAGGATCAGATGACGAGTCAGTCAATCAACAGCTTAATTGTTTAATTTTCAAGAAAAAATGCCAAACATATCCTGGTTGCAGCTCCTAACGTGATGATTTTTGCTGTTTTTTCATTCTATGACTTAAATTGAATGTGTTTTGGTCCGTTGGTCAGACAAAATAAGCAGTCTGAAGACCGTGAGCTCTGGGAAATAGTGTTTGAAATCTTTCACTATTTTCTGACATTTTACAGACCAAACGACTAATAATTGAGATAATGAAAATAATCGTTAGTTGCAGCTATACTCTGTCTATCAATCAGTCTATTCCTGGAGTTTAGACATCTAAAATGTAAAATAGAATTAGATGGAACAACAACAACTGTGGAATGAAAGGAAATGCACATACCCTGTGAATCTATTCTAATCTATCTCACTATTATAATGATACAATATGTATCAAAAATCACTTTGTTGCCTGATATTTGCATTCTGCCAGTTTGTTTGTAAAGGGTTGAACTTTTAATGTCGCTTGGTTGGCGAGTGAAAGCAGTGTTTTCCTATCTTGTGACTGGTAATCATCCGTCTTTCAAGCAGTCCCTATAGTTTCACGTTTCAAATTGGTTCCATATGCAGAGCCGACAGGCTTCTGGTTTGAACTGCCACATGGAAACCAAGAGGGAAACTCTTTGCCCATTCTTTTCTTCTCTTCTTTTCTCTTCTCTTCTCTTTCACAGTGTACTTTTGTCCTTCCTGAATGGGTGTAGTGTAAATATAAATCATGTGACTAAGTTGATTTAGGTTGTTGCTGTGCATTCAGTGAAGGTGACAGATGAACCCAAAAGGAGATGTTTGGGAGTTAAAGTGCTGTGCTGGTGCTTACTTTACTGGTGCTTTTTCCATTCAGTTTCTAACATGTGGAAGAAAAATAATAGTCCAGTCCTCTTCAGATCTCAGCTCTAACTACCGCTTTTCTTTTCTTCAGTGACAGGCCGGGGCCCACATTGGAATTCAGTGCTGGGCACACAAAACCCTCCAGAGCCACAGTATAGTCAGTCTTTGTATGTTAAACACCAGGAACTGCTGCGCTGCTGCAGCTCATTGTGTTCTCAGCTGTGCTTTCCTGTTCCTTTGCTCCACGTCAATGTGTGTGTGTATCTGTGTGTACGCGTGTATGTGTGTGTGTGTGTGAGAGAGAGAGAGAGAGAGAGAGAGAGAGAGCGCAAAAGAAAAATAGAGAGTAGACATGCTGGAACTGATTGGAGTGATTGAGTCTATATCAGGTGAGCGAGTCCACACACACTCCCTTGAATGTTGAAAATGAGAGGAGTGTGATATGGAATTAGGGTGTAAGTTTGGTTTTAACTTCAGTAGGGATATTTTTGGACTTGTACTTGCTCTCTATCACGCTTTTCACTTTCATAGGCACATGTGCGCACACACATACACACATAAAGATTCTGGCTCTGCAAAATGTATACTTAACTGACTATGCAATTGTGGACTTGCTTGAAACTGGAGTTGTATCATGTTTTTCCTCTGATTTTTACATTTTATTTTATTAATAGACTACTTAACTATAAATCTGACACCAAAATTAATATTTAAAAATCATAGACTGTCACAATCAATGTTACAATAAAGTAAATGTATAGAAACCTGTATGTAATATGCTGCTCTGTAACTCACTGCTGTAAGGTTTTCAAACCTCACCTGAGATTCTATCCTTCTTTCAGTTTGTGGATTCAGGCGACACAACTCAGTAGTTTCATAACAGAGCCACAGTGATGCTCAAACCTCTCTTTAAACTCCCCCAAAAACTTCTGTTTGTATTATTTTTCATTCAACTCCTACACTTATGGCTAGATCTTTCACTCTGACATCAGAGCTCACCTGAGAGGCTGCTCTTTCACTCTATTATAATAGCAGTCTTTTCTGCAGAAAACACACAAACCTGGCAAATCTGCAGAGATCTTACTGTTAACATTATGTGAGTTAAAGCGGCTAGATTGTTTGAGATTGGTAAAAATATTTGTAGGGACATGTCACTAATAGCCAAATCTACGCCCATGTTTGGAGCTGTGCACACACACACACACACACACACACACACACGTTTAGAGCAGCTATTCTGTCATTAATTATGGATATTATATGTGCAAAAGTAAACATACCTGCATTAGTTCCAGTTGAATAAACCAAGCACTTTTAAATTACAGGAAATGTCAGCCTTATTATGAACCCAGGTTTCTGGCTATAATTAATGATTTTGCCTGAGGCAGTTGAGTTGTGCATTTGTTGCTCTGTTGCATTATGAATGACCCATGAAATCTCAGCTTCCGTCACCTATAAATGTGCGCCGTCTTGCCAAATGACTGGAGGGGAAACCAAAGCAGATGCACCTCAAAACCATGCCCCTCATACTCAGTTGTTAATGACTTGGATGGCAAGTATCTTCAGTATCTTAATTGGTAGCCGTATTGTTGTCAGTTGCTGTTTTGCAGTCTGATGAGATAAGCGGAGGAGGTAGATTGAAACAGTTGATGACAAGACTTCATCTGCTGTGGGAAAATCAGTTACAAGTGAAAGGCACAGCATTGCTTTTTGCCACTATACAGCTACACTAGAAAAGATGGCACAAAAACCTGAAATTGGTGCATTTAAGCTCAAACTCAGACTCCAACTTCAGGAGAATGTCTAAAAGGCCTTTTTCACAACAGACAACTTGACTTGTCATAGCAGGAAAAGCGCAGGTGTAACTAATGGCTCCAACAATGGCTCAATTCCAGTAATTTTCCCAATAAGTCATGACAGTGAACAAGCATACACAGTACAAGGGCCCTAAAGCTGTCTGACCTAAATGGATTGCTGTCATTATAATTAATGTTATAATTACACCTTTGCTTTTCCTGCAATGAAATGTCAATTTGTCTGCTGTGAGTCTTGTCTGTACAGTAACATTTGCCTTGTCAAATACCTTGCTGCAGCTATCACCTAAGACCTCATTTCCACCTGCTATTAACATGTGATCAGCGTCTGGATGTCTTATCTGAATAAGGAAAAACACATGATAGTGCAAGGTGTAAATATGTGTAGAATGCATTGCTATCAGAATGATTTTGTACTGGCCAGACCACATGTTGAGATTGTTATTACTGACCATATCTCAACAAGTTTTAAAGGTAATCTGTACAGTGTTGTAAGGTCACCTACCTCCACCTCTTGCTATTATATCAAGCTGCCCAGCAAAAAGCTACAAGGTCGTAGCTTCTTCAATATAGGAGGAATAAGTGGAGTCCATCCACTACAAAAACATCACCTCAGGAGACGCTGTACTGCTGCAGAGTGCAAAATGAGGGTCATGTTATCGATGGAGGTTGCAGAGTTGCCAGTAGTGTGAGCAAGGTTCTCCACCATTTCACTACTCCACTCTGGCGAAAATATTGGCTAGTTTACAACCCATTGGATCGTCTGACTGTTTGTGTGTGTTGCCCCATTGGCCTTGGTGAGCACAGTGTTATCACAACCAATAGAATGGAATGCATGAACTATAAAAATAAACTCCAAGTTGTCATAAACCCTAGTTTTCCTTTTGTGTGGCTACCAAAAATTCACTTTTCTGACCTGAGATTTTCCTTTGAGCTGAGATGAACCATGTTTGATAAGGAGTCTGCCAGCTCTGCCTTCCAAATTTACATACCAGATCACAATGCAGGTAGAATTGAGATAACGGGAATGCTTATTACCACTAGATGTAAATGCATATCAGATGTCATTACCCAAACAACACACCCACATATTGATTGTATGTTATATGAGATATAAATGGTGTCAGAGGCTCCTGAAATACCTACTATGTATCTTACTGGCCACATTTATAGTGTGTCAGAGCATTCTGCTCTTCAGTGTCATGATTGCTATACCAACAAATAACCAGAAAAAGCAGTATGCACTCTATGAGACAGGTTAGTCAGGGTTTTATAATGCTATTCTAAAAAAGGAGTTAGAATGTTATTAGAAGCTGAATGTCTATTGTTCATTTAGCCAATTTAAAATGAGAATTATTGTTATCAAGCCAGGAAAAATACTGCCTACTCCCAATGATTAACTTGGTTGACTCACTAGGGCGTTTCATTAAGTGAATATAGGCCCTGTGGAAGCCCATATCCTGCTGGCCTTAAGGTTTATTTGACATGTTTACAATATACAGAAGCAAATAAACAAGTAACAGAGCGAATAGAAGATGCCTAGAAAACACATTTACAAAAGCAGCAGCCAATGGGAAGACGCAAACACAGGCTGAGGCTGCTGTGTCTTGCTACCACTCATGTTTGTGTGAATGAGTTTCTGCTGTCTGAGGCTTTGTGGTATTGGCTTTGTATAGTAATGAAGACCAACTGGACAGAGAACAATAGGGTGGATTTCAGTGCAGTGAAAGTTACTTCAGAGGCGCTTTGCCTCCCACTCAATCTGCTGCGCGTACAACTCAGAGAGGGATACTGTCCATCTGCTGCTCTTCTCAGTGTGGAGGTGGCTTTTGTATCATTGAACTTTCATAATGTGCAGTATTGCTGTTTGAGTAAATGAAGTAGTGGGTGGTGAAAGAGAAAGAGGTAAGAAGAAGGTAGAGAGGGGGTGTTAACAGAGAATAAACAAAATGACACATAAAGGATGGAATAAGTATGGTAACCCAGCGGTGTTTATAGTCAGCAGAGGTCTTTATAGTGGACATGTTATAACAGCTCAGTGCTAAAAGCCATTTACCTCATGATGCCTGATGAGTTTGCACCAGCTGTGTCTCCCTGTCCCCTCAGAGCATTTAGACAAGGAGAGAGAGCCTTGTAAAAAACACACTGCTGAGCAAGAATGTCACTGTCTTTCTCTCTTTTTCTATCTATTCTTCTTCCTCTCAGACACAAAGAGATAGAGCACTTGCTGTGTGTCTGTGTGTGTGTGTGTGTGTGTGTGCATGCGTGCAAATGTGTTTGCGTGTGTATGTGCAGCTTGTTTGTAAAATGAAACAACTAGTTTGGTCTGTATGTCGTAAAAATGACATCTGTAAAGGTTGTATTTGCAGCTGGCTGTGTGGCAGTGAAATCCCTACAAAGTCAAAAAAGGAGGACAGAGTAAAGTAACAAGAAGCAAAGCCAAGGAAGAGAGGAAATTGTGAAGAGATGAGATGGAGGAAAAAAAAGGAAGTGATGCAGAGGACAAGGAGGGAAGAAGTCTTGGACGAAAGAAAAAAAAGGAGAAAAAAAGAACCAGACAAGCAATGGTCCCCTGGTAAACAATGGTAATCTCTAAATAAAAATGGATTCATGCTCTAAAACACATGCTGAATACATTTTAAAACTCTGGAAAGACATGACAACCTCATTTTTCTTCTATATCAAATAGTACATCCCTTTATAGGCTGTTGCTCTTCATCAAGTAACAGAAATTTCAATATTCAATTATTTGATTTCACTATGGCTCCCCTGGTTTTGCATTAATCCAGTGGAATACTATTAGTTATCCACCTATGTAGCTGGAGGCCTTATTTCAATACAACAAATCAAATCTTGCATAAAGCAATAACATTAGACATTAAACAGCATGTAAACATACCTGAAAATGTCACTTCAGACCCGTTAGATGCTGGTTTGGTTGTTGTTCTTCAATATACCTGGTAGTGACACGCTGTCTGCCCATGACTTGTAGCAACAGCAGTTTGTTTACTTTGTCTCTTGCTTCTACAGTGTAACACTGGCACTCTGGCAGCCTACCAGCTACTGTCAATCAAACACAGACACCAACACGCCCATCCAGCTGGCTGAGAAATAAACTCAATTTTTCTTAATAATTCAAAACTTAATAATACATTTACAAAACATGTTGACGTTATTTTTGACAGCAAAGAGGGATGATTAAATATGATTTCAGTTGGACTAAAAGGTTTATTTGTCTTATTTAGACATAATTAATGACTGAAGAATGGGATCAATACAAAAAAGGAGGATGTTTGTTTAATCCTTGTGTCTACGGATCCAAACTTCTCAGCTATGCGCTGAGCCTGGAGACTAAATGGCAGACTGTATTTTGCTCAAGGACTAAACAAGGACCAAACTATATTTGGCGTATGGAATTTGCATAAATGGTTGCATAAATGGCTTTTCCCACAAAATCATCTGGTTGAAAGTGGCATACACAAGCAGTGACCCACATGTCATAGGAGGCTACTTTGTGGAGGCTGTGGGGCAGACTGGTGGTTGTGCTTGGATCAGCCGAGCAAATCTGGGAACTGAAAATGTGGTTATCCGAGACATCCGAACCTTCCTCCACCGCCATGACATTGACAACAGGTCTGTTGATCAGAGCTACATCGCTAGAAGCACTACTTCAAATCAAAGAATCGAGACTTGGTGGGAGATCCTGCACTGGATACACTAGGCCTGTTTGTTGGTGACTACCTGGACAAATCTCTTGTGCAGCTGAATTTTCGGAACATTATTCAGGTGAGGTTGAAGAGACCCTGTGGCTTCAGTTACTACCGTATATGAACTATCCCCACTTTATAGCATTTTTTCATAAAATGCTTCTGGGAAGTTTTGTTTTTTAAGTGACCATTTTTAAAAACATATTATGGCAGTATCTTAATTATCTTTACATCTTCATCTTGAGGGAAGGGACATTCTAACATTTCACCTTATTACATGATATTTTAGCCTCTATAATGGGCTTTAGTTTGACACACATTGTATGCACTGAGTAAGGCCACATTGTGGTAGAAACATTTGCAGTCACTAGTCAATAAAAACATAATCTCATTAAAACTGAAACTCATTAATATCTATATGATTAGTTTCTTAACCTTTCTCCGTTTCTTCATTTTAGGAAGACCTGGATAAGATCAAGACAGTGTGGAACACCCACCGCCTCCAGCCAACAAAGAATTACAATGTACCTAGTGGCATCCCTCATGTGATGTATATTGTGCCACACCTGTGGAGTTCTGAGGATTTTGTCTTTCCACACAACAACCTCTGTGCATGCAAGTTCTTTCAACCATCCCTTGCAACGAAGACGTTTTTGACCTTTGTAATATGATCATGTAAGAGTCAGGTCTTACTTTCCCCACAAACATACCACAAGCTCAAGAGTTTTAATTGACGATTCAGGAGGCCCTTAGCTCCCTTATCTTTAACTGACCTGCCTGAGAAATCCGCATACATCATTACCTTTGTCCAGTTGTGTGAGTCATTGAAGTTCATTTAACTTGTTCCACAAATAGGCCTTCTTAACCTATTACACTTGAGTTTATTAATTATACTTTGCTTGCTTACTGTTGCTGTTGGCACTTTTCTCATATAGAAGCAATGTGCATCTCGTTAATCAATGATACAGTGTCAATATCTTATCATACATTGAGTTAACGTATGTCTATCTGGCAGCATATTTGTGTTTAAATTCATTACAGCCAAAGCTTCTTTCTACTAAAAAGACATGGACATTGGACCTCAATGTTCTTGTGGTGAATCATTTCTATACAAAATTAGGTATTTATTCGATGTCTTGATGTCCATTTTTAGTACATTCCAATTCATTAATAAGCATATATCACTGCTGTTAAATCTAGGTACCTTAGTGGTACAGCATTCCCCATGTGTTGTCAGTGGCTTCATGGATGTAAAGCATTGAATGAGTCTACAATAAAATGGAGTAATTCTTTTGTTAAAGTTTTGGTTTTATTTGCATTTATGTTTGCTAGGATTTAGGCTGCATGTAACAATTTGACCAAAACTCTGTTTAAAATATGCCAGCAACTACATTGTCAGTCTGCAATGAATGCGATAAATAGACACGACACAATACTCAATACACAATACTGTACTGTTTATTCAAACAACTAGTGAACATGAGGGCAGAATAGCATTCTGTACAAAGCGAAATTACAAAATATTCAAATGCATTTCTTGTTGAATAAGATGTTCCCAACTTTTCATTATAGTAGGCACATCATTAAGCAGATCCAAACTTAATGAAACTAAATGCCTACTTACCAACATTTCAGTAAGAGTCTGTTATTGGTGCTTTAAACAGTGATGCAGATAAACCTTAACAAAATAATTTTCATACTGATATGCACATCAAGTGGATCAGAGCTGAAAGTAAAGTTATTACATATCAAATTTCCATCTTAGAGTCTGATATACCTAAAGTGAATTTGGTAATTTAAACTGTAATGCAGATAAACTTTTAAAAATTTCATCACCAATAAACATTTTATAAACCCTAATAATAATGGAAATATGGAACACTGGAAAGAATAAAGGCACTAGTCTGTTGTGTGGGTCCCTATAAACTGGCAGATCATAATTCACTCAACTTTAAATTTCTGATACTGGTTGACCATCAAAATTAAAGTAGCAATTGTGTGCATATAATCTTGAGTCCGCCTTAGGTTGCTTGAAGGATTTAGATGATGTCCTTTAACCAGACTGAGTTTCTTAGAAAAAGATCAAAGTCATTACAGAGTTCTGGGTAGTTCTGATAGTTGACAGGTAACATCAGATAGCACCCACATGTATGCGCCTGAGGTCGACACTGGAATGTGAAAGTTGCTATGAATTGAACTGTGATGTGGAGTTCAAACAGGATATCTGCCCCTGTGCAGAACCAGAGGAAAGCCTTCAGCTTGGTTCACTAACGTACCTCCTCAAATGTCTTGCCACAGTGCTTTTAGGGGTTGTCTTCTCTTCTAGGAATTTCAGAAGTTCTCTAACACGCTTTGGAGTTGGGACTCATTCTTCCATTATCCCAACAAGTTTTTGTGGATACAAAGTATCTGTCAAGGTTTTCAAGATGGGCTTCCAGTATTCAATGACAAATTTTTGGTGTCTGGATTAGGCTCTTCTGACCTAACTGTGACACTAGTCCAGCAATGTTGTCTTCAGTGGCAAGTTGGTGGCAGTCATGTGCCTCTAACACATTCAGTAGGTCATCTTTCTCAACAGACTCAAATGACTTCAATGCAAGCTTAAGAATGTTCCTCTCTTCTTTTGAGACATACTGCAAGAAGCTCTCTGTCACACTGTTGTAATTTGTTCCATACAGGGTTTCTTCCAAGAACGGAAGTGGGAGAAGCAGTGGAAAGTATCTGACAATTGTCCGACCTGTCACAAGGATCCTAGCATTTGCTTGCCATTCCTCAGCTTGGTATTCATGCCTAAGGTATGGTGTCTTTATGTTGGTACCCTATGTGCATTTGCTGTAGAATTCTCCCCAGAGTTCTGACAGGCAGTCACACGGTACACCTGAGCCTTCACCTTCTTTTGATGTACACATCTTTGTTCATCATATGTATGTCAATAAAGGCTGCTAGAAGGTCAGCAAGGCAGTTACCCCTACACACCACAATAGTGACCTTTGGCTTTAATCCTTCCCAAGGCAAAGTATCATCTAATTCAACAGAATCACTAAATGACGCACCCTCAGTAACTTCACCATCAGTGTAGTTGTTACGGTGCATTTCTGCATCATGGGCTTCAGGCAAAGCATCTGTTACACCTGTACCTTGGTCTTCTTGCTCAATGCTAATAATCTCTGCTGTCATCTCTAAGATTCCTTGGTCTTGTTTTATTTCTCCCACATATATATTCCTCTTCTTCTTTATCTTTGTTGTCATTGACCACCTTCACATTTGATAGTTCTTGATGCAGTAGTTTATCAGTAGTTATGAATGTGGATTTAGGAGGTTTATCACATCTGGGTCTGGTTTTAAAGATCACTCAATCAAAGATCAGTCAATAATGACTTCTGGTTGTGATGCCTGACCTTGTTTGACATCCTATGAAATGTTTCCTATGACCTCTGAGGTTGTCACTTGAGGAGAATCATTAAAGTTATTTGTGTCTTGAACATTTCTCTTGGTGCAGAGGTACAATCCGAGTATTTTTACTTTACTTTTTTCCCCATACAGATCCTAAACTGTAAAATCTGGGCCAATCTTGTTTTGTGCAAAGTCACAGATTCTGTGAACATGGTCTGTCAGTTTCAGAGACTTGACGACACCATTAGGAGAAAAAAAGGACTCGGCCATTTCTTGGATGTCTCTGATTTTGTCTGCCTGTCCACACAGACTATTGCAACTATTGTCTTCTTAGCTGAAATCCATCCACCCAATTTCTTTGCATTTTTACTTCCTTTTAATTGATCCAAAGTCTTCAGTCTTTTAACTGCCTTGCTATCTGGAGCACAGCACTTTCCCTTTATTCTTCTAGTAGTTGACCTCGTCTAGATGCTACTGAATCTGACTGTTGTTGACAGCAGACGGCTACAGCTGCCAGTCAGTCTCCGTAGAGTGGGATGTATTTTGATAGATCTTCTGCAGACATCAGTGTAATTACTGACAAATCAATCTGCAAAATATAAACAAAAATGAAACATGTTAAAAGGACAATATGTAAATTGTCATGAGTGACAAACTGAGCAAAATATTTTTGCCAATCTAAACATTCTTACCTAATTGAGAAGCCAACACTTTTACTTTCCATTCAAGAAAGTTACATGGCAAGCCAAATGAATGAATAAAGGAAAACATGTATGTATCCACTGTGTGTGTGTGTGTGTTTGTGTGTGTGTGTGTGTATTTGATTTATGTATGTATGTATGTACTGTATAAGTGTCCGATATGTGCTGAGCAGCTAGTATGAAATCAGGTCCGGGTAAATACAGTAGTGCTTGCAGCACACAGTCTCTCTCACCGTGAAGTTTGTTGCCCACTTCTTGTTGATAGCCATACAGACCCCACCCCCAATTGATTTCCATGTTTTCCTTGCATCTCTGTCAAAGCGTATGATGTTAAAACCATCCAGATGAAAGTCTGCTACATCCTCAGAGAGCCATGTGTCTGTGAAACAGGAAAGACTGGCTTGCCGGTAGTCTGAGTCAGACCTCATGAGTGTGGAAGTCTTGTTCCATAGTGATCGGACATTTGACAGGGTGATGGCAGATAAAGGTAGTTGGCTGCTTCTTCTCAGTCTGTTCCATATCCTTCCTCTAGACCCCCTTTTCCTTTCAATTTACCTTCTCTGGTGTCTTCGAAGTAAATCCAGAAGTATCTGATGAGTGATGAGGGATACCTGCGATGGCTCCAGGTAAAAGTGGCTCAGCTCCAACAGGTAGTCCAGTGAGTAGGAGAGCTTACCTGAGTTGGCGGTAAATGGTTGTGTCAGTCCTGAGTAGAGTCTGTTTATGTGACTTAGTGGCAATCATGACCCCGAGGCACACTAGGTGGAAGAGTGTTGACGATAACATCTTGACAAAAACATAAAACATACAATAAAACGACAGAAAACATAGAATACAGCACACACACTGAGCCGTGTTGGGAGTCGCTCTGACAGAGTAATGCCCCCGCTAGAGTTGATTTGGTTTGCCTCAAACTACAAGAAAAGAGGAGTAGGTTAAAACTTAAGAACAACGGTGCATTTCCTTACGAAATCACATGGAGGTGTTGCTGTTAGTGTTGTTGTGTGTGCATCTGAATGCAATATCTCAGGAATGCCTTGAGGGAATTTCTTCAAGTTTGGCACAAACGTCCACTTGGACTCAAGGATGAACTGATTAGAATTTGGTGGTCAAAGGTCAAGGCCACTTTGACCTCACAACACATGTTTTTGGCCATAACTCAAGAATTCATACGTTAATTATGACAAAGTTTCACACAAATGTCTAATGGGATAAAATGATAAAGTGATGACATTTTATATCCAAAAGGTCAAAGGTCAGCTTCACTGTGACATCTTAATGTTCTGCAAAAACACCTTTCTGACCATTTTAACACTATAACTCAGGAACAGAAGGGGAGATTGGGACCATATCTCAGATTTGGTTGGATACTGAATTGATGACACTAATCTTGGGTGTCCAACTTGAAACTGTGGTGATTGAAGATGTTTGTGAAGCATCCACATTTTAGAATTTGTAGCTTCTTTGCAGCAACATCCATATCTGAAGCTTTGTCTACTGTCAGGGCTACAACATTGTGTTCAGTCAGTATCAGCTTTTTTGGCCAAGCATGTGAACACATACAAGGTAAATACACTTAATAGCTTTTAGTAAATTCCTTCAAAGTCTTCACTATAAATATTATGAGTTTGGACAGACATGGATGTAAACTGCAACTTGACTGGTGGATGGATACATACAGCCGCGAGGCAGTATTTCTAGTTATCCGTTTAATTTTGGCAAAACAGTAAGGGCGTGTGAATCGGCCACAGCCCCAATTTTAGCCTGTTTCTTGTGTGTCAGCAAATGATTTTGAAACGCAGCCTTGGTTATCTTTTGGCTCCCACTTCTCTCTGCAAATGTTCCTTCTCGTGCAGCACCTTCCTCTTTGGAGAATGGAATGTGCAATGGGGAACAGATTCGATCACGTGTGCACTCCCGTTGCAGCCATATGGAGTGAGGATTCTTGTGCCACAGAGTAATTACTTTCAGAGCTGTGATCTGATGTCTGTGCTCCGTTCTACACACAGAGATGAGGAACATTAAGCACTGCATCCTTTATTCCTTTGCCAAAGTCTGTTCATTCACAACAAAGCTTTTAACAAATTCATTTCAAGGTGAAGTAGGTTTGGCACCCTGAGCAAAAGGAGAGATTTTTTTGACTATCTGTGGTTCATATTTTATTAAGAAGTAGCTTTTAGAAAATGGGAAGCAGTGAAGGGCAGTGGAAAATGATTCAGATAGATTCTATTTTTTAGATATAGACATGATTTGATGTAACTAAGAAGTGTAGAAATAAACGAGAAGGACAAACCTTAATTTAATTACCACGTTAATCCTCCAGGGTGCGTGTGTGTGTGTGGGTGTGTGTTTACACTACTGGACAAATGTCTGCAGTACATGAGAACTGAACTTTATGACACAAGCACAATACTATATTATTCAATGTGTAATTTTCACTACATGTGTTCCATGTAAAGTGTCTATCATTAGTAAAGCTGCAGTGAGTCAGGGTGTTATGATGTGAGTCAGATATTTAGATGTATAACCGAGCTTGAGTCAAATTTTGTGTTGTGACTTGTTCTTGTATGAAAGGCAAAGGAACTGACATTGTAGGTTGTTATGGTCGTCGAGTCAGTTAAGAAGAGTTTTGGCTAACAGCTATGTTTCTATGTAAATTAGTGTAATAAAGCATGTAATTTGGTTCAAAAGAGCATTTGTAAGTGTCCAGTATCAGTAAAATGTTTGTGAAGTTTGAGATGGGAAGAACTCTGCAAAAGTTCAATAGTCTATTGGCTGCAGTCTCCTTGACTCTTTTCGTAAAGTGAATAAGATCAGAGGCTACATCAGCATCAATGCTTGTGACTAGCTATACACCATTAATTGGAGTGCGTTGCTGTTGAAATAGCTCGGGTCCAAGTTTAATTGCTGCCAACTGATGACAGCAAACGTAACAGCAAATTAATGCTTCTTTGAAAGGCTTTGTAAATAGTTCCAGATCCAGATCTCATAATTATAAGATAAAGATCTCATAATTACGCCTTGGACAGTTTTCTCATAAATGTGAGATACCGAGTAGTAATATTGTACAAGAATTCAGTCCACCCTTTCAAAATATTAAATGTAATTGCTTGATATCCAGATTATCAGGCTGAAATGCCATTTTGTTTTCACTTCATTATACATACTGTACACTGTATATCGGGTTCATTTGCCAGTCAATAACCAGTCAATAGTGGCTAACACATCTGTCTCATCAACGTAATTTTCAGTCAACATAGAACATTGTGATGAGCAATTAACATATTGCCATCAATGAATGAGAGGCAAATTGTAAAGTGCTACATAAATGTCTTGCAGCCACTTACTCAAGTGATCTTGGTTTCAGTCCTTGTCGTAGATTTCTAAAGGCACATTAAGTTATGTATCGCCTTTATCAATGTCCAATGGTGGCCATTAAGAAGGAGGACTGGAACTGTGATCTCATGTCAATGAACAGGGCATGAATCCAGACTGAAAGATGGGTTTTTACAAATAGAAATCTCAGCATTAAGTAACTAAGTATATTGATATATTTTGTGCGGTGCAGGAAAAACCTTGTTGCTTACTTGATATAAGTCGAGGTTGTTACAGACTGTGAGCTGTATAATGATGCGTGTCTGACTTCTCAGGCTGAACGCTCATGAACAATAATTGAATGACCTATTGTTCCTATTTATCTCATATGTATATTTGTTTAGACAAATATGCAAATTACAGATGCAAAAACATGCAGGATGTACACACACAGCCCGCAATGCACACACATAACTCCCTGATACAGACACACACCAGTTGGCAAGCTGATGGCCTGTCAGCAGAAGATTGCCAGATTGCCTGCTGTCACACTCCAGATACTCAACTGACATATGATGGCAGACAGGGCTCCACACACTCAACAAACACACACACACACACACACACACATATATACAGTTACAAGACGATGGATGACAGCTCACACCACACAAACAGGACACAAAAAGGTATTCTGGATTTCTTACTCATAATTCTGTCTGAAATATACAGTGTGTCCACAGTAGGTGTAGGGATACGAGACCATATGACATTGTGATATTATCATGCTCACCCACTGTAACCAAACTGTTGGAGCATAATGAGAAGCTGGTTAAAAGGTGTAGTGATGTGTGGCTGGCGAAGAACAGTCCTGAAATGGAGGGGTGCATTGAGTGAATGTTTGGACATTCCACACCTTTGCGAGGAAAGTTCAGTAGATTTGAGGAATGTAAGTGATCGAAACTTGATGTTCAACATACATCAAATGTGACAGTAAAACTTTTTCTTTAAAAATATTCTATGCAAAAGATGTAACCCCTGTCTCCAAAGAGCATACGAAACATTTAACCTTCCTCACAAAGTCAAATCCCCAACTGATTAAATCCATGTCTTAGTTTGACTTTGTAATTTGATCTGACGTATGCTATCAGAGGAGAAAGTTGCTGACAGCAGAGCAGGACAGAGGACTGCTCACATTTCACTGTACAGGAAGAGCGGTGTCAGTTTTCTTCTTCACAGAGACGGTCATCATTAGGCATACACTTATTCAGGACGGTATTGAAATACATAAATCAGTGTGCACTATACATGGAAATATCTGGAAGCATCTACATGGTAGAGTTTATACTGTAGGCTTGCCTATGCTTTGTGTGCTTGTCCACACGTGTAACTGCCTGCATGCATCATTTCCAGCTGTGTTAACATTCAGTCTTGTGTCACATTCAGTCTCCGGTCTGTCTGTTTGTTTGTGTGTGTGTGTGTGTGTGTGTGTGTGTCCGTGTTCACATTATATCAGTTCCTTTTACTTCAGCTATTCCACACATTACTGATGTATTCATCTGCCTCAGGCATGTTTGCCCTCAGGCTAGTACAATACATACAGCAACATTATTGCTTACACCCTTCTTTCGCCACGCTACCTTTAATATATTAATACCACATCTTCCTCTATTTTATAGCTGCAATTTCAAAAGAACTGTTGTGGGACCCAGCTGCAGAGACACTATGGGCTGAGTTTTCATGGCAGTGCATAAACAGGCACATGTTGGTATACATTCCTGACCTTGGAATGCATTATAGCTATCCTTTCTGTGCTGCACGTGTCGTGCAAAGGTGGACAGGAAGGTGCAAGAAAATGGCAGGTCCATGCAAATGAGACAGCAGGAGGCAGGGAGATGGAATTTTGATCATCTTTGATCTTGCATTAAATGATAAATGTCCTGTTTTTAAATGCAGTGTCACTGTATACTTTCATGACTCCATCAGTATGCTGAAACTAAAAGCTTGATGGAAATACACAGCAATTAGAGAATAATGCTGGAAAATGTAAATAAACAATCAATTCACCATCAGTAAATCCATGTAGATTTATGTTGAAAATACAAAGTTAATGTGATTCTAGCCACAGTGCCAGTAAAATGCCAACATTACACTATGGATCAGTGCTGAAACAGTTAAAGGACTAGCTCAATGTTTTGGGGAAATTGATATTAGTCTCATGTCGTGTGTAAAAGCTGGAGTGCGGGACTTTTGTCTCCCCCTTCTGGCAGTGAGAACAATTACAAAAACATTGTCGGCATGTGTTTACATCATAGGCTACGCTTTGGCCTACTCTGTCGCTACTGTTGCAGCTGTAAAACGGATAAACCGTTTTGAGCATCACACAGCCTCCGGAAAATGACTTGTTTCACTATCAAGATTTGATCCACACAGTCTGATTACATTTGGAAAGCCTATAAAAGCCGCACGATTAAATTATTTTATCCCCATTCAAGTTAGCAAAGAGCTAACCAGAAGTTAGCCAGCTCAGCCGGCGGGAGTCTCTGGTGCATATGCTCCGCCTATAGAGCATGCACAATATGCATTCATCTGGCCAGGAATGTCAAACCCAACATCAGATTAAAAACTGTATACTGTGAAATACAAAGAGATTTGGTGGACTGGAGACTGGTGGTGATAGGCTTAATCAGCATTGTCTGAACTCATTTATATGTAAAAGTTCTGCACTGCAGGTTTGAGTATGTAGCTGGATATGTGTTGGGATGTGTTGTTAAGCTTAACTTGGAGGATGTAGCTTGTTGACTTCAGAGGTGGGCTGGATACAATGAAGTCAGGGGTTGTTAAACCAACAAAGAAAACTTTAAACTGCAAATACTGTCTACTGCATTTCTAAACAACTTAACAAATAATGCCCTCATATGAATAGCTGAATGGTTATTGTGTCCATTGTAATAGTACGCCCACCCTTTCAGGCAGTTTAGTACACACTGAATTTTGATTGACAGCTTTCACACCAGCTCAAATGAACTGACCTAAACAGAAAGAACACAAGTTCATTTGAACTGCACCCTCACTGAAGCCTGTATGTTGTAGCTTGAGAGGCAAAACCCAGAGCATAAAGTCTACAAAAGGTAAAAGGCACTCACTATGATTCACAAATCCTACTGCTGTCAGCACAGTAATTGAAGATTACTGAACCAAGATGAGCCTAGATCAACATTTTTATCAACTCAGAGCTCCTCTAGCTGTTTCCCTCAGCTAACCCCTTCCTGACTCCACTTTCAAAAGCAAAACACAGACTTCAGACCGATCGATCCCCTCATCTCACTCTAGGAAAGAAAGCTAATAGGTTCATCTCAGTGTTCAATTAGTCTTTTAACTAACCAATTGTTTAGTCAGTTGATTAAAAAATGTATCAAGGACGCTTTATTTGATAATTGAGCATATCATTGAATCATTTATCAAGCAGAAAAATCTATCCAAACCATCCTTGTAAACTGAACATTAGTGATGTGAAGACATCACCTCGGGCTCTGGGAAACTGTGGTATCTCCCAAACAACTGGAAATAGACTGAACCGATTACTGTGTGATTAGTGTCAGCCCTGTGATAGGCTGTCCAGCATGTACCCCGCCTCTCACTCAATGTCAGCTGGGATGGACTCCTGCCCCCACTGCCCCCCCCCACAACCCTGCAAAGGATAAACACATATAGATAATGGATATTAGGTGGTTCATTTTACACTGTATAAAAGCCTTCCCCTTCAGTTGATTCAAATTTTAGAGCCATAGCACAAAATATTCTTTTTCCCCCCATATTGCAAAACCTAAACTGAAAACACATTTTAAAATAAACAAGACAAGATGTTTTTGTTAAGAGTGGACTATTTCATCTCCCCCTCCTTTTCCTTTGGCTGCAGTGCTTTTATTATTGACTATGAAGAAAAATTGAATGGTATCAGGCTGTGATCTCTCCGGATAGCTCAACTCATTTATTTTTCATCTTTCATGTGTTGTCATCATCCTCCGACAGAAAATGAATTGAGCGGTTGCTGAATGCACTCTATGTCTTGGTACATCAGTTTGCTTTTGTTGCATTGCTTTTGCATTTCTTTTATCTTTCTCACAACCTCTCCTGTGTGTGTGTATGTGTCTGTGTGTGTTAGAGAGAGAGAGAGAGAGAGAGAGAGAGAGAGACAGAGGGAGAGAGAGTAAGAGAATAAGAGAGAGAGAAGCTCTGACTGGTTTCATTAAGATCCGCTCTCAACTGACAGGCCAATGTTGACAGCTCAGGGAGGACACACACACACACACACACACACACTCTCTCTCTCTCCCACTGAATCTGTTTATATGTTTGGATGTGTTTTTGCTCTCCTCTCGTTCCCCTTTTTCTCTTGTCAACAATCATATTTGTTTTCTGAAGTAATCTCTCGTTGTTGATCTTAAGAAAAACAACAAAAATTAATTGTAAAATTAACTGTGTATATAGAAAGAAACAACTAAATCTTCTCTTCCTCCTCCTCTTTGAGTCTCAGCTGGTGAAAGGCCCCATGAAATGTTAGTCAAAGCATTTATCTTCTGTACTGTGATGTATTTCCCAGTGAAACTGAATATTTGAGCAGTTAACAGTTACAAGACAGATTTAAATCAAATTCGTCGCGTTTGATTGGGCCACTAAAAAGCGGGCAGGGCTTCGAGTTTAGTGCGATACGGAGCTGCAGAGAGAAACGGAACTAAAGCTCTGCACGCTACTGTTTGCTTAATCCCACTCCTGCTGGATTTCTGACCATTACCACTCACTCCCACTATGTGCGAGTTACGCTCCCACCCGCACCCACAAACATTCTGACTATTCACGCCTGCACAATAGAGTTGCATTGATTTTGTATCTTCTCCTGTCCTGCAGGGAAAACACATTTTTACTGTGTAGTATTCATAAAGAGATGCATACCTGTTGCTAATAACGTAGTGAAATTATGTTCCAGCTCCTAATGATGATGCAAGCTTACAACTCCTCCATTACTTACTAAATGAGCACAAAAGTAGTAATAACCTGCAGTATGGCAATATGCACGCACTGTTTGGTGTTTCCGTTCTTTGCTCGTTCAGGTGACGTCGGCAGGTTGCAGATGTGTGGTGTCAGAGAGCACCAGGAGGAGCGCTGACTGAGTACTCAGCCCGGCTGCGTCAGAGTTTGGCCTGCAGTTCTGGCTAAATCTCAGGACTAGCAGTTTATTTTTTGAGCGCCCGCTCCCAACCGCAGCAAAGTTAAAACTGACTGCTCCTGCAAGATTTGCGTTGGGTCCCGCGGGACCCTCGGGATCCCAATCCCAATGCAGTCCTCTAATACATTGGACTGTTGGCTCCAGACACACCTCCCCCACCTGTTATTAGATCAGGAGGAAGATGAAGGAGAGATGAATGAATTAGACCTCAGCCACATTGGTTTGGAAATGAAAACAAAGTTTTTGCCCGCTGATATCCAAACACACATCTCTTCCTACCTCTCTCCGTATTGCTCTGTTAGCTACTATGACCCACAAATTATATTGTTCTGTTTCTTCTGTAAGATGGATGTAACTGCTGCTATGTGTTACAAGAAAAGAAGTAGTTCCTGTCATCTAACATAAACATATAGACACATCTGTATGGTGTGATTAGCTGTATTGACATTCAATATGGCTGATCACAGGGAGAGTTAGAGTTCTTAACATAACTGCCACACAAGTCAAGGTTAAGTTATATATTAGTTTGGAGGCAGTGGTTATTAGTACTGTGAGGATTTTACACAGCAAAAATCTTTTCATCATCCTCATGACAAGTGCCGGGACAATTACAGCCTTTACATTACAAAGGAATGTGCTCTTGCACATGTTTGGTTAGTCAACCCAGCACCTGGCTGGATGATGTTGTATTACATTTTTTTGCTGGAGCCCTCTGTGTCAGAATCCCTTGTTTGATGAATGAGAGGGCTGCGTTTTGTCATGCTGTGCTGTCATCTGCCACAATAGAGAGGAAATTGTGCTTTTTCTAACATATCCAACTCAATACCAAACACCAAAAATATCTCAAGTAAAATTCAGTCACACTTAGTCACACTTATTTACATTCAATAGGCTGACAAATCAGCCTATTGAGTGTAAATAAATTACTTTGTTGTGGAGAATATAGATAAAGCTCTGTTGGTTTTGCTTCCCATTCAGCCAAGGACTTTATATACAATTATATTATGGACATGATTAATATGATAGCATCTTACATTTTGGACATTTGAACAGTGCAAATTTGTGTGCTGAAGTTAACCAAAATTCTCTGTGAATAAATCAACTGATTGTGGTGATTCCTCTGAAATAAATAGTGGAAATAAGTACAACTCTCACTGGGGATATTGTGGTTCTGAGTATCTGCTCTTTGTCAGTGACATTGTCCCTCCTGTTTGTCTCTCCATCTGTCTCTGTCACACATACGGACAAGCTCACACAGACACTCCATGTTACATTTTGAAGCATGCTCATTAGTGAATGGATGATGCCCATTAACAAGCTCACGATGTCTCTCTCTCAGGGGACTAAATGTCTCTCAGATTGAATTAAGCCAAACTGTGTTAACTGATTATTCTCTTGAATCCTCTTTGATCCAGTTAGAGAGATATTCTTTGCTCAAGCAGGGATTGTGTGTGTGTGTGTGTGTCTGGGCGTATGTGTTAGTACGTGGATGTTATGTTTGTGTTCATGTGTGTGTTTGCTTGCTAATAATTGAAGCCACTGCAGACAGAGACCTCCTGACCTCCTACATTTCAAACATAATTCCAGCTTTGATGGTTCTATTATACCAGTCTTGACTACCAGCTCATTCTAACTGCGGCGTGTAACATCCAGCTTAAAGCTCCCTGATGCACTCATATCAACTTCTTATCACGCCTATGGTGTTAAATCTTCTTTTCTTTCTAGAATGGTTTTTCCATTACATCACATTACATCTTAATTTCTTTCTGATTCTGCCCTCTGCTTTCTTTATACGTTTTTAGAGTTACAGAGCTAGACTCTAAAATACCACAGTTTGAGGTTGACCTTCAGTAGCTGCTGTTGGAATGGAATTTCTGTCACCTTAATAAAAATTGTTCAGCCTCTCCTATGTTGGAGCTTACGGATTCAGTTTTTCTATCATTAAGTTGAAAGTACTGCAGAAAAGGTTTGTGAGAAAAGAAAAGAAAACATTTATTTTATTTTCTCACATTCAAAGACTTACGGAGCCAGTGTTGTGGCTGCCAGCTACAGTTGCTCTCTGTTTTTTTTATCTTTAGTCTAAATTATTACTATTTATTCTTTTATTAAGAGTAGTTGTGGGTGCAGTTTAGTTTAGTTTAGTTTGTCCTGCCTGGTTCCTGTACCCAAGAAGGGGCGCCCCAGTGTCTCTAATGACTAGACCAGTGGTGTTGACCTCTCACGTAATGAAGTCCCTGGAGAGGCTGGTCCTATCACACCTTCGGCCCTGGTAAAACCATCACTGGACCACACCAACCAAGGCTGGGAGTGGAGGATGCCATCATCTTCCTGCTTCACCACAGATATGTGTTCCTGGACAGGGCGGGTAGCACAGTGAGAGTTATGTTCTTTGACTTCTCTTTTGCGTTCAACACCATCCGGCCTGCCCTGCTGGGGAGAAAACTAACAGTGATGCAGGTATCCTGGATCAGTTTACCAGGTTCCTGGTTCCTAAACTACCTGACTTGGCAGCCACAGTTTGTCAAACTGCAGAACAGCGTGTCTGACACTATGGTGACTAGCACAGGGACTCCACAGGGATGGTCCTGCCTCCCTTTCTGTTCAGCCTCTACACCGCGAACTTCAAATACAACTGTAAGTCCTGACACTTACAGAAGTTCTGGGATGACTCTGCAATCATGGGTTGCATCAGTGAAGGGAAAGAGGTTGAGTACCGGGGTGTAGTGGACTCTTTCATTCAGTAGTGTGGCTTGAACCACCTCCAGCTTAACACCAGCAAGATGAAGGAGTTGGTGGTGGACTTAAGTAAGTGGAAATTACCCCTTACACCTATTTCCATCCAGGGGGTGAATGTGGAGACAGTTCAAGACGATAGGTACCTGGGAGTTCACCTGGACAACAAGCTGGACTGGGCCAAGATTACCAATGCTGTGTACAACAAGGGCTAGAGCTGTCTCTACTTCCTGCAGAGGCTCTGGTCATGCAATGTTTGCTGTACTATGCTGAAAATGAATTTTTCTCTCTACTTTATATATAATGATATCTTGCAACTGTTGCACATCATTTTCCTCCAGGTCAATGAAGTATTATCTTATTTTGTGAAAAAGCTAGTAACTCACTTTATTTTGGAGCTGTTTAGAAGATGTGGCAAAATATAATCCGGCTGCAGATAATGTTAATGTTGTGTCCTATAATAAGTATAATCACAAACCATAACCCTATCCTGGCAAGCATTAATAACATAGTGTGTCAGTAAGTTATTATTCATATACTTCTTGTCTTGCTCACTCACACATATCTCTTATTTTCCTTTTCTCAAAAAACTGACTGAATATATACCCACCTCACTGTTCTTAGGCTTTGACAGAATTGTACTGAGTCACCTATCTTGTTAGTAAAGCATTAAGAATCTTTGTTCTAGCTTTGTAACACAGATGGTTAGTTGCACTTCTGACCTGATAGCCATTTCCCAGTTGTTGATGTGAACACCTTCATCTGGTATGTTTTAGCACCTTTTAAGTTCCCTGTTATAGGAGTGTTATAGTGATTTTCTGTCAGACTTAAGTACAGTTTTGTACAGAGAACGTCTGCTCTATTGGGGCATATCTTCTCCCGTTGTTTGTCTCTTTAAAAAGGCTGATAAAAGGTCTCATGGATGAGATGGTGTAATGAGACAGTTTTCCGCCTCCAGACATTATCTCCCCCCTCCTCCACCTCCTCCTCTCCATCCTCTCCTTAGGCTAGCTGGCTGGCTGCAGCACCTGTTGCATGTCTCGACCTAATGCTGCATTCCTCCCCTACAGCCTTTAGCTGGGAGAGAAGAAAAGGAGGGGTATTAAAAAGGAAGGACAGAAAAAAAAGAGAAGAGGTAGGGAGCTGTCAGATAGTCAGACACCTGGCATGTCAGAGCGGGCGTGAGGTTATTAGGGGAAGACATGTGTATGTGTATATATACAGTATATTGTATAGTATAGTGTATGTGTAGAAGGAGCCTGCTGGCCTTCAGCTGTTGTCAAAACAGCACACTGAGAAGAGTGGAGCCAGACATAGAGGGAGGAACACAGACACAAATAACCTGTCAGAGAGAAAAGAACTCAGTGAGATAAGAAATGGAAAATGTCTTTAGCTTGCCGGTAATTTCTTTTTGAAAGAAAAGAGAAAATGTTACAACAACTTAGACTCTTCATGAATTTAATGGGAATGTGATGCTTATCGCAG
This sequence comes from Thunnus maccoyii, assembly GCF_910596095.1. Taxonomy (NCBI): domain Eukaryota; kingdom Metazoa; phylum Chordata; class Actinopteri; order Scombriformes; family Scombridae; genus Thunnus; species Thunnus maccoyii. The sequence goes on from NC_056542.1 coordinate 30,329,341, forward strand.
CAGAAAGCCCTGTGTGTGTGTGTGTGTGTGTGTGTGTGTGTGTGTGTGTGTGTGTGTGTGTATATGTGTCTGTATTCACCCACAGATCTCCTCTCTCCCCGCCTCGTGTGAAACTGGTGTTTATTTGAAGTGGTTTCACAGTGTTTTCTTTCAAAGTATTTATTCTGCAGGTCAAGGTGCACGACAGCATAGTCAAAACACAAGAAACTTAAAGTACAGCTAACCACATCACATGAAACATACAGTACAGCGTGTTTTCTTATGTAAGTGTGTATTCAACTGCGTGCACGACCCTTGTTGACTTTTGCTGTGGCCTGGCTGTGGTGGATGTGTTTGCTGTGGAGAGGTGTTGAAGGCACCAGAGTATCAACAACACACTCTCATGTTGACACATTCACACTAAGCAACACTAAAATGTACATGCCTGTATGCTAATTAGCGATGCTCAGCCAAAGCAAGTGCCGACACAGAGGGAGATGTAGGATTTACACATTAATATGCTGTCTCCTTTATTTGGTTTTTGTGGTAATAGCAGTGGTGTTGTCATGTTAGGGCTCAACACAGTGTGTGTCAAATCAGGTTTTATTAACACACGTTGAATCTCAGTGTGCTCTAATTTCTGTTTTCCTGTTGTTTCTATCAGTAATGAAAACATACTCACCACAGTGCTGTAGGTGATAATTCAACTGCTCATCTTCATTTTCACTTCCAAATAGGTTTTTCTAACCTGGATGTTTGTTTAAAACAGTCTGAATGACTCCTTTTTAATGATGTTACCGTGTTCCCAGATCTCAGCAATCAAATTGGTGCATTCAGTGATATTATTATACAAAATAAGTTTAATCTTTTTAAGCTGCACTAATCAATATTTTAAGTATACGTTATGTGAAAGGTGTCACTCATAACGATGAACCCACAGAATATTATCATCTGATTCTGCAGTTCCTCTCAGCCCTACAGAACATTTTTTAGCATCTTTCAGCTCTTTGTTTTGGTTTCACAGCCCCCCAGCTTTATCGGTTGGGGACTGTTGCTTCAGTCTCACCACTCTCATCAAAGTAGTTTCCAGCAGCAGAGAGCAGCTGCTCTCAGTTAAAAAGCTTTGATAAACCTCCTGAATATTTTTTATAATCGATTAACCTCAATGTCCAGAGGAACAATACCAGCTCTCAACTGTGCAACTAAAAATAGTTGGCTTCTAAATAAAGAGATGCACTTATGATTCAGAGCAAAATTTTCAAACATTTTGTTTGATATGCTCAGATGTCCTTAATTTTGGCTTTGACAAAACATTTTCAAACCATTTTTCTTCAGAAAAAGTCTCAAATGTTCTGTTCTGATCACATGAAGTGCGTACTTATGTTGGCTTTGTCTTCCACATCACATCCAGTACATGCATGCTTCATTTCTCCCCTGTGTGGGTAAACATGGGAACGGCAGATCAGTAACAAGTAATAGTAGTTTCAAAAATGGGGCTTGTTGTAATTCTCATTAAAAAGGGATTATAACCTGACGGAGTACACTGTATGTTTACACTTTTGACTGTAAAGTAACTACTTAAATGTGTTACATGTAGTTTTTATAACCACCTACAATATATTGCATGCCACTGTTGCACCAGTCATTATATGTAATTACAATAAAAGTAAACAAATGTGAATAAAATGACTGTTAGTTTCTCTGAGGCAGTTCCCAAAAAAACATGTCTCCCATAACTTGCCTTTTTGAATAATGAACTTGCTGCTCGCTCCATTTGCGCTGCAGAAACACAGCAATCGCTCTTTGCATTGTAAAGCAGTCTTGCAGATTTCCTGTGAAATACAACCCAATGGTGTAAGATATAAAAAGCCATGAAGAGGTCAATAGATGCTGCCAAATCCTCTCAGCAGTGATCTCATTTATTTAGTCTAATTCACCAAAGTCTTATACTAAATGCTGGAATGATTCATTGACATTAAACTGCTCGATGTAGCACCTTTGATCGATTGTGGACTGATTAGCATTCATTGTGTTGCCTCTGCAAAGTACTGTAGGTGACACAGTAGAGGTCCACACACACTGTGCTTTCCTGCATCAGTGCTGCAGCACTATCCAGTGTAGCATATTAAGATATTTCTTAAACATGCATTTGAGTTTGACACATGCATTAAGTCTCACATTGGGACCCTACTGTTTAGGTGTATGTGTGTATAATGTGTCAGGCTCCCTCACTGCTTAATCTGCCAGCACAGGGACTCCGGTTCAGGGCATTCCAGTGCAGGGAAGAATAATGGGATCCTTTCACAGGTGGAGGGATCTGGGAATGTTGTTAATGGCTCTAAGATGGGGAAGACGTCTCAAGGGGCTGAAACATTCCTTAACCCTGCTTTCACGTAAATGGAGGAAAAGAGACGGAGAGGGAGAGAGAGCAGTCAGGGGCAGAGTGGAGAGGCAGCGGTTATCTGGGTCATCCTGGTGAGAAGTGGAAAAGGCAGCCTCTGCTGTATGGCTTTACTTATAGGTGAGGATTAAAAAGTGGGGCATTCAAATAGAGCTTACACTGGTTCTCATTTCAGTTGCTCGTGTTGTTTTGGCATGATTCCAAGTTTTTGCAGTGAAAGGATGATTCGTTTTTTGGGATAGGTGGTTTGTGCTTCCTCTATTACTGTTTGTCTTTCCACTGAACAAGAAGTGTAGGCCACCCTGTCAGTGGAGGAGCTGCCAGCCCTCCTGAGACAATTGTATTTCTGTTCAGATGAGTGCTGTCACATAGAATAAGTGTTGTTATTGAGGCTTCTTTCAGCACAACCCCTGGAATGCTTGACAATAAATCTTTTGTAGCCTTTATTTTAGTTTTATTATTTGGATGTCAGTTTCATAGAGCTACATTTTTTTCTGTCTGTTTAAATGCATCAAATGGAAGGAATGCATAACATGGCAGGTACTATACACCAAATAAAGGTCCAGCATTTTGAATTCCTATAGCAAATTCATAAACACAGCCCTCGGTGAGAATACACTGGACAGTGACAGCGTATTGTGTGAAATATGGCTTTTCCCTTGCTGTGCATTGCGTGTAGAAGGCAGCATTGAATTATGGGCACGCCACAATCATATTGGTCTCAGCTGGATAAGTCCAATTCTGCTGTAAGCTACTGGAAACACAGAGCTGGCTGACACAAGCTTTATATTCTGCTGCTTACATATTCAGATTTGTGCAGCATAAACAGGATGTTTTATCTTTCCTCTCTCTTTGTCACAAAATTCTTCTAACTACAGTCTTTTCCCAGCTTTTCTCTCACATTTCCATTTTGGGTAATAAAGACTCAGAGGTCATACATCCTTATTGTGATATCACAGAACAGAGCAGAGTAACGTGCCAAAGCACCATTTGTTTTTTCTACTTCCTTTCCCTTGCAGAGTGTGAATCATGTACACATTTGCTCTCCACATGCCTGGAGCCAAGAGATCTCAGTGCAGCCTTTGGTTAACCCCACAGGAATCTGAGTGCTCCATTCAGTTTAGTGCAAATGCTATCTTTGCAATTTATGGTTCCAATCCATTATAATCATGGTTCTGTCGGCCTCCCTCTGACTTGTGTTTCCATCTTTTCTTTTTATTATCCTTTTTTTTCCCAGGCCTGGCGAGTGTTATCGAAACTCTGCTGTGGACAAAGATGGCTGCTCCTCCTCTCCCTGCTCTTTCTCCTCTTCCTCACAATCTCTGTGATGACAATTACTCTCCCCCTCCCGTTACCGCCCTCTGACATTGACCGACGTTCATCCCGGGTGCTGAGCTCAGCCAGGGGGTTCAGATCCATGCCCAGGGTGGTGGAGCCCCCTCCAGCTACTGCCTTCCAGCAGCCACTCACTCTGATCCTCCCAAACATCCACAGTGGAGCCTGGAAAACCAGCAATAGAAAAGAGACATTTAAACATTCAGCGTCACCTAAACCTTTTGGGGACGCTGCTGTCGATGGCAAAAACAGCATCAAAGAGAGAGGTCACATAGACTTGCCAAAAAATAAACACAAAAACAAAGGCATTGTTTCCAAAAGAAAAGACATGACAGGCGCCATCCAGCATCCAACCGGTTATCACCATCCTCTCCTCTCAGACTTTACAGTCAACACAGGGCCAAGGCATAGAATTATGCCAAGCAACCACAGTGCTGTGGTAAAGCACGCTGCAGAGACATACATTCATCTTGAAAGGAGCAAATCCACAGCAGCACATATCCCTTCCCTAGCAGATAGACTAGTAATTGATAGAAGAGCTGCAGACAGACAGACAGGCAGATGGAAGGATAGACACACAAATAGAAATGCAGACACACAAATACATGGCAGCCATACAAGTGCAAAGCTAACTGAACATCACCAGGCTTTAGAAAAACACAGACAGGCAACAAAGCACCCTGGGAAATCTGACAAAGTCAGTAAGGAGCAGCAGGCTGTGAAAAAGCCCTCCAGGGATCTCAAAAAACACCATAATCTCTCAAAGGATCCCTCTGAAGCGAAGAAGAATCCCGGGTTGTTGGACCGTAGAATGGCTTTGTCCAAACCAGAGGCAGATGTAAAGAAAGATGACAGCAGCTGGTGTCGGAGCTTTACAGAGCAGGACTTCCCAGACAGTGACCACAGGAGGATCAGGATTAGTCCAGATCTCCAGCGTCTCCCCTGGCTCAGCAAGGATGACATCCAGAAGATGGAGCTTCTTGCTGGGGGTGAGGTGGTTAGTAAGGCCAGGGTGCCTGCACATGGACAGGTGCTCCAAGTGGCCCTGGACCCACCTACACACCAGCAGGTAAATGTTTTACTGTTTTTAATTATAATTTTAGAGAATCATTTGAAATGTCACACAGTTTAGATGGATATATATTTTCACAAAGTATCTCCCAGCCACAGTGACCATAAGCACTGTGTTAAACCTCCTGAACAACTGTTACATATCATCAGTGACTCTCATGGTATTAGTCTTGTCAGCTTCAAGTCAAATTTGATTTAATAGCTCAAAATTACAAGTTAGTCTCAGAGGGATTTAAAATCTGAATAACATATGACATCCTGTAGACCCTTGGTTCCTTACCAGGAAAAAAAAAGGGGGGGGGGGGGGGCAACAGAGGAACAATCCCTTTTCCAGGACAGAGAGACTTAAACCAGGTGTCATATACAGTATACAGAGTTGCTACACACACCGTCCTGCAGCCAGAAATACTCACTAGAGCACCAAATGTGGATTAATCCGCAGCTGAAAATAGTCCCCAACAAATTCACCATCGGCTCTTGCTTGAATAATGTAAAAACTACAGTACCCAGGTGTTTTAGGAAATTACTGGGCCTTAACAAAGAGAAAGAAAGAAACTATTTATGTAAGACCTGCTTTAAAGGTGTGTGTCTCCAGAAGGAACTGATGAAGGTTAGAGTGCCACAGACAGGGTAGGGTAGTCAGAGTATTGAAAGATGACAAACGCATTGTTGGTTTTGGTCTTGGTAGGAAAAACATATAGACTTCAGTGTAACTCCCTGGAATGGAATGAAAAATACATCCAAAAATATGAATCTGTGTAGTATGCTTTCAAAAATTTTCTGCAAATGTCATTTATAGGTGGGCACCATACAGTAGATGTACTGTAACACCACCTATCCCCTAGTTGTATATGAAAACTCTAAAAAGCTCCCTCGCTGTGTTAGAAGACTGAGGACAGATCTGGTGTTATGAATGAACAGATGGCTAAAAAAGTATTATTTTATTGTTCACATCATCATAAGTGAAGCCATTTCAACAAAGTATTAATGGCTGTAGCCTGAGGCACCAGATATTGGGAATGCTGTTCAATACAAGATGGTGTTTTATAAATGAAAACTAAATGGAGAGTGTTACATAACTGTATTTGTCCATCACAGCAGACATCAGCGATGAATTCACTTCAGCATGGGCCTGTGCATGGACTTTCAGCAACCCACAGTGAGCGCTGCCACCAGGGGCAATGCTCCCTGATCAAACGCACTGATGACTGGTTTGAGGTGTTTGCCTTCCACCTCGACAGGGTGCTGGGACTCAACAGAAGTCTCCCTGCGGTACTAAGGACTTTCCACAGTGAGATTCTACCTTATCGGTACACCAGTGGCACCCCCAGACCTGTAGTGTGGTGGGACCCAGATATTCAGCACTTAGCGGATAGCGACAATGACCAGAACTCAGTACCACTTGGCTGGGTACAGTACCAGAAGCTGCTGCAGCTCCACTGTGGGAATGAAGCAGATCTGAAGTCAGCACCCTGTGTGGGAGTCCACCACTCAGAATGGGGGAGACTGGCTCTCTTTGACTTCTTATTACAGGTAAGAGAAGTGTTTTTATCATGGTTTGGCTTTCTTCTGTGGAAGAGAAACATAACCACACACACACGCAAAACCAGCATAATCTTTTAATTATTGCAAGGGGGAGAAAGAAGTGTTTTCCATCCCGGGGGAGATAGGGTAACTGGGGTGACGGGAGGATTCCTATGTGATGTGAGCCTTCAAGCTGTTTTTAATTTACAGTAAAATGTGTCTCAGACATTTCAGTGCTTTCCTTTGATTAGCATGTTTCCATACTGTTCCTTTGGAGGTCTGAGTGAGTGCAGCAGCTGTGCATCTGTTCAATCTGGCACTATACTGAGGATGAGGCCTGGTTGCACCATAAAGTGGAGTTAATACATGAGCCCTTGCATTATAGATGGTAGGTACCTGGTGACATAGTGACTATTTGCAGGGCTAATTTTTGAATATTTGGTGAGCTAACCGCTGACACGCTAGCCAGCCTGGAACATGCTAGTGCTAGTCAGTCACAATAACTCTAATTAACGTGCAAAGTATACTGAACTATCAGTTAGCAAGCCAGCTAGCTAAATTACTATCAGTAATATATGTTCACACAGTTCATTCAAGATACACAAACCATGACTCTTTTGTACAGTTTATACAGTACTTTGGTGGAGGAGGGTTCAATAAAAGTTGATGCAACACAGCCAATAAACTAGATAAGATTGATAGCTTCTCTCTGTTCCCTAAATAACATTGTCAAGGTAGAAGGCAAATTCACATATAAAAGTTCACCAAAGTTGAATACAACATGAAAAAAAATGTGCAAATTTACTTTGCCCTGAAACCTCATCTGCTAATCTGAGATTAATGGAATGAATTGATTTTGCAGCCAAATGTTGCCATTTTAAATGCTGGTGGGATCGGGGCTTAACCCACTAAGTCAATGTTATTAATCCTAGCTCTTGATTCTTCATCATTTCTTCCACTTTTTAAAGCTTTGCCAGTCATTCCTCATTGATTTCTGCTTTTCTAGGTACATGTGCTGAAAAGACTGATGTATTAGTTTCTCATTGACCATCAAAGCACACAAAGCGCACAGTTCTATCAACCTGTGCTTTGATTTGCTCAGTGAATTGGAAGAGAAGGCACACAGACTGAGCGAACATGACTCATATTTGGTCACACACACAACAAAGAAACACCAGATGTTCTTGCTGGCCAAGCAATTAAATTTAGGATATGATCAAAGACTCGGCTTAATGTGTAATTTTTCCTGACCTGCAAGATAGGATGTCTCTTCTTGATCGGATCTCACACATAAGTATCAAAAATCTGTTTTCACTGTAGCAATCCTCCCACTCTGGAGAAAGTTTCCCAAACCATTTACTGAGGATTACAGTACACAAGAGAGCTGCAGCATCAGTTCAGCAAAAGGGTACAGTATGTGGCTGTAATAGTAATCTATGTTGATACAGCTAAAACACTATCTGTTGACAGGTTATTACACTCTGCAGTCAGCACATGTATGTAATTGTAATCGAAAAATCTATTAACTGTGTTTTATGGGCCATGTTTACTAAAGGACTGTGGTGGTGGTAATCTGCAATATGTATAATGTACAAAACATTGATTATCTATAAACCTGTGCACACAAGCCTTTTTGCCTGTGGAAACCAGCTTTCCACTGTACAAGAGATAGTAGCTGTGTATCCTTTTTAATATGTATATTAAGGAGCAGCTCCGTTAATCCAAACAAACAGGAGACAAATGACCTCTGAGTTGAAATTTTCCGAATATGAATTTTCATCTGATTCAGTGACTCAGAGTGTAGTCCAAGCATGCAGTATGAGTCAATATTAATGCCTCTGCTATGCTAATGAGACTATTGATGTGATTAGGTCATAGGCATTTATTGCATCGTCTACAGTTTCACAGGTTTTACATGTCACAGGTTTTGTGGAGTTGCCCCAGTAAACCAATAGGTTTTATGTTGTGTTGTTGATCACTGTTGTGTATCCATTGGTCCATTCATCTTTGTCCTCATATTCCTGCTCAGCGTATTCAGGGCCATAGGTTTTCTATAGTGTATCCCAGCATGCAGTGGGTGAGAGTACACCTTTGAAAGGTCTGCAGTCCCTCACAATAGTTATTATATTACTAACTATAATAACTACTATTCAAGACAAGCAAGTAACTCATATCCAATAATTGAAGTAGATGAATAGAGTAGTGGATAGTTTACAGGTCACCTTAACTTGCTTGTCTTAAAGTGTGAGAGGTAATCAGAGCACCCAGAGTAAACCCATATGAACATGGGGAGAGTATGTAAACTGCACACAGAAAGATGCTATGGTAGATCTGTCATTAGTAGCCAGAGGCAAGCAAACCTCCAAAATCTGATTCTGACGGTGTCACCATCACCAGCGAGGTGTCTCGTTGTGATGAAGCGGTACCCCAGAGCTTTTTCACATTCCAGATGCTGCATTCAAAATGTATGTGTGTCGTCAAGCACTAAAGGCCTCCTTTGCTTCCTTTTCTTTTGTACCTGTGTTGTCCAGTGATTGTTTTGACAGGACTTCAGGAAGTTAAGAAAACAGTAAGGCTGCCAAACTTAAGACAGTTCCCCAGAGAAAACACTAAAATCACTGCTGTCTCTATTAGATGTTTGGGAGAATATGAACAGGAACATCACTGCTTTCAGCAAGGACTCAAAAGATATGATAAACATAATAGTGTGTGAATTTTCTGTGTCTGTCCACACTTAAACTGTATGTTTATTCTTGTACACAGATCTCTCTTGGAAAAAGAGATGCTGATGTCAATGAGACCACCTGTTTCAGAATCAGAATCACCTTTATTTATGTTATTTGACTCTGGTTTCTAGTGGCTCCCTTTGTACTTAGAACAATGTTCAGGAAGATGCACATGGACATACAGCCAAAACAAGGACAACAAAGCCAAACAAAGATAATTAAATATAAACATGTCACTTATGTACAAGCAAGAAGGTGAAAAAATAGATACATACATAGATATATACACATATAGAAATCAAAAACAACAACATATCATATTTATATACAAGTAAGAGTTTTTGCAAAGTAAGTGCTGAAATAAATACTGAATAGGTAAAGTAATAAGTTAGTTTATATATAGTATATACAACCTGCTTAAATATATATTTAACAGTACCGGATGAAATAAAGGATTAAATAAAATTAGAGCAGTAACAATTAATTGATTAGTTGATTGACAGAAAATTAATCCACCACAATTTTGATAACTGAATAACTGTGTAAGTAATTTTTGGAACAAAAATGGTAAAAATTAATTGGTTCCAGCTACAAAAATTGTGAATATTTCATATTATATATGTTTCATAATTTGCTGACAAATCAATTGAGAAAAAAACAATCAAGAAAATAATCAAATATTATAATAATATAAGCAGTGTGTTATCTGGAGGCAGGCCAAGAGCAGACTTCTTAAGTTGCTTACTGCTATGCTGGTGCTGCCTATGGGTTTGATGGAGAGCTGTGATGGAGGAGAGGCTGGTGAAGATGTGTCTAAAATTGCTGCAGCTCACATGTTATTGAACACAGATCATAAGGCAGAGGTGAGGTGAGGTGGTGTGTAGCTCCCTCTGTCTTATGATGAAAAATAATCTCAGAAAATGTTTGATTTGATAAAGGTGTGACTTTTGAGGCAACTGGCTGCACTAACAGCAATGCAGCATGCATTTAAAGACCAAAAGGAAAAGAAAAATTCTACAAGCTACAACTGTCAAAAGAGCTAACTACACCATTACTGACTGAAAGAAGTGTTTCCAAGTATAATTAGATATCAGTTAATTAATCTCTGACTGATGAAAAGGTACATAGGTCACGGCAGGGCAAAACTGCCTGGCTTATTTCTACATAATGGTTAAACTTAATGAGCAATACCTACACATTAGAAGTGTGTATGTGTGTGTGTGTGTGTGTATAAGAGGTATTAGCTCCCTGTCTGTGTCTGTGCTTTTGTCTCTGTGTGTGTGGTGTGTGTGTGTGTGTGCGTGTGTGTGTGTGTGTGTGTGTGCATTTTAGGATTTACATTTTGAGTGGAGCTCGTTTATGAGGTGTCAGCTGCTAATGATTCTGCCAGAGCTGTTGTTTCTGTGCTAAACGACAAGCTGGTGAAGATACAGAGCATTAAGCAGAGAAGCCTTTACACAGACAGACAGACAGAAAAGACAGATAGATAGATAGACAGACAGATAAATAGATAGAGAGCTAGATAGATAGATTGACAGACAGATAGACAGACAGATAGATAGATAGATAGATAGATAGAGAGACAGACAGATGGAAGGACAGATGGACAGACAGATAGATGTGGGTGGTTGTCATAGTGATAGTGAAGTATAGACACTCTAAAGTGGAGAAGATAAGAGTGAGAGATGCAAATAATGTCAGCTCTTCTCTTATACAGGCAGAGGAAAGTCAACATATGAACTGAAAAAGGAATAGATTAGATTACAATGCAAAAAAGATTTTCCTTCTTCAACATTAGACAGCTGTTTAATATAATCCATACTACCATTTTGATTTTCCCACTCCAGAGATCCTCATGTCCATGGACGATGAGAAAGCATTCGGCAAGGTGGAGTGAGAGTATTTGTTGTTTTAGGGCTTGATAAATTTCATTTTGGGAAGCAATTCATTGGCTGGATTAAATTATTATATACCACACCACTATCTTCAGTGAGTACAAATGGGGTGTATTCTGAGCTTTTTACAATTTCCTGTGTAACAAGATAAGGCTGCTCTCTATTGTCGCTACTTTTTGTGCTGACCATAGCCTTTGGCCATTGCAATTAGGCAAGATATTACATTGATGGGTATATTCCTGAAGGGGTTGGAACAATGGGTATGACTCTGCGCAGATGATATGATACTGTATATTTCGAATCCAGACAGCTCTATACCCAGGGCCCTCTCTATCCTTTATGCCTTTGGTAGTATCTCAGGGTATAAATTGAATCTATTGCAAAGTGAGGTTTTCCCTACTATTTCCTCAGCTCAGGTTTATCCTTTTTATACATTTCCCTTCAATGTTAGTCAAGGTCAATTCACTTAACTTAGGGGGTCAGGTCACAGATAATATACTGTATGTAGACTTAAGGAAAATTTTACCCTGTTAGTAGCTCAGTTAGTTAGAACAGAGTCTTAAATGCTGGATGTCTCTAGAGCTGTCTCTTGCTGGCAGAATAAATGCCTTAAAGATGAACATGTTGCCCACATTTAGTCATCTTTTTTAGTGTGTCCAAGTATATATCCCCAAGACATTTTTTAGACATCTAGACACAATTATACCCAGCTTAATCTGGAATAATAAAAGCCCACACTTGAGCAGAGCTTATTTACAATGTCCAAAAGAGCTAGGTGGTATGGCTCTACCAAATTTTCAGCTATATTACTAGGCAGCTAATAATTACCCTATTCTCCATTGGCCTTAGGATCCAGGTGCTGATGCTCCCTCTTAGTGCAATCTTGAGGCAAGAGCTTGTGCTTCCTCCTCACTCTGCATTAATTAATGCATCTGTGTCCTCAGACACTGCCCCATACATGAATAACATCTTGGTCAAAACAACACTTGGAATATGGAAGCAGGTCCAGCTGCATTATGGATGACATAAGCTCTCATAGTCTCTCTGCGATCATTTAAAGGCACAATATCTAACCTATACAGTGCGCTGTTTGCCTAACAAAACTGTTATGAGGACATAACAGACAAAACTAGGGATGCTGTATTAAAATGAGTCCACACCTTGTCTATTTGTGCAAGACATGGGCTACTACAGTGTAAAATACTACATCGAGCACATTGGACTAAAGAGAGGTTGTCAGAAAGATTCCCTGACACAGATCTACCATGTAACCATTGTAAAATGATCCCATCTTCATATTTACATATATTTTGGAACTCTTACGCTCTTGTACGCAATCATTACAAAAGGAACACATTTTCCCGAGTGTCACAAACACGTTGTAATTACTCTTTGGATTATCACAATTTGATCCATTAGGCCCAGAAAAAAATGTAAAAATCTTGATGACCAGTTCAATTATGTCATGTCATTCATGTGTGGGGGAAGCCAACAGGAGCTTTTTTGTGAGCAAATGTTAAGGGAATGTATTGGATGCCATCTTGGAAAGCTCTCCCTGATAGATGTTTTTTTGCCTGAGTCTAAATTTACTCTTAGATTTGAACTTGTTTAAAGAAAGAAAATATAATTTGATCAAAGCAGACTTTGTGGGAATGAAGTGTCAAACAATAAGAGACAATTTAGCTCACTGTCACCACCTAAATTAACCTTTGGCTGTATTAGAACACAGCAGGTCTGTTTTCAGTGAATATATGACAGTGTGACAGTGAAGCTCATCAGAACTACAACTCAAAAGCAGCCAAGTCTCTCCAAAAGCAAAGTTCTAAGAGATATTCACAGCTACCATGTGGCCATTAAAACGTTAATGATGAGCCAATGAGTGGGCACACTAACAGCAGATCAGTTAGGACACTCCCATCAAAGTTTGCACTGTTTATTGTAGCAATAACACACATTTTGGCTTTGCTTTAGAACAAATCTGCTCCAGCTTGAGACAAACGTGACTCTGAGCTCCTGAACTTCCAGCTGCGCCTGAAATTCACCGCATGTATTTAAATGACAATCAGGAGCTGTTTAAAGTAATTTGGAAGCCCTGAGGAAAGATTAAAATGAGGCCCTGAGGCTGTATGAAAGAAGTTTGGGACTAATTTTCATGTGAGATGAAATATCCCAATGAGTGGTTTTATCCAAATGATTGCAAAGTTGAGAGGCTGACTTTGCAATTGTGCAGCACTTTCACTTTGATTTACCACCTCTCTACAGAGGCACAGTGCCATGACAACACCACAGGAATCCCTGCCCCTCCCTGCATCACATGAAACAATTAGGGCTACAGAACAAAGACGGTTTGGAGGCAGTGAACAAAACCAAATGATGATTCACTGTAGCTTTCTCAATCTGTATTTAAGAAAACATGGATATCTGCAATGTGCATTGTGGCTACAACTAGTAAATTAGTAACTGTGTTTCCATTATTACCATCTGTTTCCTATATGTTTGTTTACTTGTAATTAAACAGGTTTGGTTAGCCATATCTGGGTATGTCTACATGCACACTATGAAGCTACTACTACAAATAATATGAGAAAAGCAAGTCTGGAGTCTCTAGAGTTCCCACAATAATCCTGTTTACCAAACTGTAAATAAGATTGTGTATCCAGAGGAAATGATGTTTGAGGTAAGAAAAAAAGGGAAAAAAAGCTGTGATTGGGACACAAAACATTTCACTGTATATATGTGGAAACTGTGTGGAATAGATGACCAATCTGGTGTATTAGAAAGCGCAGGTGAGACTGTGGTGCCACTATGAATATACAGTACATGTATATGGTTACAGGTATTTCATCAACTGAAAGGGAAGGACCTTATACTTCATTAGCAGCTGTGGATGATATTACTGGTAGGAATCAACCAGTCATGAAACCAAGAAGACGTCTTTGCATTAACACTAGAACATTCCAATACCCCCTAGAACTGCCAGGAGGGTCATTTTTACCCCTTGCCCCCACAGGGTCAGCAATCACAAAGATGTCATTTCTTGAGGTAGTTAAGTTGTTCATTTTCATCTGTTTTTTTTTAAATAAGTAAGACTTGACAAAATAACTATTTAAAATTCAGTTTATGGTTATGGTTTATTAATTTTACAATCGCTTTAGGCTATTTCATTACAGATTGAAAAGGTCAAATACATTTTAAAATTCATCAATAAACTGCTACACGGCTACAATAAACAAACAACAAAATAATTAACACATTTAAATAATTGAATTATTGTAAAAGAAATGTATGTAAAAGTTTTTAGTTACACTGCTGGGAATAAAGAAACAGAGCGCTCACTATTTATTAATCTTCCAATTGCTTTATTTCATTACAGATTTAAAATGGTCATTTATATTTTAACATTCATCAATAAGCTGTAGGCTACAATAAACAAACAACCAAATAATTAACACATTTAAATAATTTAATTATTGTAGAAGAAGAAAAATTGTGGATGATTATGTGTTGTTTTATACTGGGAATACAGAAATGGAGCACTCACTCTCTCTTTCTCTCTCTCAGCATAGTTTTCAATTTCCGTTCTCACTTGTTATTGCAACAACAACAGACGTCCTCAGATGAAGATTCCTCGTCAGTTCCCTTTTACACGCAACTGTATTTAAACATTTGTTGCACATCCTGATGATGGAATCGTTTTGAGTGAAATACAGCCACACTTTAGATTGTTTAGCTTTAGGCATTTTAACCATGTTTAAGGTAGCTACTAGCTAACAGTAGGCTACCTGGTGCCATAAGAACAACTGTAAAGTTAACGTTAGCTAGCAAAGGCATGTGTGGTGATGCTTCTGTTGCATGTAAGGTCTGTGTCAGGGCACCAGAAGGCGAATAATTCAGTTGACAGCTCAGGCATTTAAGTGGCACTGAAATCTGCGTTGCAATTCAGTCCAGTAGGTACCGGTCATATAGGAACTGGTGGAGTTTGACAGACAGGAGCCCGGTTATCTGTGTGGTTATTCTGCCTCCATTTGACCAGTAGAAAGCTCTTTGTGGTTAAACAAAATCAAACTGCTAATGAAGGCAGGAGGGCTGCTCTGTGTTCACAGTGTCCTCTGAAAACACCAATAATAATAATAATGGAATAATAATAATGCAATAATGGAAATGGTTGGTGGTACATCAAATGTTTCATTGTGGTATATAGTAAAAACAGTAAACCGGCACATCACTACTCTACACTAGTTATATCAAGTAGAGGTGGTTTGAGCAAGAGGAGTTGCTTGACTTGATTTGGGGGAAGGGATCATGGTCATCCACAGTTTTACCTTCAGGTCAAGTTTACCAATCAGTAATGTTAGTCCTATTTATGGTTTAGTGTGTAGTAAGGGTCGGGGTTAGACATTTAGTTGTGATGGTCAAGGTTGAGGTAAGGGGCTAGGGAATGCATTATGTCAATGAGGGTTCTCACAAGTATAGGAATACAAACGTGTGTGTGTGTGTGTGTGTGTCTGAGCGTGCCTGCTTGCTGGAGTGGAAAATAAGGTAATATAACATTTTGCTTAAAAAAAGACTGGAAATGTCTCAGCAGGCAGTGGTGTAACAGGAAGGATGCAGGGCTGAGCAGTGGTGTATGTAGAGAGAGTGATTGCAAAATCTGTTATATGATTAGAATTAGTATGGAACATATGACTATAAATTACTTCTGTGTCTGTCTTTGCTACTATGGAGTATCATTGGCTTATGATTTCCACCTGATTCAGTGCAGATGATAAAAAACAAACTTATTGAATAATTAAGGCAAAAAAGGTTTATCAAACCAAACCTGTTTTAATCAAATCATGCAGGTTTCATAAAGATAAGTAAACACTTCAGAACAATTCAGCTTAGAGCTGAAACAATTAGTTAACTATTTTAATAATTGATTCACTTTTCAAGAAAAAATGCAACACATCTACTGGCTCCAGCTTCTTAAAGGGGACATATTATGCTTTTCCTTATTTCCAGATATATATATAATGTCATAACGTCGGATGTTATTGTTAAAAGTGGCCGATGTGTCAAATAATGAGGTAAACATATATAGAAGTAATCCCTGCAGCAACGACTTCAGACTGCTCTGAACACTGAGTTTCCAACGTTTTTTTCTACTTCAGCCTGAGCTGACATCAGCTCGTGACGGATTTCTTTATATTCTTTATCTGCTACACACATAGCATGTGAGTTGCTGCTCTGCTCAAGGAGTAGTCACGCCAAGCCATGACTCCATTACACAGCACAACAAAGTAAAATAAGTAGTTTACTTGTTGGAGGTGTGCTGGTTGTCTGCAGCTCCTCATAAAACATCTCACTGTGGCTGTTTCTGCTTGTACTCTTCCTCCCTGTGTTATTTCTAACTTATCCGCTGAACAAAGAGCTCCAAATATCTCCATATGTTGTTGTGTCAAAGCTCTGCTGATTCAGTGAGGAACACATTTCACTTCCTGTAAATTCTTCACAATAAAAGTGTAATCTGGGTCACAAAGAGTTAACAACACAGAAGTGCCTTAGCCAATCAGAGCGCAGGTCCGCAGCACCGTAGGCAGGCTACACAGCGTACGCTAGTCAGACTAGTAATGGGCGGACCGATTCTTTTCACAGTATCAGTTCCTTCTAGTTGATACGTGCATATGTATCGAACATTTCGAGTTTTGATACTTTTTGCAAAATATGCTGTCAGTTTCTCCATGACACTCAGACATAGCACATGCACATTCGACAGCTAGTGCTGCCTGCCCAACAAAATTTCTCTTCAGTGCATTACCAGTTATCATTGATAAGTTTGCATTAATAAAGATAAAATACTCTTTTAAATGGCTATATAAGCTCAATACGATGTTACAGAAACATGATGTGACACTGACCAACGATCTGTCTGTCTTTTTGAGGGACAGGTAGCAGACCGCCTAGTTCGAGAGAGCAGCAGTTCGTTCAGTCTCGTTCAATTTAACTGTCTTGACTCGAGTCCGATTAAATCGCCTCTTGTTCACTCATACGTCCTCGTTCGAGAGAACGGCTCATTTGATCTCGTTCAGTGAGTAGCTGCCAGGCTGTCTCGACTTGAGTCACTCACTGACGTTCTCGTTCGAGAGTGCTGACTGACTCTAACACAACTCACTATACACAGACTTTAAGACACTCACTAGCCTTGCAATATTAATGCTGCAATCAACCCATAATGCAACACTCAAGTTTGTTTTACATTGGTACTTTATCCATTCAAAAAGAGTATCTGATGTTGTGAACACGTAATTGTTTGGCCATTAGCGGAGTGTGTATGCAAATTAATCTAAAGACCGACATGCGTAACCGTTCAAAAATATTCTCTGCGGTTAAACGATTAACAGTTAACTGTTGACATCCCTAATCAACAATGAAAATAATCGTTGCAGCCCTGATCCAGTTATATATCATTTCATTGTTGTGAGTTCCACTGTTCATGGTAAAGTGATTGGGAGGATTAAAAATAGATTTATTATGAAGAATTGATTACAAGGAGCCAATCGAAAAGCTGTTATTTGCGTCTTTGACTGTCTTCCTCTCTTTCCTAACTCTTTATCTGAAAACTGAAAACACAAAAAGCAGCCAGCTGTATTTCTGTCTTATATTAGCATTCATGTATTTACTGTTGCTCCTACACATTTGAGCACATACTGTGAATGTATCTCTTCCAGGCTCAGTTTTACAGCAGCGGATACTGAACATTTCACCGTTATTTTCACATTTCAACTCCTCAGTTGTTGAGCTGCTCTGACACAGTCCGCTTACACTGCAGAGGCTGCACCCTGTCGCTGAGTTTACAATGTCCAGTAGTAATTTTGTCCTGCTTTGTTCTGTCCGCACAGTGAGATGGAATGTGTATCTAACACCCATCTACAGTGTGTGTGTGGGGTTGAATATGAATAACCCATGAGGCAGCTCTCTCCCCCTCACTGCCAGAAGTCAATCCCTGTAACACGGCCAAGCTCTAATAGCCTCCTATTGATCTGCTGAGAGCCGATGAGCGCGCCTCTGAACACTTGTTCCTACCTGCTCCCTTAACACCTCCCTGGGCTCTGATAGCAGGGAACCAAACACCAAAGGTGCAGGAAGAGCAATGTGAAGGACACACACACACACACACACACACACACACACAGTAGCTGCAGAGGACACCCTGGGGAGGATAGGGGAACTGAGGATAAGGTGACAATTTGAGTGCAGGTTTGAAAAATGAAAGGTACACTGCTCCACACTGCTGCCTAGCAATTCTAATACTGCTACAGCTGTGTGGAAAAATCGACCAAGACTCAGTAGGCTGAGGATGATGATGGACTCAGCTCAGTCTGAAATCAGTTAAAAGTGTGATCATGCTAACCCAAGTCTGAGGCCAACTTAGCAATTCTGAAGTCCTGCTAGCAGCCCGCCCAGATTATTGTCTTATTTGTAGAGCTGTTGGAGGGGCAGAAATGTTAAGTTTAATTTTAGTAAGGTGCAGTCATTAACATCAAAGATGAAAAAATGTTATCAATTATATGCTAAATGCCTGGCGTATTATAGATCTCTCCAAGTATACAGGAAGTGATGCGTTAACCAGAGTAGCTGCAGCCAGTGTGGTGTCTTTGGAACAGACAAAACAAAGAAATGTCCTGATTCCATACTACGTACTACATGTTGTTTTTGCAGTTAATAAACAAGGAAATGATGTCCATCTCCAACAGACGTCAATCAAACTGTCATGTTTTTCCAAAGATTTAATACTTATCTATTTGTTTTGAAAGATCTTCCCAATGTTATCTCACCAGCAAAAAGTCAGGTCAACCAGGGAAGACACAAGTTGTGATGAATTCAGTAGTCTAGTCTAGCTGGCATTGACCCCATCATCTGAATGGATACTTAGGGATAAACAGGGCCTTGATGTGGTGATGGGGTGGTGAAGCAATGCTATGGCATAGACTGCAATTACAGCAGAGAAAGACAAGACAGGTAAGGTGGTTTAAATATTCATCAGCTAAGATGATCATTGGATGATAGAAAAGCCCGTGCGCAGACCCCAGTAAAATTGGAAAATAGCTGCAAGTTGGGGCTCAGAGTGATTACAAAATAGGCTGGTAGTTTTCCTCCTGCTTGAACTTGCACTAAAAGCTTCATTAGTATGTATACTGACTCTTTTGAGTATACTTACTTTTGTCATCCTTTAAAGTGTGAGCACACTACATTCTCCAAACCTGCAGTTGGTCCTTCCTGTAGTTGGGATTTGCAGAGAAAAGAGCAGCACCCACAGAAAGTCAAATTTCATTAGAGCAAAACCTCCCAAAAAAGGCAGCACATACCCTCCACACTGTGACTGACTAGTGAACACTGAGAAGTACGATAAAGTAAGAAACAGACCTCAGTGCAGAAGACTGTAAAAACACAGAGGATGCTGATCAAGGAGAGAGTGTGTGTTGGTTTGTACAACATTAAATAAGTGGGATCTGATGGTTGGTGTTACAGTGAATGAATGGAGAGACACCAAGTATCAATAATGCATGTATTACATTGTGCTGAATACGGAGACTTCAACAGTCAATACTATATAATCTAATCAGACTCCCCACAAACCATGCAGCTCTTTACAGTTTGTTCCACTTTAACTTTATGTTGACTCTGACCTCAGCAGAGCACCACATCTCGCTTCCCTGAGGCTTGCTGGTGTTCAGTGGCAACGTAAGTCAATATTGGCACAGTGTCCACAAGGGTGCTGGAGCAAACTCCGAACCAGTGTGCTCCAGTGTGGGAGTGAAATGTGGCAGCAGGGTGAGAAGTCTCCCAAAAGCACCACACAAATGAGAAGAAACAGTAGAGGTGCAGCTTTACTGCACAGCAAAACACACAAACACCTCTCTCACTCTCTTACACACTCTCTCTCTCACACTCTTTCTCACACATACACACAGCTGACCTGAGGGCACCAGGGTTGTGTGAATTACAGCCATGCACAAGTGCACTGATGATACATAGACACTACATAGAGAGAAAGACTCATAAACACCCTAAAACCCTGCAGTTGACAGTGGCAGATCTCATCAAGGTTGCATCTGTTTGCCTCTCGCTGTGTCACCCTCCCACTTAAACACCGGGGAGTAAATCACATGGCTCTCACAGCGACAAGATCCTCTCATGTTGTTAATCATTTTCATCAGCTGCAGAATGGGAGAGCTCACTACAGGTTGTAATTCTACCCGCACTGTAGCTGCTCGTTTGTTAGGGTCAGACATGAGGCTGCTGTTGATGAAATATTTGATGGAAATTCTTACAACTAGTTTCAGTATTTGTAGTGTTGACCATCACTCCTATCAGTTATAAGAACATTATACTCTCGAAGTCTGGGAACACGATGATAAGTCTGACGGAGCAAAAAGCCAAACTTATCTGGAAGAGAAAATGAACAGTAATGGTGAAATTATTACCCAAACTGTCTGTTGTAAACTTTAATTTTGACCTGTTATGTTTGCCGTATTTGCGTGTGTGTAGTGATGGATTATTACCATTATTTCAGGTGCACTGACTTTCAGTTTTGCTTGCAAATATAAGTGTTGTGATGTCGCCATGTACCCGATCTCAGTAAGATCCATGGGTCCAGTTTTTGCAAGCCTGTAACTGACCTGTTACCTGCAATTATTTCTGAATCTACTTCAGACCTGACCCGACCTGTCAGACCTGCAGTCTGACCCTGTGTACTAAAACAGAGTTGTCTACATGAGTAGACTAGGCCAAAAATAAATGGAAAACAACACAGTGATATGTGCAGACTGTGGAGGTAAAAGCACCCACTAGGTTTTCAATCTTTTATTTCCACCTTTTAAGACCAACTTCTGAAAATCCTGTGGATTTCACACACAACTTGCACAAAATGGATAACTTCATTAACCCTTTGCACTTGAAGGATGCAATTTGCATCATTTAGCACACTCCTTCTCATCAATCAGTCAAGTCAAAGATAAAATCCATAATAGGCTTTAACTAATAAAACTAGGGTTTAGTCTAATTATCAGGATAAACAGGACAGGATTTCGGGCCAACTGCTTTCTTCAGTGTCCCAGTAATCCAGTGATAGTTGTTGAAATAGGAAGTGCTGATAGTTCATTCAGCAGGATTTCTAAAGCTGACAATCTGCCAGAAATGTAAAAAATACAAGCTAAAGAAACAGAGCTCAGATATAGCCCAGAGCTAACTCACACTGACACCATGGCAACATTAGTTCCTGCCCTTATCCCCTAAAGCATTATGAGAACAAAACGTTGAACAGCATAATTCCCAATAAAAAAAAGATAACAATATGAGTAACAAACTCCATGACTATTATCTTTTTTCAGGTTGCAGTAGCATTTTTATTTAATCAGTTCAACTTTATTGTTAGGCTCAGAGTCCATTAGAGAAACATACACCTCAAACAAGATACAATACATATATTAAAATAAAAAGAAAAACATTGCTACTTTTTAAAATAAAAGTCAGCTATATCAATGTTTCCACAGGGGTGACTGGTATTGTACAACACTAAAACTAGGATTTGACTGCAGCATGATAATGGCATTCTGAGAATCATTCAGTCGACAAATACATTTGTAAATCAGATTTCTCAATAGAGCCTGGAAAGTGCTGACTCCTGCATTACAAAACAAGTTGCTTGGACTACACCAACTAAGTTTTTTAAGTAATATCCATATGCAGTCATTATAGGCAAACATGCATGCTCATCTTTTAAAACTTGACCCACAAGGGGGCAGTATAGAGAGGAGTGCAATATGCTGTAAAGAGACTTGACATGATCTGAACACATGTAGAATTTTCTTTCCAACATGTTAGCTTGATCCTATAACATACGTCACTGCCTATACATGTCAGTGTGCCCCAGATATTTTGTGTTATTACAAACACATAGCTCTTGCCCTGACAGATAAAAATCTGTAAAGTTGAGGCCCTTATCCCCTTAATTTCTACGTATCATGACAACAAACTTTTTAGCATTGTATTGCATATCATGTTTGACCCTATAATCAGATCATATATTCAGCAGGTGTTGAAACCCAGCACTCAGCACTGCTAGGAGAAAGAATGACCAGATCATCGGCATACATAAAATGGTTTATTAGGGTTTTACCAATCGTACAGCCAGTTTTGTGGCCTCTTAGTTGGTCAGATAAATCATTCATGTACATGTTAAAGAGGGCTGGTGAAAGTAGCCAACAACCCCCCTCCCCCGTCATACATCATTACCACTGCCAAATGGAGCGGAGGCTCTATTGCCCCATTTGACCTTGGCATACCAGTATACCAGGATTCTTATCATGCTGTCAGGCACGCCCCTTTGATTCAATTTCACAAACAACTTTTGGTGATTAACTCAGTCAAAAGTCTTAAAGGCATCAGTAAAGCCGATTAAAACAGAGGAGTTTTGCCTTCTATACATTTCAGCTACTTCTTTCAAGGTATAGATACACAAATCAGTACCATGCACAGCCTGGAAACTAGACTGGTTGTCTGTGGTACCAATATCTCCACATAAATGATCTAATAGAATCTTTTCCAGGACTTTAGATACTACACTGGCTAGTGCAATTGGCCTATAATTATTGAGGCTCCCAACCTTGCCAGCTTTGTCCTTGATAACAGGCACAAGAGTAACGAACAACATAGAGTCTGGGAACAGTCCATGTAAAACAAATGGCAAGAAGAGCTGCAACCTTTGAGCTTGCAAATTTAAGGTGCTCTGTGATTTGATCTGAACCACTTGCTTCATTATCAGATAGCTGTGTTATTGCTTGTTAGGCCTCATTAGTTGTGATTCCCAATGTATCACAGTTGGCAATATTGTCCACTTTGTAGGGGTTACTTTTAACAGTTAAACAGTTAAATAAAGCAGAGTAATGTTGCCTCCACAACTCTGTTATATTATCGGCTCCAGAAACTCCCTCTGTAGTGCTTGGCAGCAATGCATTGCCCCTGTTCAGAGCTCTCACTTCCTTCCAAAAGTCAATGACATTGTTACAAAATAGCTTTTCAGTCACAGAGTCTGCTCTCATAACTTGTTTGTGTTTGCAAATATAACAAATCTCATATTTATACCTAGCATTGGTGAGCTTTTTGCAATCCAGCACAGTCCCCTGTCTGGGCCAACCTGCCAGAACACAAGCCTTGTGTGCCTCCTTAAGCCTTGAATGCCTCCTTAGCTTCTGCATGATGTGCAGCCACATGCTTATTCCAAACTGGTTTGATGTTGTGTGCGTTATCAGAATAAGTATGATCTACTGGCCTCATACACAACTCCTACAATACCATCATACATGGCACAGAGGGCTTTACAGTGAGAAATTTCATTACAGTTTACATTAGAGCACATAAATGCACCTTTGGGTGGATATACATTACTCAAGAGAACATCGGTTTCCCCATAGTATGACAAGACATCCTCATTTGTGCCATAGGATAGCCACCCCTCCTGCTATCCTTCCTCTCAGCCCCCGACAGCTGTAAGATACAACACGCATATGAGAATTTAAGTGGTCAATGCAGCTGTAGCACCAACTTGCACAATTGCATCAGGTGTAGAAATAGCTATGCTAGACCCCGCAACCTCTGCCTTGTGTGGCTCATAATATCGCTGTACAACACAGCTGTCAGACCAGAGCTCTGGGTCATACATCTCCACAATGTCATTGCATTCAACACACACTTTAGATGAGCTGTATCTGTTGCTCGTAGTGACAGTACATTGACAGTTAATGTCACGGCCAAGCTTTTCATTAAGTTAGTTAGAAAGTGTCTCTTTAAAGGCCACATACCGTTCAGACAGTTCAAACTGTACCTTTCTTGAGACCCATCCACTTAGAGTCAGAGGTGTTCAAAGCTACTTGGACTAGTTCGTCCTGACTCATTGTTTTTATTTTAACTGTGAGGAAGTTAAGCTCATAAATCATAGGTTTTAATCGAGGCCGGCTAAAACCTGGAGCGGATGAACCTCAACACACACTTTCCGCCATCTTGCTGTTGAATATTTATTGTTACTTAGGCTCAGAATATCCTATCACATGCATGTCTGAGTAGCGCAGCTTATTCTGAAAATAACAATATATGGCAGGCTTGGCTAAGACATGTGGTGAGCTGTTCCAAAAAACCCAACTTTATGCAGTGAGATCATTGGGAATACAGCAGCAGACTTATTTACTTTGAGCAAATCTCCAAACCCCATTTAGAGATTTAAGAGGCCAGACGTTGCCTCTCTCACTGAGAGTTTGGATTGTAAATATGATGTCATGATATAAAAAATGTCAAAATGGACCAAGACAGACTTTATCACTGGACATAATTTTCATATACTTTTGTTTCTTTCCATGATATTTTAATTTCATGTGAATTTGTATCTATGAATTAAAATTAAAAAATATTTTTTCCCCATTACAAGCACAATAACACCCTCTGGTTCAGAATACCGCCTCCTCCTGTTTTGTTCCAATTCAAGCTGATAATGACTATGCAGAGTAAAGTGGTGTGTGGAATTTGTGGAGTGAAGTCCACACAGCAGGAATTTAGTACCAGACTGTGTATTTAAACATCAGACTGAAATATCAGTGGTATTAAAAATCTCTTGAGCAGATGTCGTGTAGGGTGGAATTTTCCCAAACCACAGGCATGTCCTGAGACACTCCTAACTGCAGATTTATGTTAATATCCTTGGCAGTGTACATACAGTGTGTGGTGTAGGCCTTCATCTCTAATGAGTCACACTATGAATTATTATTGTTAATTTCACTTTATCCCTATAGTCATTAAACCTATGTTTTCACTTGATACACATGTAACTTCCCATTAGCATAGACACTAAATGTCAGCCTGGGTTTCATCTGTTTTCACACTGATAACTGCCTGAGTTTATGTGTCAGACTTGGAGCCAGAAGGAGATCACTGACTGTGATGATGAGCTGATCCTGGCTGTGTTTCTGCTTTTTTCTATGTGATTAACAGTGGAAGTCAGTGAACACTAATCAGCCGCTTCTGCCAAAACATTTTTTTGATCTTTGTTACACATCACTCAAAAAAGAGTGTAGGTTTGGTTAATATGGGAGCGGGACACAGTAAAGAAAAGGGTTCCTCAACCAAAAAAATGTAATTATTTGAATGCTACACCCCACATTTAAATACATTCATATCAATCTAAAAATCAAACAAATTATGATGAAACTGATTAAACAAAATAATTTGAAATAATCATTATTACTAACCTCACTAAAAATCACATTTAGTTTAATTGGTATATAATGTATTTGCATCTTTACAATCTCTGATGTTAACATAATTTGAGGGTCCCTTAAGGAGAACATTAACTGCAAATAAAAAAGACTAAATAGATTAAAGAGAACCTATGTAAATTTTCAAAAATCCAAAAAGTACATTCTTTCTCATAAAGAACCAAAGATAGATTTCTGAGCAAGAAAAATAATGACCCACACCCACCCTAACGTCCATTTTTGGCCACTACAGCCTATTTTTCTAAAGTGGTCGGGTAGGACCAGGTCTGAACAATGACTGAAGGAAAAACAAAGACACACTTCTTGGCAGTGGGAGGTGGTATTGAGCCAATTCATCGTTTACCAGCCACCACAAAACATAGAAAGAATGAGAACAAAGGCACCAACAACAAACATGTCTGGAAATACAACAGACCCATAAATGGGAGCACAGTGTGTTACAAGTAAGAAGAAAAGAGTAATATTGGCAGAAGGTTAACAGCATACACAGCTTTGCTTTAACTGGAAATAAAAATTGAAATGAAATCAACAAATCAGGATGCATATGGCCCCAAACCAAATTCCTAAGTATTGCGTCACAATAAGATGACTTTTTCAGTAAGGAATAATATGAGGGATAACAATTTGAAATTCAGTAATTACATTACAGTGAGTTTAAGTAACACTCCATTATTTTGACAGTTTTGGGGGTCAATTTACTCACTGTCTAATGGTTGATATCAGTTTGGTCTCTCTATATTCAGACTGATCCAGTTTGTGTTAGCTTGGCTCAGGGACTGGCTGTGTAGGGACGCCATTAGCTTCTACCAAAAGAGAGGAAATGACTGGTGCTAACTTCTTAGCCAGCTTACCAACACTGCCAGTGGTTAGCCTACATTCAGGAATCAGATGGTTTAGTTCAGAGTTGGAGGATGGGACTATAGAGAGCTGTGTGTGGTCACAGAGGCAAACGTTAAGCTAGCTGTGGTCAGTTAATACCTCCAAAATTTAGACTGGCTGCTGAATGTATCATTTTCTGTTTCTATTTGATAAATATAGAAGATGTCACATGAGGGTGTAAAGGATTCGGAATTGTTTAATGGCACCTTTGACAAAACTGTGTGGAATGCAAATTAAGTAACATGTATTTTTTTTAAACAGTAAGACACGTCCTTCCTGTCCCAACTGAAAATTACTGACATGTGTCATTCACTTAAAATAGAAACAAAGACCATCTTAGCTTCACACTGTCAAAACTTATACCTTTGTGTGTTATTGTCTGTTGGTGCAGGTAAACGACCGGCTGGACAGGTACTGCTGTGGTTTCACACCTGATCCAGAAGAACCTTGTGTGGAAAACCTGCTACATGTCAAGTGTGACAACCCGAAGAATCTGCTGCTGGTTCACATCCTGGTACGTAAATATCACAACCAGCACTGATGTCTAATGACTGATTTCAAATTCAGTGCTCCCTTCAGACTGTAAACTTTGTAAACTTTTATCAAAACTAGTGCAGTGCCCATTCAAAACGTGCCTGTATGGAACAGCCGATTACTTGACCTCCGGTATCACATAGATTAATAACTGAAGTGAGGTGTGGATGAGTATATACACCAACACCATAAAAGAAACTAACATTCTGTTACACACACATATTAAAGGGAAACTTCTTTATTTTTGAACCTGGACCCTATTTTCATCATTTGTGTCTAAGTAACTAATGAGGACAACAATTTTTTAAATTGGTTCAGTATTGAGCGAGAGCACTTCAGCTGGCAGCTGCGAAGCAGGCTGTAATGTAAACCGACAGGGCAATAGAGACCCGTCAATGAATGTCCACTAAAAGTGCTTGTTTTTGCCATTGACAGGCTCTGATTGTCATTATAAGTGTCTGACATTATGGAAAGGACCATACAGAGAAATTTTGCTTGATCCTGTCTGTTTGTTGTTGTGTCTAACTAACCAAGTCTCGCTCAAGGAGAAGTCTTGTTCTGAAATCTCTCAAGAGTTGAGCTCTCAAAATCAGCTAAATATTCAGCCATGACTTTGAAAATCTTTTGGACACTGAGATACGCTTCCTGTACTCCAGTACAACAAACTCCTCCCGGCACTCCTCTCTCCAACTCTGTCATGACTGAATATTTAGCTGATTTCGACACCTCAACTCTTGCGAGATTTCAGAACAAACAAAAAACAGATGGGATCAAGCAAAAGATAAAGAAAAATGTTTTATTTCTCTGTAGAGATTCTTTCCATAATGTTGTCAGACACTTATAATAACAATCTGAGCCTGTCTGTGGCAACAACAAGCACTTTTAGTGGATGTACATTGACGGGGCGCTATTGCCCTAAAGGATTACATTGCAACCTGTTTCAGCTGCCTGCTGAAGTTTTCTCCCTCAATACTGGACCAGTTTCAAAAATTGCTCCCATTAGTCACTTAGACACAAAATGATGGGAAAATAGGGTCCAGGTTGAAAAATACTGAGGTTTCCCTTTAAGTACCATAATAGTGAATGTTTTCTCATTTCAAGTATAATGAGGTTTACATTTAAAAATACAATACATACCAGAGAGTTTTTGAAAAGTGTGCATCCTAAAATAAAGTGGATGGATCATAATGGGCTCTTAGATTGTTTATTTGCTGTGGCTTCAGTTCGGATCATTTTAGTGGATATGTTTGCTGAAAAGATTTGTGAGACAAACTGGTTTGAACTGCCTGTAGAAAGTAGCTTAAGAGTCTATCCATTCTTGATCAAAAGCTGTGTTTTCATTGTCTACTTTTCTCTTTTTAGAGCATGCCATGTGAAAAAAGTTCTCTGACTCGCTGTACTCGCTGTAGAGTTCTGATTGCCAGCTGTGCTCATGCTTATGGTTTTATGGGACTTGAGGGTTTAATGAACACTTAAACTCGATATTTTCAGTAGTGTTTTCGTTATTTGACCATTGCACATGTGATTAAATCATTTCCAATTAGGCTCTTTGCAATTTCCAAATCATCAAATTTTATCCTGAATAAGAATATCCACACTGATCCAAATTAATTTCCAGATTCAGAGAAATGCGTCCTTCGTTATAGTTACATGATTTGAAACACTACAAGGCCTTCAGAGTGTTATCTCTTTATTTACAATGAAGACACAAAGATTAATGAATTATTCTCAGGCAAAGGACAAGTTTACTGATCTGTGCTTGAATGAAGTGTTACAATAAAATCTAAAATGTTTTTCCCGCCATGTCAAATTGTAGTTTAAATTCAAAGTTTTAAACATCACTGTTTTCTGTTAGTGTCATATCAGTATTATTCATCATATCTTTTGGAATGAAGAAAATAAAAATCCATGTCAGCTGCCCTGTTTGTTTTCTTGTTGCACAACATTTTGTTGCTGCCATTCTTCATGGCAACACAGGAGAACTGGTCTATATTTAAATTATACAACAGAAGCATATATTATCTTCCTAACAGTGTTGATGTGTGTGTTTTTCATTGCTAGCAAATGAGCTCTCAAGCTGGCAGATGTTTCTTAGGAGGAGATGATTATGTTACATATAATGTGTATTGTCAGCTGCAACATGTAAAAATAGATGCCTCTTTGTGTGAAATTACAACAGGAGCTTTTTTCACTCTGCAGGAGATCTACAGTCTTCTGGGTCTTCCAGTATCACTCCATTTACATGCTGAATCTTCAATGAAGTTATTGTTTTTGGTGGTGTATAGATTGTCATATGTTATTAGGTTGATAACCGTATACTCATATTTCAAGCACTTAATGTTTTACTACCTCTCTCTGCAGGTGTCATGGGGAAAATGAAACTGATTTGTGTACAAAATTAAAAAGTGGTGCTCTTGGATTAATAGTTCTTAATGCACACATAATTCTCAAGAGGGGCTGTCAAATTAAGTCAGTAACAGTGACAGTTACATAGCATTAATAATATTTTAAAGTATGTGAAAGATGTCAAATATAACACATTATTGTTTGATGCAATATTATTTTCCACACAATATTGACATACAGTATTATTGTTATCTTATAAAGTTAATAGGGCAAATGTGTCGGCAAACACTCGCTGATATATACATTCAACAGATAAGGTGCAACATTAGCAGTCATTTGGAGTTAATGTAAAGCCAGTATTCACTCTCCTTTAAGCTCTTTTTTGTCCCATTAACTCCAGAGAAAAATGTCTGTCTCTTTATGATGTCTCTGAATGATTTTACTTCCTGCTTTCTTACAGTGCAGACGCTTGCTGCTTGCTCTCACCTCTGCTTGTATTCTTCTGCTGATATTCTTGTTTTTATGTTTTTTTTTCTGCAAGAAATTACAAGCAGCAGCTCCTGGATACTTATAAATCACTGGGACTGTCATTTTTTTGTAGGTATAGTAGAATATTGCCATATTTTAATTATTTTATGACCTCCTCAGTATTACATGAGCGTGGTCTACCAACAGCACAAGCCTGTACTGCAGTGAGTGGAAATGTGGTACTTAGCTAAAGCTAATTAGCACCAAGATGCCCCCTTCTCCACAGACAACTTTCACAAACTTCTAGAGCAGACTGCACTGCTGGAAACCAAAATTCACCAGTTAGAAGTCAATGTGGAAGTGAATGGATCATGTGGGAACGACACCACTTTACCATGGACTCAAAACAGAGGACAAGAGCATGCTAATACACGGCTAATTAGCACCAACAAGACTACCAAGAAACAGGAGAGTTGTACCAGGTAATAAATCTGGTAGTCCTCCCTGGAACTCTCTTGGAGCAAAGCCTAAGAGTAAATAATTTCCCTGGAAAATGGGAGGATGAGTAGCAGGCAGAGCCCAGCACCCTGAGATTTGTTATGCGATTGGCTGGCCTGCATTATCATCCACTCAGAGCGCCTCTTCAACCCCTGTTTTAAGTAGGACACAGTCATGGACAGTTGCGATAAGGAGAATTAGCAATAAACCTCCCCAACAACCAATTGTGCAACTGGGGATCAGATTTGCTTCACTGTTGCAGAACCCTGGATCTCCATCTGATGATTTGGATAACCTCTAATCTTCACACAGCTGGCTAAGGACTAAGAGTAAATCAGAAAGTAAAAGGCTACAGAGAAAGCTAACAACTGGGCCTCAAACTCTGACTGTAGGTGACTTTGCTGTAAAAGGTGTAAGAAGCAAGTGCAGTAAGAATACTTAAATACTTTGCTTTCCCAAGGATATGTCTCTGACATGACTGAAAGAATCCTGCATATCATGGCTGCACATCCAACAGTGAAAAACATCATTCTGCACATAGGGACCAATGATGTGAAACAACAGTCTGAAGTACTGAAACGAGACTTTAGTGATCTGTTGTACTCAGTCAGCTCTCTAAATGTTAAGGTGTTTATCAGTGGCCCTCTACCACCAGTCAGAAGAGGAGTTGAGAGATTCAGCAGATTGTTGACACTGGACACATGACTTTCAACTGCATGTACCATCGATTCAGTGCACTCTATTGACAATTTCAACTTTTTCTGGGACCGCAGACATCTTTTTAAGCGAGATGGACTTTGCCATAAGAAGTCAGAAGAAGAGTTTTTTTTTTTTTTTATCTCTAACCTATTTTAGTTCCTGCATCACCCATCTGTTTCCTCTGCCAAGGACAAGAGACAAGAAGGATCAAAACAAGTAGACATGACACAATGCTGCAGAAACCTTGAAAGAGAGCCACCTCTGCCCCTGCCTGAAGAGAGCTTCAAACTTGAGAGACATCAGAGCCAAGAAGAAGAGTCCACCCTCCTCACCAACATTCACCTTCTTTAACCCCCAAACCCCATCCAGGTCCTCCTCTCCAGTCACCCTTTCACCTTCCTCCCCCCTCTTGGAGTTCACTTACCAGATGGAAGAGCTGGTCACTGCTGGGACCAAATTTACCACCCTGCCCTATATCCCATTTTATCTCCCGTAAACCCCTCCCTCAGCGTCCATCTCCATCTCCTCTTTTTGATGATTTTGCTGAACTGCTGTCTATAATCTGTGTTGACTTTGACTGTGTAGTTATTGTTGGTGATTTTAACATCCATGTTGACAACCCCCAGAACAGAGAGACTAAAGAACTGTGTGTTCTTGATAACTATAGACTGACCCAGCATGTGACAGGGCCCTCACACACTCTGGACTTAATCATCTCCAAGGGTCTGAACATTTCTAAGGTTGTAGTGACTGATGTTGCTTTCTCTGATAATTCATGTGTTTTCTTTGAGAGTGCTATGTCTGTGCACACAAATGTTCAAACAGAGGTAATCACAAAACGATATATCACTGAAAACACCAGTAAAATATGTATTCAGCCTTCTCTTCCACACCTGCCCTCTCTTGGGTCTCAGTCAATGAGCTTGTTGATAATTACAGTTCTAAAATTAACAAATGTCATTTATGCCATTGCACCCACTAAAGTGAAGGTTGTCTCTGGTAAGAAAAGATCTCCATGGAGAAATAAAACAGTAGTCAGAATAAAAAAGAGAGTGTTGAAAAGCTGAATGCAGGTGGTGAAAAATAAATCTCCAGGTTCATTATGACATCTATAAAGAGAGACCTCACATTTATAATTTGGAACTGAGAAATCCAAGGTGGTCCTTCTTCTCTGACATCATTGCCAAAAACAATAATAATGCAGGTGCCCTGTTTGCTACTGTCGACAGGCTAACAAACCCTCCTGTGTCAGTAGCCTCTGAACTTCTATCCACCAGGGCCTATAATGAATTTGCCTCCTTCTTCGCTGACCAAATTAAGAAAATTAAACAAGCAGTCAGTGCCTCCATATCAGGTACAGAGTATGTGTTGTCCCTGTGTCCACTTAAAATCAATTCAAGTAGTATGACACAATTTTATCTGATCAATCATAAAAACTTGCAGGACATTATACAACATCTGAAATCCTCCTGCTGCCTTGATATTCTGCTACAGGCTTTTTCAAAAATGTTTCTAATTGCAGGTCATCAGATCTTCTACAGATTGTCAACACTTCTCTTCTCAGGTTTCTTCTCACAGACTCTGAAAACTGCCATCATCAAGCCATTCTTAAAAAAGAACAATCTAGAAACGTTGCTAATGACTAACTATAGGCCCATATCAAACCTGCCATTTTAAGTAAAATCACTGGAAAAGCAGCTGAACAACTTCTTGGCAACAACTGTTTTAATGTCTTCCAGTCAGGATTTTGACCACATCACAGCACTGAGACTTGCTCTTGTTAAGGTTTTCATTGACATCCACTTAAACACAGACAGTGGCAGAATTCAGTCTTAGTATTACTGGATCTCAGTGCTGCATTTGACATGGTTGGCCACAACATATTACTAGACTGGAAAAATGGGTGGGACTTTCTGGAACAGTTCTAAACAGGAATTAAAAGATTTATGTCTCAGCAGGATTTGGGAAAACTTGTCTCGTTTATCTTCAGTAGACTTGACTACTGTAACAGTGTTTTTAAAGGTCTCTCTAAAAAATCAGACAGCTGCAGCTGATTCAGAACACTGCTACTTGAGTCCTCACTAAGACTAAGAAAGTGGATCAAATCACTCCAGTTCTGGGATCTTTACTCTGGCTTCCTGTCTGTCAAAGAATTGATTTCAAAATACTACTGTTGGTTTATAAAGCACTGAATGGTTTAGGGCTAAAATATATTTCTGATCTGCTGGCACATTATGAACCATCTAGACCTCTCAGGTCGTCTGGGACAGGTCTGCTTTCTGTCCCCAGAGTCGAAATTAAACATGGAGAGGCAGCTTTCAGTTTAGATTTTTTTTTAAATCAAATTTGAGGCTTTTGATTAATATCTTGCACTGCACTGTAACTTTTACTGTTTTGTATATCTTATTATATTTGAGCTATTTTAGCTTATTTTTTATTTTCTATTCTCTTAACTCATTAATAACTATTTCTAATTGTATTTAAATGTCCTTTTATGATGTGTTTCTTTTGCACTTTGTCTTAAAGCTTTTAATGTTTTATGTAAAGCAGTTTGAATTGCCTTGTTGTTGAAATGTGCTATATAAATAAACTTGCCTCTAGCTTCAAATGCTCCACTCTGTTCACCAGCTAGTTACCAAGTTTATGTGCTGTTTGGTTGCTGAGCAGGTAGTGTGCAGTTGGTTTATCTGAGCTTTTTCACTGAAAACAACTGCTTACTGCTGGAAATGCGATGATGAGAGCTGTGAGAGTGAGCCAGAACCAAAACAATGAGCTGAAAGATGCTAAAATGCTCTATAGAGCTGAGTGAAACTGTAGATTTGATATATATTAATACATCAACAATGCAGCTTTATTGGGCCATATCCAGCCAAAATAATCCAAAATCAAAACAAAGCTCCACTAAATCCAGGTGGTTCATTAAGATTAGATCATCAATCTACCTCTGAGGCTCAGTGTCAAGTCACTGTAGCAGTAAGAACTGGAGTCCCTGGTTGTTGTGGCTACTCTGGTCTGTTAACAGGGAGCATCTAGAGTGTTAACAGTGGGCTAGAAGCTCTGTTTTGGTATTGAGGTGCCTACAGCTGAACTCATTCTGTCATATTAATATAATTTGCTTATCAATTTCATCATATTTGTCCCTGTCTCCATCATACTATTTTATACAACCGGATGTTGTTTCAGCAATTCTGACTAGTTTTGGTTGCTATCAGTCAGCTGTGTGTGGCACTATGTGGCTAATGCAGTGTAAAAAAGAAGAAAAAACTGTGAAAATTGTCAGATCATGGAAAATCTATTTGACATGAGACACTTGGATTTATAATGCAGTTTTGGACTGAGATACAGTTGCAGGATATACTTCAGATTTTACCTGATAAACAACACTGTTATCTGTGACATTCCTTAAAATGACTCTATGTTAAAACGTCTACCATTGATGAACTGCATGTTCTATCGATTTGCATGCACAAATTATTCATTCAAGAGCATGAATTACTCATTTGTGCACACAAATTGTTCATTTGAGAATATGATTTATTCATTTGTACATACAAATCACTTTTTTCTCCATGACTAAACAAAAATGATGATAATAAATTTTATTATTTACATGTATGAATACCTACCAATAATATTTAAATGTTAATCCTACTCACTTCACTTCACTTCAGTTTATTTGACAGGCATAGAAAAGACTGATAAAAGAGATTGAATTAAATAAAAATAAAACAATATATAATGAAACAGTAACAACAACAAGAACAAAAGGATGAATATGACAACCTACAGTATTCAGAAATAGCTAAAACTCGCCTTCAAACTACATTTTGAACAGTGCTCATGTCACCTGTGTTTCCTCTTTTCTCCTGACAGTCTGTGTGTGTGTGTGTGTGTTTGTGTTCAGGTGAGGAAGGCAGATCCCTCCAGACTGGTGTTCATAGACAACGCCGGCAGACCACAGCAGTCCGCCGACAACCTCAACTTCAGGCTGGTGGAGGGCATTGATGAGTGAGTACAAAGTACTATTTTAGAGCAGCAAGATGCAAATTTGAGATATTTTTTGCTTCTCTCCAGCACCCAGATTCAATAAATTACATCATGCAGTGTCAGAAACTCATTTTAGCTCACAGCAGGCAGAAACAATGATGTAAGGAAATGTTTAAATAAAACACATCTAACAACATATTTCCCTGGTGAACAGCTTTCAAATCAGCAGCAGAGAAACGTCCACTAGAAGCTTGTTAGGGTTTTTGTTACAATGTCTGTCTGATTAGATTAGTGTGCATTCAATTAGCCTGCTATTCAATATGCTGAATGAATCAGGACTGATAGAAATTCCCCTTTGTCTGTCACTTAGGATTACTAAGCCGCTCCATAAAATGCTCTTAAATGTCTTAAGCCCGGACTTGAAGCTGAATGGAAATAGAATTTTAAAATCTGGTATTATTTCTCATCACTGAATAATATTAAGCAAAACAAAACGGAAATTGGTTATTTTCCAGAGAGTGACTCATTCAGATGCTTCTCATTTGAACAGCTTTTTGGACTGCCTTGATAGAAACTTTGTTCTAGTTTTAGTTTCTAGTTTTCAGATTTTTTTCTGTTGTTTGCATGAAGTGAAAAGGAGTTGTCCAGTTCCATGATGGATGAAGTCATTGAGGAGCAGCAGATCAGAGTCATGATGACATCTTGTAAGAAAGGATGTAACTGCATGGATACCTTGTGAAGCAAACTGCTCATTCTCAGGTGTTGGGAGGAGTTATTGCAGGCTTCCAGCATTAGAGGGGGCTGTCCTGGTGGGCTCGGGGATTAAGTGCCAACCATGAATCACAATGTCCCCATTTCATGTTCAGCTGAGGACTTTTGTTGCATGTCATTCCCCATCTCTCTCTCTCACCTCATTTCATGTAGTTTTACAAAAGGATAGAAGACAACTACAGTACCAGTCAGAAGTTTGGACACATCTTCTCAATCACAGAAAATGTGTCCAAACCTTTGACTGGTATTGTACATCAAAAAGTCAGACTTCAAAAAGACTTCAGTAAAAAGTAACCTTTAAGATCCCCTCCAGACATGTTTCAACACATATAAAAATACCCTGCTTTGACTAATAAATTGTGTTTGACGTGGTTTTTCCACAAAAGTTCAATTACCCTGATTAAAGTCTGTTCTCAGTGTTTGTGCACTGGAGGCTTCAGGTTTCCACATCACACTTACGTAAGTTGCATACTGGACCATGATTTACTCCAAAGAAATCATGCTTTAGGTACATTCCTTAAAGGAGGGGGACTTCATATTATGTTTTCTGCACTGCCAATGGCGAGTGGAAGCTAAATATTACATATTGAAGAAACTAAAAGCAGGAGTTTAAATCAGTTCATTTTCAGATTCTGGGTCAATTTTGCTTGAATATGGCAACTATGGTGCAGTATTTTGTTCTCAGTTGCTGTGTTAAAGCATTCTGCATTTGTTACAACCCTGATTCACACCTCTGACTGGCTTCTTATCAATAGCAACAGCTGCTGAGGCTCAGGGGTATTGTAATAATAATGATAATATTGTATTGTAATAGTCAGAACCAAAACTGACAGAAAAAAAAACATGATTTATCAGAGAGCTGGAGTCATTTAAACTGGTTGCCATAACATAAACCTGTTGTATTATAGTAAATTATGCAAGAAACTGAGGAATTAATTGCCATGAAATATGGCATGGATATCTATGGTCTTTGGGAACCAGATGACCTCCTGGCCTTCCATCAAGTGTGCTAAGTCAACAACAACATTTTTTGGGGCTCTGATGAGGTTTATGACGGTGTGACATTCAGTAAGCTGTCATGGTTACTGGAGGAGTATTTTTTGGACCTCCAGATCTTACCTCTGTCTTATCTTACCACCGTTAATCCAGAAGTTCCAATATTACTATGTAATTTTCTGCAGAATATAAAAATCTAATGTGCAATTCTAATGAGATTTGCTGAGTATGTTAATTGTCTCCCAGAGGATGAATCCCTTTTTTATTATTGACAGTCCATAAGCTTCCATCTAGCACCTTCCACCCACGATATCTCATATATTTTTCACGTTACATTAAGCAGTTTTTAAATGTGCCGTACAAATAAACTGTATTAATAGTACTTTTATTCCTGCTGCTAGTAAGAGCAACATAGTCTTGTGGAATGTAATGAACATCTCAACCTCAAGGGTCTGCTAGAGGGGCTTTACACATTAAAGGGATTGTTTTCTTTTCTAAAAAAAACAGTAATTGAAACTAAATACAGCAGATCTAATGCTGTTTCTCTCTCAGATTTCCAGAGAAAGCAGTGTCGGTTCTCCAGTCAGGCTGTCTGGAGAGTCTTCTTCTACGCTCCTTGTACTCAGACAGGGAATTCTGGGACAGCCAAGGCGGGGGCAGCGGTCTCAGGCCTCTCATTCGCACTGTGGAGCAGAGAGGGAAGATTCTCCTGCAGCACATCAGAGACAAGAAGCTCCGGCTCAAGCGAGACCTGTGACTCAATTTACCAGACCGACCGGAGTGAAACCTTAACACATCCTCCAAGATGATAAGCTGATGTCAAGATGAAATTTGCTCTGTGGGATGAAAGAGAGATAATGATGCAGTAAAAGAGGCTCTGAGTGAACATAAACCTGAGGATTCAGCTACTTCAGGAGGACAGCAGACGAGCTTGGATGTTAAAGAACTGTGTATATTTACAGTGGCCACCTCAGAGCACATGGGCTAGTCGTTTACAGAGTTTCAAACCCAACAGTGGTGAGATTATGTCTTAAAGTACAACCGCAATCACAAAAGTCATCCCAGACAAAAGTGATTCTAAAAGTATTGTTAATATTATTTTTATCACTGACGGGAAGGAAAAAGGATCTTTGGATGAATCAGAAATGCTCCTTTAATCCCCAGGCCTCTGTGTGGGCGGGCCTGTGTGTGTGCTTGATTGGCAGATAAGCAAGCAAGGGGAACACACTATGTCGACAAATGTCTGCTGATAATTGTAGCTTTCAAGCCGAAGAAAGACGGTGGTATTGAAGAATAAGGACCACACCATTTAGCATCTAAACTGACTGATGTTTACACTTGAGGGTCAGTAAGTGCCATAGCTGACTAGCTTGCAGTCTGCAGTTAGGAATGCCCTTTACACCGGGGGATCTGTTTGTTTTTGATGTTTTTGCAAACATTGATTAGCCCTTGTTGTGTGGCAATGCAGTGCAGTCAGGCTTTTCTCTGTTAGCTTAGAACAGTGATATTTACTGCTTTATGCAAATATGTTTGAAATGAAATTTCATTTGATTTTTTGCAAAAAAAGAAAAAAGTTCCTTTTTTGACCCACAGATCCACAGCACTCTGATGGATTAATGCACACACAAGACACGCTGTCATGAAACAGATGTTTTGTTTTTCAAAAGACAGCACAGGAGATGTACACTTTATAATAAGGTTTATTAGTTGTAACTTATGGCTTTATTAATGGTTAATAAGTCATTTACTAATACTTTGTCCATCAGGCCCAAGCTAAGGACAATTGAATAATAAAGTCAGCAGTTGTAAATGTTTCCTCATTGTCTCATAAGCCATCAACAAAAGTTAGTCATCTGCATTTATTATAATAGTTCTAGTTTTTTTTTAAAGAATACAAAGCCTGACCTGCTGTTGGAGGATAAACACCAACTACAACCTGGCAACCTATTTAATGGCCTATAACTGGACTAAATTATTTATCAACCATTAAAAAATCGAATCTACCAACATGTCATTTACAAAGGAGAGCTGCATTCTGTGTAGCAGAAAATAAACATCACTACAGATTACAGTAAAGACATATGAACATTACCACCAAAGTGGTGTCTTGAGGTGAAGTGTATCTCATTAAGCCCGTTATCATTGATGCTGCACACAGAGGACGAGATGGTTCTGCTTTAGAAACAGCATCAAATATAAACCTCAAGGTAACAAGTGTGGCAGTGTGTTCGCCCTGTTGGCATAAAACAAAATACATGCAAGCTTTCATATCCAAAATGTCTAACTCGCACTAATCATTTGATCATCTGCTCCAAATGTAATACCCCTGTAGCTCTGTCAGTTGATAAGTATGCTTGTCACTCCAAATATATTCATGTTCTTCCATCTGCACTCTCCAACATCTCACCAAATGTCCCCTCACAGAAGGGAAATGTGAGACAAATTATTTCCCCGCTCCTCCACAACAGCCAAGTGCAGATTTTTCAAGCAATATAGGGGAAAAGAAGCACAGTCTATCTTTTTCTATTTCAACATTTTACTAAGAGAGCTTGCAGCAGATTGAGTGATTGATTTGAATGTCTGTTTTTATGAGATAAGCTGTTCTGCTTTTAATCGAGGGATTAAAAATGACTGTCAGCAAATAGCTTCTGGACTGGGTCCTGGAAGCATTTCAGTAAAAATGGACCAAATATATAAATATATGTTGTTGTTTATTTTTTTATTCTTCTTTAAAGGCACTTCTTTAAAATGCCTGTCCTTGCACATTGTTGAAATGCAGCAGTGTACAGAAGCAGAAGATGAAAGAAAAGGGATGAAAACTGGATGAAAATCAAGTGTCATTAGGGAAGGAATAGAGCTGAGGCTTTCTCTGTCGGAGCGACACATTTCTAAAGCCGAACTGTCACAAACATTCTTTTGGTATTTGGGTCTTGTGAAAAGCACAGATGATATCACTTGAAGCTGTTTTATGCCTTACCCACTCCGAATTAA
Source organism: Thunnus maccoyii (assembly GCF_910596095.1). Taxonomy (NCBI): domain Eukaryota; kingdom Metazoa; phylum Chordata; class Actinopteri; order Scombriformes; family Scombridae; genus Thunnus; species Thunnus maccoyii. The sequence goes on from NC_056542.1 coordinate 30,368,744, forward strand.
AATTCCAGTCGTATTGGTAGTTCATGGATAAATTACATTTTCTATGGCTCCCTCTTTCATCACTGAATAAATGGCTCTAATGAGAAATGGTTCAAATGTGTGATCCTCTCTTTATCCCCATTTGATCTCTCTTACATTAAATGCTTTTTTGCTTCTTTTTTTTTTTTTCTTCGTGTGTCAAACCACCAAAAGCTTGTGTGGCCGCTACTGGTTTTTATACTGCATTCATTTCTCTGCTTCTAATTTAACACATTTTTGGTCCAGCTCATTAAGCCCCATCTGGACTATAACATACTTAATGCATTCATACATACATTAGAAAGCCTGCATACTGCACTGCTAAAGGATAACAGGATCATGAGAAACATATGAATTATCCAGCATAAATTACCATGCTAGACCTGAAGAAGCCCATTCGCTTGGAAAATGAACAAGTGTAAGAAGCACAGAGAGACGGTTGATGTAAACCTGTTCAACCGCTGTTTGACATAAAACGGTAGGCAGGATTTTATAAATCTCACTGCCATGACTCCAAGGCTGCCTACTGCAACCCCCTCTGCCAAATGTATTTTTTTTTTTCACAATTTATCTATTCAGATAACTGTTATGTTATATATTCTCTGAATATTATTCCACTACATGAAGATCCCAATTCTGTTTTAAAGCCTTCACAATGCCAGGAATACATTTTTGGTAAGTAACACCCCTTCACTGTATATTGTCTAAATGTGACCAAGGTCCACACTAGCTTCTGCACCATTTTTACACCTATTTACCTGTATTAGATGCAGGTAGGATCAGCAGCTAGTGTTGAATTAGTGTGTATTGCATGGCTAGAGAAGAGAATACAAAATAGATTAATTTGTGATGTTAATTTCATACTGTAGAACTTAATTTGTAGTAATGTTGAAATACTTAAAAAGTAAAAACTAGTTCATATGCTCAAATATATAATAGTAATTCATTAGGCTTGCTGACTCTGGTGGGGTGATGCACGTGCACCCTCTGTTAGCTAGCTGCCACTGCTTACTAATATCATATAAATTGTGTGCTGCTGGCAGTGTTGACAACTATTCTCAGTGGAAATATCCAAAGCCTGCACGAAAAGTCGCTATATGTCACTGGATGACATCACACGCTAAACTGCATATATGTGATGTCACTACATATTTACAAGATTTTTTTAAAGGGCTGGTATTGTGGAAAACAAGAACAATCAGCTTTGGGTGGATTAGGGTGATGGTGGAGCCTCCTGTGCAGTTCAATTCTATCTCCTTGGTCTTATTATTAAGACCGATTATTTGAAATTTTGAAATTCGCGGCTCAAGATCGAGCGGTGTTGAGGCAGAACCCATTAGTACAGTGCTTCTCAACCTTTTTTGAGCCAATGCCCCCCTAGCCATTATCCAGTTCCTTACCGCCCCCCATCAATTAAAATGTAGACTAATTGTCTTCCCTGAATATTAATGTTGAATATTATTCAGTGTTATATCATTAAAAAAGCCTGTCATTGGATGCCAAATAACAGATTTATTTAACTGGACAGTTGGAATATCATTATCATTAGTTTCCCAGGGAGCAAAAGAGCCATATGAATAGAAATTATATTTATGAGCGTTAAACAAATGCAGCGGTTAGAAATTTGACATTCAAACTTTAATTAAGTCTTGTTATTGTGTTATTGATCACGAACAGCAGCCAATCAGAAAGCGGTAATTTGGTGCCGTGCCAAGCAAGAAGCATTCTCATTAATTGCTCCAATGGAAAACAAGAGCAGCCTACCAAGCAAAAAGTCTGAGGCTACTGGGAAAAAGCAGAAGGACATGTACCCATAGCTAAGATGTTCAATAGAATACTTGCAGAATTTTTTCTTGTTCTGTGCTATTTTGCTGATATGATATGATTGTTGTTGTTTTATGATGCTATCCAGTTGATTAAATAATCAGACCTGATTCTCCCCCAAGAAAATTTTATGTTATTTGACTATAAAGTATGCATTTTCACATATTTTTGGACTATTATGATTACAATATTTATTTAAAAAATGAACTGTGTGCCATAAAAAATAATAATCACAAAACATTGGCAAAAAGGCTTATAGTGAAATATTGTTTCTACAGCAGCAAAAGTAATGTTTCCATCAGCAAAGTCACTATATAAATTCAATAATATCTCACTGGAAAGAAATATAAAATGTCAGTAAAATAAATAATATCCCTGACATGAAAATACCGAGTGAAGTTTAGAAAGAATGAAGAACACAGGCAACAGTCACTATCAGTCATTCCTCCTGTTCTCTGTCCTCCTCCCTCTGCTGCTGGTTGAGAGGAGGAGCTGGTTTGAGCCAGTAGTTAATGCTTTATTTACGTGCTCCTCAGATGGTCCCATTTCCTGAGTTGGGAAGTCGTTCTTCCGACGTTGGTGTGCTCATGAGCTTTTAAATTGTAATGTGGAAACAACATGGACGCTAGATGTTGATGTAGAAGATGTGTTGTATTTTGTCTCAGACTTGTTGCTGCACCAGTCAATTCCCTAAAACTACTAAAATATATTTATTAATAGTTATCTGGGTTCATGCTAAAAAATAACTTTTCTAATCTAGGTCACTCTATGTGGACAGCAACTAACAGTTACAACCTAATACCATATTTCAAATAATATGTGAGCAAAACATTTATATGTAATATGTGAATTAGTAAAAAGTTTCTTGCCATCAACCAAACTTTTACTTTCATCCGCCATGTTCCTTTGTATATGATGTCAATTTTCAGCAAGTTGAGGGGGTTCACGTGAATTTTCCCAGTCGGGAACTCATTTTTCTGATTATTGAAACACCACATGAATGCCACATAAGTTTAGCCAGTAGCTAAGTTTAAAAGAATTTGCCAAATATTAATATACAGGTGACAAATTAAAGGAAAAACCAACATTAAGTGTCTCAGTAAGGTGTTGGGTCACCATGTGCCACCAGAACAGCTTCAATGCACCTTGGCATTGATTCTACAAGTGTCCGAATTCTTCTGGAGGGATGTACACCATTCTTCCAAAAGATATTCCCTCATGTGGTGTTGTGATGATGGTGGTGGAAAGCGCAGTCTAACACGTCAGTCCAAAATCTCCCATAGATGTTCAACTGGGTTGAGATCTGGTGACTGTGAAGGCCGTAGCATATGATTCACATTCATACTCATCAAACCATTCAGTGACCCCTCCTGCCCTGTGAACTGGGGCATTGTCATCCTGGAAGAGACCACTCCCATCAGGATAGAAATGTTTCATTATAGGATAAAGGTGGTCACTCAGAACAACTTTGTATTGATTTGCAGTGACCCTTCCCTCTAATGGGACAAGTCGACCCAAACCATGCCAGCAAAATGTTCAGCAGATAAGAAGTCTTTACAGCCTTCCTGACTGACTCAGTTTTAAAACAAGCACACTCATAAACACTGTTTCTTTCTGTTACTCATTTAGAAGAATATATTTGTGCTAAAGCTAAGTTAGCAACCTATTGTATAAAAAGGCCATAATACCAGATCTTGACTCTTGACTCATTAGCTATTACTATGTTTCAAACTGCTATTATCTCATCAATAAGCATCTAATCTACCTCTAATTTCAAAAAACCTGTTTCATGTATAAACTGTGGAACTGAAGTGTTATAGAGAGGATCCAGCCACTGATTAAACTCATTCTTGTAAAACCCTAAGTTAGCTACACTGGTTGCTGATGAAGAGGTGTTTATTTCAGGGAACTCAGATACCACTAACATTTGCTCCTGCATTATTTCCTCATGTAGTTTCTGTGGTTGCCATGGTCACATGGCGAGCCGGGAAGGCAAATTGAAAAACTGTTGTCATACTTGCATAGCAAACAATGGAGGCAAGTGCTCTCAAAGTGCCTTTAGTCCTCATTCATTTAGCTGGTAATGATTGTAAAATGAATAAGCCATTTAAAAAAATCTCACCTTGTGTAAAAGAAGCAAAGCCTGAGAGCTAGTTCAGACAGTCAACCTCCAGTCTGCTGCTACATTCATGTGACAAACTCTTCTCACAAAGCTATGCTATCACTCGCTGCTAATGCTTCCTCCGCCGCCGCTGCCGGTCATATAGCATATCAAAAGGCCCACCTCCACCCCAGCATCCACCTGAATCTACCTTCACCTGATGGGGAAATTATTATCATCACTCCTCACTTCCTGATGTACTGGTGCAGCCTTGTGGGGAGTGACAAGATCAAAGTCTAGACACATATTGTAGAATTTAACCCCCACTTGGTCTGGACATGACCTCAGCGTCCTCAGTGGTAGCTACAGCCCTGGTTAGACATAACTATGATTGTAAACCTGCAGTTTTCTCTGTTGGTTTTCTATAGGATTAGAGATATTAGTGCAGTGTTGTCAATATAGATAAAAAGGGTGCATTATGCAACATGCTCCAAAGTAGCTCTATTTTTATTATGTGGATTGTACACTCACTCCTTCTTCTCCTCTCTAAACTAAAGAGTGTAAGTATGTCATCATTTAAATGAATGCATCTCAGAGGTAAATCATGTCTGATGTATGGCACAGCATGTGGTGTTGCACAAACACATTAGTCTTGTTCCCGTTTGCAGTTATCACCATTATATGGATGTATTCCGCCTATGCTTAAACAACAAATGTGTGAGTACATTTTTATGTGCATGTGTGACAGGGAGGGAAAGAGTGAGCAGAGGAGAGAGAGAGAGATAAATGGCAAACATAAACAGCCAGTCATCCATGACTCATCCATAATAGCTATCATCATGGAGCAGTATGGTGAAGGTCATTATCTGGTGCACAGTAAAAAGAATGGACTATTATATGAGGCGAGCCACAGGTCTGTTGCTACCTTGAGGCTATGACGTGAACATGTGAATCACAATCCTGCTCTCTGGAAGAAGGGGCATGCAGGTAATGAGGATATTTTTCCTCCCTTATTAGGATGTTATCAAATTTTGCATTAGCGTCATTTTCAATGCTATTACAGTAAGCACATTTTTCCAGAGTGACTCCTGAGCTCCTGTTTGAATCAAAGTCTGGGTATGCTTCACCCATTGACTCACATAAGACAATAAAATGTAAAGATCCAGTTCATATGGCCTCTTGCTCTGATAGAAGGCAATAAAATGTTTTCATTTTGATATTATCTTTTGTATTATTTGATATTAACTTAAGTCCTAGTTTGACATCAAACTTATTATGAAAGCTAGCCAGGATACAGGACTGTTCCACCCACCTGATGGAACCATCAAATTTCGGTCAGTCATGCTTCATAAAATTCATTACAGAAAGAATGTTATAATATAAACACACCGGATTGTAGGAAATCTTGTTTGCAACCTTTAAGGTGGAAAAAAAGAAAAAAGATTTCAGCCGCATGTAATAAAAACCATGACATTCAATACCAGTCAAAAGTTTGGACACACTTGAATGAGAAAGTGTGTCCAAACAAATGAACTGTATTCTGACAGAAAGAGATCATCTTCCATCAATATCTGTACAAGCCACGGCTCTGTTGGCTCTGAAATCAAAACCTCACTCACTATTCCCAAAATAGTAAAGCCTCAATAGTTTACTATGGTGAGCAGTTACTGAAAATTGAGATTTCAGACACTTAAGAATCATTTTTGCACCATTACTGACGTGGGCCGTGCAGCACTGGGCAGTTGAAGTTAAAAAGCAGTTATAATTGACTTAACTATAAGTAATGTGATTACCTTTTTCAGTAGAGTAGAGTAAGGGATTAAAATTTGAAATACAGACATTACAATACAGTTACTAATCCCAATAATGCTCCATTAATTCAACAGTTTAGGGGTGGACTTGTGTGTCACCTTATCGGTAGTTTGATGGAAGGTTGATATGGCTAGAGGTGTGGGAACGCAATTAGCCATCATCAATAGAAGAGAGATGTGACTCCAGGTAACTCCAAAGTTGTCTTATTTATATTAACTGACTTGCTAACATTAGCTACTATAAGGCTACATTCAGGAATCAGCTGCTTTAGTTTAGAGTTGGAAAGTGTTAAGCTGTGTTCAGACAGAACACAAAGCAAATATTCACCTTGCATTACTGAGCATTTGACCGTTGGACTGTTTGTATTTATTCACCCGAAACTGCCAAATACATTAATAGCTGTAATCTAGCTAGCAACGGACGCACCAACCATGTGTTTGTATTCAGTTCAGCTTCTCACCAGAGAATGTTGCTTCATGCAGTCACTGAAACTAATATAAGCTGTGCAATGAATATATCCAAATGTAACAGCATAAAAGTCCTGATTTTTAGAGAAAAATCAACTCAAGTAAGAGTAAAATATATGTCACATCAAAGCTTCATTCAATCAAAAAAAAAGTACAGTCAAAAGTTTGGACACACCTTTCCATTCCCTTGAATGAGAGAGTCCAAACTTTTGACTGGTAGTGTACATGTAACGGGGTAAATGTAACTTCTGAATAACCACCTCTGGTATTGGGAAAATGTTTTTTGGGACATACTTGCATCCAGCCAGTTATCCAGTTGTATCCAAGATATACTGCTGCAGCAAAAACATTTTTTGAAGATTGCCTACCACATAGTGACTTTGTATTGTCAACATTGTTCCCTTAATGAATTTTGAAACCCCGAGCAACTGAAATGTCTTAGTTCCATCACATTGATATCAGGGCTTGGTGAAAATATGACATTTGAGAGGCAGAATCTGAAGATTAATTGCAACTGAAAAATGTGCTGTTTCTTATACACTTGAGGACAAACTGATTTAGCAAAAAACAGAAAGCAAATATCACTGCACTTGACAAAAATCAAGGAAGTGAATCTCTGTCAAGAGCTGCAGAAAACAGCAAGCCTAATCCAAAATATTTAACTGCACAGCCAGCATGTTCATCTTGATATCAACACCCTTCCCCCTTTCCCTGATTACTGCTCCATTCATGCATCGCACTTTAAGTTCCAGTGATGACTGCTGCAGCCCGCCAGCCATTAAAAGAATATTTACACACTTTCTGCTTGTGCCCATCAGCTAATAATGATGTTTTCACAGCAGGCGACAGCGAGCCATAAATATAGACTGTAGCAGGGAACTCAGCTGCTCTCCAACTTCAACTTACTGTGGAGCAGGGAAAGTGGATCAGAGATAGGTCAATGCCTCAAGCCTCTACTGTTCTCTTTTTTCTTTTACACCCTGATTTCTGATCCCTTTCTCCTCTCTTATCTGTTCTCCTTTCAGCCATTCTAAGCTCTATGTTTTGAGCACAAAATCCTGATTCTGAGCATTTGAGAATGATAGGGCGCTTGCTAACAATTCTTGATTAACAGGCTTAAGCAGGACTCATCCTTATCTGGCTGATACAGTCCCATCTGCTCCACAGTTAAAGCCTTTCAGACAAATGAAAAAGCTGATGGGGCAGACTGACAAACCTGACTGATGTTGCTCAGATCTAGTGGCACAATGTCCAAAATATCTACTTTGCTCTCAGTTTTGGCCGTGTATGATCACAAAACATTTTTTTAAATGTTTTGTTTTTTTAGTGGCATCAGTGATGCTTCAGCAGTGATGGACAATTCCATCTTTCTTTTACCTCAAGAAAGAGCCATAAGAATTTCCAGAAAATTGGCAAAACAAAATGTGCATTAATGCATGTTTCTATCCACTATTTATTATGTGTATAGTGGGAGATGGGCTCATCAAAATAAACAGTTGATGGCGCTAATTCTCCAGTCTGGTGCCAGAGGATACAACAAGATGATGTAATTAAAAGAGCAGCAATATTTGCACACTCAACATTTACTCACTCACACACAGTCATATAAAGAGCATTGAACTTGACATGTTTTTTTAATTCTGTAAACTGTTTGTATTCCCTCTATTTCATCATCTTATCGGCTATAACCTGCCACCTGGTGTCCAATTTCTTTACAGTCAAAGTTAAAACGATGGAAAACCATGTGGAAAAACGGGATGGAAATATGACATTTCTGTTTGTTTTATGTATTTATTTGTTTCAGCCTCCTCATCGCTCCACACAGATCTGATGTACGTCTGCTGCTATTTCTTATCTCTTCAGAGAAGCGGAAGCCTGAGGGGCAAGTCACACGCGTCATGGACGTGATGATTTATATGTCAAGTCTGTTTCCACTTGCATTTTGATTTTATCGATACACCAACTTTTCCACTTTTCCAACTTTTTCATCCAAGCATGAAAACTTCCAACTCAAATTTACGCCATTTCCACACAGTTTCAATTTGCTTGTAAAAACAGGTGGATGGAAACGCATTTAGAGACCTCAGGCTCTCTGCTGCCTCTCACATGCCTTAAAGTTGCAGGCGTGTTTACATTGAGCATGTAAATTACACACTCAGTTTGGATCTGGCTGGGAATTTTTTCATGTAGACGGTATACTGCTGCACGACAAAGTACTTAATTTCCTGTGACGATCAGCGTTTGTTTGAAGTTCTTTAACATACCTGAGTTGGGGTAGAAAACAGCTGCAGGCTTTATCAAATTGTCGCTCCAGCTCTAGAGGACATTTGTAACAAGCTGAACCTTTCTCAGTTTTCCTCTAAGTCTTAAGTCACAGTGGGTGGTGGGCCAGCATGTTTTCGAGGTTCAACTCACAATTAATTTTATCTTGTCATGTTTCCAGTGTTTGAGTCTGGCATTGACAATGCTGTGTGGAGCCTATAACTTCTGTTCTTGCAACCACACTGAATCCCACTAAGGAAAAGAGCTAATTTTTTACTGGTAGCCTGTACAAAGCTGCTGATAGCAACTGCCTCTTTGCTCAGAGTTCAGTCTCCTTCAATCTCATAACAGTGAAAGTGCTTGGGTACATCTGATGCACTGAATAAAGGCTACATTAAACATTCAACAGAGGACAAGGATACACAGTTGGGTACAAAATGTTATTTTTCTCAACCAATACTCCTCTCACTGCTCACTCATTATCCCTCACTGTGGAAAGTACTAACTAATTGTGGTGGGGTTGCAAGCTGCGAGCCAAACAAACACATTGGGTTGATAGAAACCAGTTGGAGACGTCAGCTGTTTCCTGTCTCAACACTGGTGAACCTCCACCCAGGAGCTTTTGCCTGTGTAATCTGTGAACACATTTGCAGCTAAAGATATTAAAAGAATAGTGGTTAAAAAAGGGTGGGTGCATTTTTGGACTGGTAATTGAGAATAAATGCTTGTGGTTATCACTCTGTGTATTTAAAAACACAATACACACTGATGTAAATGCATTATATTTATTCATGCAGCTTCCAGATTCAAGATTTAGCTCCTCACAGCAACACTGCAGCGTGTATTATGTGCTCCAACATTCATGTGAGCACACCATGTGTTCCTTTGATATGACGCTACAGTGGAGATTCATGTGGAGGTGACTGCTGTTCTCTCTCTGTGTGGTCCCCTGTCAGTTCTTTTCAGGTGAGCGATATGACAGGAGCAGACACATTAGCCACCTGCCTGCAACATATTAACCACATGCTAGCCTGCAGGGAAACAGCAAGCGCTGACCTACAGGTGCATACCAGCGCTACAGTAGCTGCTCATGGTAGTTTGCATCACAATGTATTCATATGTCTCTGTCTGGTCCATGAAGCACCATTCAGTCTCACCTGTTTAGAATTGGTTGATGTGCACTTTATCTGGCTGCATCTATTAATGCCACACAGTACATGTACAGTTACCCAAGTTATTGTACATTCTTTCTTTAAAGCTACATTTATTGATTTTTTGGCCACTTGGGGGCAGTGCCAGCAAGCTGTAAACACTGACATATTTTCACATTATAAAGTTGATATGGCAAAGACAGGATTGTGTCCACCTGATGTAAGTCTAATCATTCTCCTTTTAGTTATGGTTTGATCTCCACTAACTCCTGAGAAAAATATCTGGCTTTTTAGCTGCTGAATGCTCCACTATGTTCACCAACTAGACCCGAACTTTGTCTGTTTGCTGTTTGGTGCTGGGCAGGTAGTGTACAGTGGGTTTATTATAGCTTTTTCACTTTAAATACCTGCCTGCTGCTGGAAGTGGTGTTTATGAGAGTGGTGAGACTGAAAGTTGTGGGCTATAAAACTAAAACAATGAGCTGAAAGACACTAAAATACTCTGTACAGCTGTGGGGAACTGCAGACAGGTGACAATTCGCTGTGTGTTTGTGTTCAAACATTGCTTTTCAGCCTTAATTGCCCTATCACTAGTCCTAGATGGTGCTCCATAAAAAAGCTTAGGGAAAGGAAGTTTCCAAACCAGCGGGTTAGTCCTCATCCTTGATTTGTTTTCTCTTGTAAAAGTGAAAAATACTGTTTGAAAACATGTGTGACAAAGCATAAATCTCACCCTTGTGTGGCTTGTCCAAGTTAGTCTTTGAGTGTGACATTTCCTTTGTGTCATTCCAAGGCTCGTTACTGACCCCTGAGGCTGGGGAAAAACTACATGCTTGTTACTGCATTATTTGTTCTTGCGAAAAGATACTTAAAGGGAAATCAATCACAGTCCTGAGAGGTATGATAAGTGAAAATAAGCCCTGTCTCTTCCTGTGGAAAGCAGGCTGCCATGTGACATAAAATTGCCCTGGCTTGTCTGGTTTGGTTTCAGAGTCCTGGCTATTGTTCCTTGAAGACCTGCCAACTAGGCTGGCACAGTTGATGCTCCTGACTCTTGCACTGATCCTGTGTCTGTAGCATGGCAGCCTGTCAAGCCTGTGACTTCACTGTTTCCTTTAAGCTGCATAAGACTGCCAAAGCAGCTGGTTATTATCCCAATTCTGCCTTCAGTATATTGAAATATTCTAAACATTATGGTCAGCTAGCATTGCATTTGTTCATTTTATCCCAAGGCATATTCCGTTAGGTAAACTTAAGCATGTTTAAAAGCATGAGAAGATATAAAACATTTGAGAAGATATAAAACATATTTTACACATAAAACCAAGACAAGCATTTGGCAGCAATTTCAAACATACATTCACAGGTAGAATCCTGTCTTCAGTCTAAGAAGTCACACATTCAAGTGTGGCATCTTAACCGTCCCAGCATCTGCTGGGCCTGAGTAATTCTGCCTCCCTTCATAATGTATGCTTGAAGGTATGTATATACTATCTCTTTGTTAAACTCATTTTATTCTTACAAATAAGAACTTCACTGAAAAAACAACTTGGCAACATTAAGCTGAATCACCCTGATCAAGGCACTGTGCATAAACATGAAATAAAGATTCTTCCAGTTGGTCACCTTAGTGTTGTACCGCTGCTTTATTGGACACTTGGAAATATATATAAGTGGACAGTTGATAAATCAGGCAGTCTTGATGGGCGCTATCATTAGCTTCAGATATCACTAGATACTGTAAATTTGTCACAGGTCAAAGCAGTGTTTAGGACCCTGCATGAATCAGCATAAATCAGTGTTCATTTTGGCACCTGATTTTGTATATTTGTATTTTGTTATAGTCTTTTGACAAACACTCCAGTTTTAGTCACATTTTAGTCATTTGATTATTGTTAGTTTTAGTCACCAAAAACTGAAGACATTTTAGTCTGGCTTTCATCATTTTTCTCTGCTTCTTGTTAAATTTTCAGTATAACTGTGTGTGAATTTGTCCATTAATCTTTTTCCCTCCAACAACACTAGCTAGCATTAGCTAACATTACCTTACTGAAATGCAAGATGCTGCTTATCAATGCAACACGTCAAATAGCTAAATTAATTTCTAGAGAAGAGATATTTTTGGTAGTGGAGGATTCATTTTTTACCAATAAAGCTCATACAACATGTGATTTCACTGTTGCATGTTGAATAAAACTGTATTGAAACATTCATTAATTTGTCCATTTGTCCATCTTGTTTCATTTTTATTCATTGTTAAAAGAATTTTTTTCATCATAGTTGTTATTGAAGGATACTTCTTATTTAGTTTAAGTGTAATTTTTATCATGGAAAAAAGGTTGTCAAATATTATTCATTATAATTTTTGTGCTGAAGAAGGTTGCATCCTCTACAGCTGGCAGGGTGCAAACATCTACAGAACACAAAAAATGAAAAGCAACTTGGAAACTTGACACTCAAATGTATTGACATTTGGGTTGTCCAGCAATATATATAGTATCTTAAATTGATCTTCATGATATATGAACATTGTCATGACCCAGCTTGTGAGCCAGTGGGAGATACATGGTTTTAGACTGAAAGGTGTACAAGTTAATTAGCTAGGATACAATAACCCAGAAACATACTAAAGTTATGAGGTGTGTTAATCTGGTGGATGAGTAGTTGAGTGATGAATGGAGGGTGTTGTACGATGTAAAATCTAAACTAGTAACACGGCCGAAACCAACAAAACAAAAACATGGTGCCGGAAGAATGGAGAGCAAGACCGCAGATTGGGAAGGCAAGATCTTAAATACCCCTGGGAGACCAGCTAGATGCTCCCAGTTGCACTGATTAACTCTTACCAGGGACCTGCAAGGCAACGAAGACAAACAAAGGGAAACACACACAAGAGGCCCTGCTAAGGCAGGAGGGCCATCACAATATTTTCTCTTGCATCTCTGCTGTTCACTGGAACCTCTTCAGCAGGCATTTCTGTGACTCACTGAAGGCTCACATACAATAGATAAATACCAGCCTCAACATTCACATGAACACTCAACGTCTTTCACCGAAATTGGTTGAGTTTGTTCTTGAGGAGTTTATGGATCAAGATAAAGTTCTTTTTAACTGTTTTGTTAAATAGGAAACCGGTTTTTTTCTGAACCCTAAATGAGTCTGAGGTCAGAAACAATAGCCCTGGAGCACTTGCTACCAGCACAAGTGGAATCACTGCAGCCCGAGCTCAGAGTAATGGAAAAGAAGCTGTTCATTCTGTAACTCTTATGTCATCAAATGGACTCACTGGCTCACTTTTTGGGGCGAGAAATGTGATTTACTTAAAAAGAGAATTGTCAGCAGCTGCTGAACTAAGCTCCATTCCGCCCTCCAACTCCATATCCCTCATTTCCTCTGTTAGGTGGTTGTGATGTTCACATTTTCAAAATTCAAAGCACAGATTTAATCTAAGGTAATGCTTATTGTCTCAACCCATAAGGAAGTATGACAAAACTTTCAAATCTAAAAACCAAGCCTACATGAAAGAAAAACAAAATGCAAATTTACTATTATTCTTTTGCTTTTACTGAAGTTTTTAGGGCAGACTGTCTGATTGTGTCTCGGTAACACTCCCTGCTCCCTGAGAGTTGTCTTGTTCTGCTCAAGCCAGCCACTCATTCAAGTCCTAAGCTGTCAGCTCAGATGGGAGCCGGTGTCACCTCAAGAGATGCAAAATCATGTTTTTCCCAGCTGCAAGGAATCGGAACATATCAAAAATCATTTTATGAACACAAGAGAACATTTACTGGAGTTTATTCTGTATTCTACTGAAACGGAAGATGTCCTTGCTGGTTGAAATTACATTTTCCAGAAGTACAAAACTATTGAAGCTAATACAAAACCACTTTCAGCCTCAGTCTACAACCATGGATAAAAGTTGAGGTGGGGTTTTTTTTGTTTGTTTTTTTTAACTATAACTGTTGTACTGAAGTAAACTGTAAAATGGTGGTAGTGGTTGTCACACAAGCTCTTCAAATGACAATCTTAATATGCTAATGTTTAGCCTACCCTGTTCATCATTGTGATTTAGCAGGTTAGCATGCTAACATTTGCTGGCATGCAAATTAGCACGACACACAAAGTACTGCTGAGACTAATGGGAATTTCATTAATTTTGCAGGTATTTAGTTATCAACCATTGTATTGGCCAAATAAAAAGTTTGACTTGATTGTGGAGCTAGATGAAAATGGCTCATCAAATGTATTACAATTCATTCTATGGGGAATATAATGTCTGTACCAAATTTGATGGCAATCCATAAATATATCTAGATATTTCAGTCTGAACCAAAAATGTCAACATACTGGTTGCTCAAGAGGAAAAGAGGAGATCACCAAAGTCTTTAGGATTCATCTTCTGGAAATCATGAATGTCATGAATTTTTTCCATCATTCCATCCAGTACAGAGGTACTCAAACTTTTTTATTACAAGGTCCATATATGAATATTGCATTCGGTCAGAACAATACCAGCACAATGCACTGACATAAGGAGAAGTGATTAAGTTGTCCATAAGATAACAAAAACTTCATATATTCAACAGCTGATCATATAACTTAACTGAAATAACATTTCAACAACAATATGGTGGCTTGATGTTGGAGAAGTGTCACTATTTGCCTCTAACCAATGCCTTGAACCTTGGCACAAGTATGACTGCCAGATAAAATATTTATTAGTCAACCAGTTGTGGTATAAGCACATAAGTTCAGTGCTGGACTGTGGGAAAATGGATGCATGTCTATGCAAATTTTGAGCAAAAAATATTGCTGATAGTGTTTGTGATGCAATTCGCACATCACTGACTGGCAGTGTTGTCATGGTGAAGGCATCATGCTTCTTGTGACTGGACCAGTAGGCTGAACATACACACAAGCAGTGTAGTCTCACTGTAGTATAAGACTATAATAGTAATGTATGTGGGCAAGTTTACACTAGCAACACTCAAACACAACAAAATATATTGCTACATACTGTTAACATAATAATTGACACATGGTCCAATACAGAGACATTTACAACACAGCCTGAACTGTGACCTTGGGCTGAACTTTGAGATAACCCTATCTAAAATATTTCACTGGATAAGTGAAAACCTTGACCTGTTGGTGGAACCAGATGAACAGTCAGTAGGCTGCATCCTCTGAGGACCATGAATGTCTACATTAAAGTTCAAAGCCATAAAATAGTGTAGGGCTGCAACACAATTATTTTCATAACTGATTCATCTGCAGATTACTTCCTTGATTCATTTAGTTAACCGTTGTACCGTGATAAAACACCAAAAGGTTACAGTCCAAGGTGATGTCATCAAATGTCTTGTTTTGTTTGACCAACAGTCTGAAATCCAAAGAGAATTAATGTAGGATACCATAGGACACTGAAAAGCAGCAAAGTCTCACATTTGAAATCATGAAATGTTTGAAAAAATGATTAAACTTATATGATTGTCAGAATAGTTGCAATTTTCTGTCAATTGACTGATTTATGAATTAACTAATCATTGCAGCTGTATAATAGTTGTTGAGCAAGAGGTGGGCCAACTGAATTCCTACAGCCATGCTGGTAGCATGGCCAAAATCAGATGGACTTCTGTGAAATTTACTGAGCACATTCATACTCCCCAGAGAATGAACCCTTTCTATTTGGATACTCTGCGACTTTTACACTTGTGACACCCTCAAGCCACAGTGTCAACTTTGCACACAATTATCTAGTGGAAATCTTTTGAACACATTCATGTTCCCAGTGGGATAAGCAGTTGTGATTTTCCTTTAGCACCACCCTCGACACTGGCTAAAAATGTCAGTACTACAAGACCTACTGTATAAAAATAGGCATGGAAAAATCATTGAGCATCTCTGATGGACCAGAGTCCTCAAAGCTGTTTTTAAAAGCCACAGGAGCATCCTTCTCACATGATTTCTGACATTTATTTTGCAGTCAACCAAATGATTTTGTGCATTGAATAAGTTGAGGTAATAAAACTCTTGCCACCCAGGGGTATAATCAGCAGTGTGATTTCTCCCCTTTTACTACCCTCTGGGTTTCTGCTGAGAAAAGTGAAATATTTGCTGAATTTCAAACATCATAACGTTTGAGGAAGGCACTCAGTCTTGTAAGAAATTTAGAGAATTTCAGTCAAGTGAGGTTGTAGTAAAATATTAACAACATTAAAGCAGAACAGGTTATACTCACCCAGAGGTGCTTTTAATAAGGTGAAATATTCATGGCAGCCTGACGGCTAGAGCAGATGTGTTTCTTTTAATATTAGTACTCAGACCTACTTGTCTTGTAAATTACTAGGACTAATTTCTTTATTATTATTTATCATTTCTTCCCTTTTAGCCAGGGTTTAAAGATGTATTAACATGATCTATTCAAAAGTATGTTCAGAGCTTACACTACCCGCCCAGCTTTCTGAATTGTTTTTCTGAGCTTCTTGGTGTCTCCCCCCTTCAAGGAAAACATGAACACCCTCCCCAGGGAACCCTTGCCCTATCTTCCCCTCCTTCTGATGGAAGAGTGTGGGGATGACAACGGTGTGTGTGTGTGTGTGTGTGTGTGTGTGTGTGTGTGTGTTTGTGTATGTGGTAATGGTACACCACCTCATACGTTATTTATGCTGATGTCTCTGTACTGGCTCCCCTGGCTCAGAGGGTAAAATGTAGAGATGGATGGAGATTGCTGAGAAGGGAGGGACGGGGAAAAAGGGAGAGAGGAGGATGACATGACATGACAGAAGAGTGGTGACTAAATGACATCAAGAGAACCCATAAGTGCCCAGCAGACAAAGAGATAGAACAACAGGAAAAACAGAGCAGGATGAGGAGGAGAAGAGCAAAGCAAGTTTCACTGCAGCCATCCATCCCCATGAGGAGGTGATGCTGGAGCTCATTGGAAGCTGTCTTATTAACCAGAGTGAACACACAGATCCTTCCATGGGTGCATTGCTATAACAATGATGAGCGGTGTATCATTGTAATAACTCATACCGATGTGTGCTGTCATGGTAGTGAAGAGCAAGGGGATCTGTGTGTTTTGTGGAATTTGTGTGGGAATGATTGGTGGGTAAATGATGCTAATGACAAACTGTCTCCATCTGTCCACACCAAGGTTGAAATCTCCAAGACAGCATGATGAGCCAATCAGATTCTAACTGAGAACATTCATCACATTTCCAATGACAGGAGCGCAGCAGCTCCGATGTTAGGAGTTTGCTCTGAGCACCAGGGCGCCACTGCTTCCTGATGAGTCTGTGGTGGGAGATGTGTTGGGTCTTATCTGATGGGGGAAGTGTAAAAGTGTAAATGTACACAAGACAAAAGGTATGTTTTCCTCTAAAACCATGGTACAACCTCCAAATACTGATATTCTCATCAAAGGTGAAAGGATTGACATAGTCACTGATTTAAAATATCTTGGTGTGACACTGAATCCAAATTTGAACTTTAAGAAACATATTTAAAAACAGTTAAAAGTAGTTATAAAGTACAACTTAGCAAGTTTTAGGCATATTAGAGACTGTCTCTCTGTGGACGCAGCAAAGATATTTACGCATGCTATGATTCTTTCCCATATGTCTTATTGCATCACATGTTGGGGGCAGGCTGGAGAAACAGCCATAAAACCTCTTGAGTCCTTATACAAACAAACTCTAAAAACTCAAACAAAACAAAAAGCCAATGCATTTCCATCACTGTAGGGTACTGGAGAAATACACTTTACTGAGCTTTGAGAATTTTAAATTATTTTCAAATTTGTGCCTTGTTTATAAAATTTTAAATGGTTCGGCCCCTCCTCCACTATGTGTGCACTCGCTCAGTAAGTTCTGTTAGATCCTCCAGAATATCCTCTGCACAAGATTGTACCATTTCGTCGCACTGCATTTGGGCAGTCAGCTTTCTCTGTGAAAGTCACAACTCAGTGGAATGTCCTATCTGATGATATGAAGAGCTGCAGTTCCATCAGTACATTTAAAACCAAATTAAAAAGTCTGCTAAAAGCTACTCAGCTCTGTAACCACTGAATCTAAATTTCATCTCATGGTCTTCTCATGAATGCAAATAATCTTGCTTTTAATTTGAAAAGCTTACATTATTAATTTCTAATTGACATTGTAATATTAATAATAATAAAAAAAATTAAATAATTAATCAACATTGACATAATAATAATAATAATTCAAGTTGAGGAATTTGAAAGGAATTGAGGTTGCAAGCTGAAGTTTCTTATTGTCAACAAAGTGCAGACCAAACCTACACTGAACTCATCCTACTTACAAGTATTGTGCGTGTATCCAAAGCTGATATATCTGTGCTGCAGACCTCCATTGTTGTCCAAAAACTATTAAAAATATGTCAGTGAGGCACACCATTGCACAGGTGACATGTTCCTTCACCCCGAGAGAGTGATTACCGCAGCTTGTTCACAAAGGGCTCCGAAGACTAATAACGGTGATAAGATTGTAACTCTCAGGAGAGGTTCCTTGTACAGAAGATGCTGCTGTGCATTTGCGGGAATGAGGTTCCATTTATAGAGCTTCGCTAGCTTGTTTTGTTTCATATCACAATCTCTTCACTTTGTACAACATGATAAATTTCTCAAAGAATTTCAGTACAAAGAGGTTGTGATAGCACAACAGCTAACATGTTATCAATGGTTTTTGGACAATAATAGAGGTCTGCAGCAGGCACAAAGTTAGTAATGGGCCAGGGTTCCCATTTATAAAACAGTGTGTACATGTGCACAAAAGCCTAAAATGGTGTGCACCAAAAAAAATTGATTTATGAAACCATACATACGCATGAATGCAAGCATGTTTCCCTTTATAAATCACAGTCCACCTGGAAATGTGCACACGTGGATCAGCCTCATATCCCACCCTCTACACACCCACATCCAACCATAAATGGTCACTGCAAAAGCCTTCATGTTTATCGATGTACATGTGTTCCTTTTGCCAGACCAATCAATCTCTCTCTCGAAACGCCTGACCAATCAGTGTCAAGAGTCAACGTATTGGGCCCTGTCACTCGTCACTTGCACATGTGCAGCTGCAGATGAAGGACCGCAATAGCCATGAACTGACTTTTACTGTTTTATTTCTCCATTTTCAGACTTGTTGAAGTTATGTGTGTAACCCAAAACAACCATATACAACGTCAATAAACATTTCAATGGATCATAAAGTCAGACATTTCTGGTTAATATGTTACTGGACACCCTGCAGCAAGCCAGTTCCCAGTTAACCAGTAGTTAAGTTTAAGTAGTTTTTACACCACATACTCAATATCTACAATACAACATACACTGTATTAATTTATATTTACTCCAAAATCCTGCATGCAGGTGTTTCTCTAATTTACACAGTTCATGTATGAGTGCAGGTGCTGAGGTGACTGAGACAGTGTGTGTGTGGCAGCCAACGCGGTGTCTCTGGTGACAGTCATGTGTTCACTGCAGCCATTTTACACATAAAAACTATATGAAAACTAATTAAAATCATACTTGGTGATATATGCGCATTATTAGAAGATATTATTAAAAACCAAATAGTGTTCTGTTATGCAATTCTTTAAAGTTACTTGATGTCATCTTGGATTTCTACAACCGCTGATGATAATTTCATCAGTTAGTTAACGTGGTTGAGGTGAAAAGGAACCAGTATATTCATGCTTAATATCAGGGAAAGGCAAGCCAGACATTCCAGAATCCTGCCACCTGCCACATCCTGACATCATCCTGGCACTTCAGCAGCTGTGGTGCTCCACAACTGACCACAAGTGTGAGCACCATACAGCCCAGCCTGCTCCTCCGTGCTCTGGGTAAGACAGCACTGATGAAATGTTGAGCAGACTCATATATATTATATCTTTTAAAAGTGAGAGGTTCTCATGGAATAATTATGACTCACTGGCACAAGCACAAAAAACACTGCTGGTTTGAATGTTTATGATAAAGTGGATCTGTAATTAACATGTGATATGAAGTGAAATTAAATGTGTGAGAGAATTATTATATAATCTGGCTTCAGTTCACCACCTCATCATCTGCGTCGCCAATTTCATATCTCCAAAATGTTCGTACACATGGGTCAACGTTTACATACAAGTGCGCACATTCTCCCATCAAGTTTGTTTTTATGGATCACATCTTGTGTGTGGGAATTGGCATACGCCTCTTTCAAGTCCCATTTTGTGTGTATGTAATGGTTATAAATGAGACCCCTGAGCAGCACTGGCCAACCCACATTACTCACTGGCCCTCCAAACCAAGTTTGATCAAAATACATTTTGTAAAAATACATATAAAAATATATAAGGAAATAAATAAATATAAACTTCTGATTAAAATAGAACTTTTGAAACAAGGTGGAGGAAGTCTCCTGGATGTGTTTGGCTGCTCTGACATGCAGACCTTCCTGAGTTGCCTTCAGCCAACTAGCTAGCTGGTTTTTCATGCACTGTAACGTTTATGCTAAAGCAATGTCTAAACAAAGTTTTTTAATTTGTTATTTTGTAGACTCATTAGCCCACAACAAGGTTAGCCCAGCTGCTTGCTCCCTGGCAGTATAGCACTTTCTCCCGGTCAGCCTGACGCGTGTTCACCCACTGATTTATGTGCAATTTATGAACCACCTTCACAGCCAAATTTGTAGGTATTTCCCTGCACAGTCAGGAACGGAAAATCAAGTTTCTTGGATAGTTTTCTTGGTTGGAATAGAGTGTGAGGAAGTGGTTTTCTGTAAAATGTGCAGACTTGTATTCGTGAGCTGACCATGGTGCTGAAGCAACAATGGCTGTAGGCTCAATCTATAATCTATACAGAGATTTATGAGCAGCAGCAGGTGCTCTGGATGCTCTGGATGCTCGCTGCCAGCCCTCTAGCAGTCATTGGCAGGGGGCGGGTTAATCAAGCAGTGCTGCAGACGCCATGTTCAGTTGTGGCCAGTATCAAGTTTGTAGTAGAATTTGGCAGGCTGGCCGTGAATTTAACAAGGATGATAAAATATACAATTTTTCATGTTTCCACTGAGTATTATCACAAGAAAAATGTGCCAAGTCTATATTTCTGTCATTTAATGTCGTTTTAGTTTCAAAATCACGTTGTTGGCCGAGTAGCCTATGGAATAAAGCATTATAGGCTGGTTATAGAATACATCTAGAACAACAACAGTAAACAAACAATACCGAAGACCACAATGATCAATTTCTCTTCCACTGTCAATATGGAATGGAACAGATGTTTGCTATAAACTTTAGTACAGTGGTTGCTTTGGGAAGAAAATCAAATCCTGATCTGAAATTGGTTGCTGCTTCAGCGGCGTTGCAGCTAATTTGCATAAAGTTAAACTCTGCTCAACTTCAACTTGTCGCTCTTGGCGCTGGCATGGTGCTGCTTGCTGCTGCCAAGGCGTCTGAAGCTCTTCGTTGCCAGCTTTCATTGAAAATCAATGACTGACGGCTGCTTTTGTCGCTTATGAATCTTTGGGTGTGAGTGCACAGTCAAAGGAGATAAATTGGTAGTTGATGTGTGAGCAATGTCAGGACTTGAATTGGCAGTTTAAGTGTGAACAATTAATGTGACAGTAATAGTAATCACATGGGTAGTACTACTAGTGCTAGAAGTAGCTGTAGTAATGTTAGTAGTAATAGCTAGTTGTTCTAGTGAAACAGGTAGTACTTTTACTGCTAGTAGTATCAGCCGTAGTAATATTGGTAGTAGTTAGAAAGTATTAGTGCTTATCATTATTTTGTACATATGTAATTGGTCTCTCATCAACACAAAGTGTAGTTACATCACATTCAGTCTAATCTAACTGCTATACATTTTGATCTTGACTCTGTTAAGCACTCAATCGTACTGTGTGATCACCTGTAATGTGAGAAACGGTGGTGTAAGGCCTCTTTTTCAGCGGTTTCATTTACACCTGTGTGATACCTTTAAAAATAGTCATGTACTGATGAGAGTGTGCATGCTCTATGCTAATGAAGTGAAAACTTTTATTACGCAGCAAGTGGCTTTGACAAAAACTCTCTGACGTGAACTTTACACACTCCCTGCCCTGCCCAATCCCCCAGTCACCTTAACCTTTTAACACAGATCAAAGGGGGGCAAAGAAAAAATACAGAGACACACCAGAAAGCTTTAGTCACAGTTCAAAGCACCGATATGTGTGTGTGTGTGAGTGAAACAGATAGAGCGAAGGAGAGATGAAGAGAGTGATGGGAGGAGAGAGGGAGAGAGTCAATGAGGCACAACCCTGACTTCAAACACATACAGATTAACCTTACACCCTCACTCACAGCAGCACGTTGTTTCTGTGAAAAGCCAGAAACCCATTAGTGAGTCCAAGCTCTCTTTTGAAGGATCGTGACGGGGGGTACAGCAGCATTGTCTGAATACAAAGCTTACTGGAAAAATCCATCTGAAAACTCAATTCACATACAGTAGGTCATTCATGCCAGTTTACAGGGTTCACGCCTGATTTATACTGATGTGTTCATTTGTACCAATGATGTGAACAAGCCAGCCAAAGGCGAGAAAAAAAAAGCAGAGGCAAGATTATCAGAAGTGTCATCAAGAGGTAAATACAAGAGCTGCTTGGCTATTAGTGAAAGGTCAACTGACACAGTTGGATCTTGATCTTATGGCTTACAACATACTGTGAATTCTAGTTTAGTTTGGGTCTTTATTTCAAAAACTCCCCAGCAGATTTGAACGTGACTAAAAACTGATAAGTACGTGAACATTTGACCTCTGACATACTCATCTAATCTGATGCAAACATCAGGAGGCGTGCTGGGGAATGCCACAGAGTGGAAGGAAGGGTTAAATAGAGGTTAGGCATTAAATTGTAAAGAAAAGGGTATAGTCAAAAGAGACGATCACTAGTATGTAGCATGAAAGTGTTATTCTTTGGTAGATAGCTCTGTGTGAAATGAGGAATGTACAGATATCCTGTGATGTTTGTATATTGGCCTGGAAATGCAGGTTCAGAATAAAGGGCACAGATAAGAGATTTGACAAGACGACACTTCAGGGCAACACACTACAGAACAGCAGCAAAAAGGAGCACAAATAGCATGTGAGTGCTTTTTAAGCTGTTTTTTTAACATTTTAGGAAATATGTTTATTCACTTTATCACCGTGAGTTAGATGAGATGATTGATAGCACTCTAATGTTTGGGTATTAAGTACGGAGCTCCAAAGTCTCTCTCCATGTCAATGTTTTTATCTTTGGAGAGCCAGGCTAGCTGCTTCCAGTCTTTATGCTAAGCTAGGCTAATTGCCTCCCAGCTCCAGCTCCGTACAAAACGCACAAACAAGATTTAAATTGATCTTCTCATTTAACTTTTTAAAGGTATACTATGCAGGATTCATACAAAAGCAATCCCCCTCAATCATCACTTATGACCCACTAGAAGTGTGTGGTGATGTATTTATCTGCAGAGACTCTGCCTTCTGCCTGTATTTTCTTATTGAAAACTGATTATTCTTTTTTTTCTTTTATTCTTATTATTTTGCTGTGTTTGGGACACTTCTGGATGTCAACCTTCGGGCAGTGGGTGTGTAGCTCCCAGCCAATAACAGTGTGCAGGGTGTGAGGTCGGGACTTGTAGTGTTGCAACCAGGTTACACTGCTGTCTCCGTCTCTCCTCTGCTCTGCTCCGCTCTGCTCTCTGTCTCTGTGTCATGGATGTATAAAGAGCTGCAGGTCTGTGTGTCTGCTTGACTGAGGGCAGGGCTAAGCTCCACACATGCAGAGCAGAGAGACCACAGCGGACAGGATGAAGCTCTGCACTCACACAGCAACGGAGCACCTTCCCTCCGGGCTGTGCGGAGGTGTGGACGTGTTTATTTGTGCTTTAGAATATAACTGCCGTGAACCTCCTGCATAGTATATCTTAAAACCTGCAGTGCGGAAATTTTACATATAAATGAACGTCTGTTATATTCAAGTCCTTGCCCTTGAATGTAAGGGCACGCTGGCCGTTTGGCCATTAATCATGTGGCTCCTCTAGACTGTTATTGGACCGAATGGATCAAATTCTGATAGTGAAACAAATCATTTTGCAGGGGTTGTATGACATTCAAAACAATTTATCCACCATTTTACAACAGTATGTTGTAAAACGGTATAAATATGGTATATATGGTATATAGATATATATATATGGGCATTGGGCATACGGTGACAAATCCCTGTGGGCTGGTGGACTGTGAAAATATGTTTTTACTGGACCTCTCTGTGTGCCTGTCATTCAGGGTGCACATGAGAGCGTGCTGCATGCCCCTGTCAGGCAATCACAGCTGAGAGCAGCCAGAAGGGGGAGACAAAAGTCCTGCACTCCAGCTTAAAGTTTAGCTCGATTTCCACTTCTTATTTGTGGTGTATCTTATTGTTAAGTTTTGTTTAAACGTGTATAAAATGTAAGATATTTCCAAAACTTTTGTTATAACCCTTCACTCACTTACGTCAGTGACAATTTATCTTAACATATGATTTCCATGAAATTTAGTACTGTCCTGCTCCCTTTACGATGAACCCTTTCGCTATGAATGTTTCCACTTGTGCCATTCTCAAGCCAAAGTGTCAACTTTGCACAAAACATAATCTAGAGATAGCCATGAATTTTTTTAACATATTCATGCCCCCGTTTGATTTTGGGGTTTGGGGGATAAATAACAGAAACAAATGGAATCTGAGCTGTCTCACACACAGCAGAGATGCACTCCACATAAACACAGTGTGTAATTTACAACCTAGCTAGCTACTGCTACATGCCTAGCTACTGTTAACGTTTTTAAAGTTATTACATTGACTGTGGGGAATAAATAGTTAGCAAAAATCATCCAGTGGTCAAATTGACACAAGATAATTTGAACATTCGCTTTTCATTCAATCTGAACTAACCACAAGACTTTAAAATATTTGCAAAGTCATCAGTAGGCTATACTGTTCCCTCTGTCGGAAATCTCTATATTGTGGGTTGTAACTCTATAGCTCCTAGTGCCTTTTTAGACCTTTGGTATTGTTACACTCATCACAATACATTTTACAACAAGAAAGAGTGCCAATCTTCCATTCTCACAACTTTCAAATGAAGAGAAACATACTTCAAACACTGGAACTAAACACAACAGTCACTTCTTTCCATGATGTTTTGTTGGTTTTATATTCCAAACGATATTTCTCTCCATTCACTTCTTTCGGTCTCCACTTGTATCTGCCAGCAGCTTGCAGGAAGCCTGCAGGGTCAGGTCTCTGATGTAATCTGGGAGAAAAGCTGTCTAGAATCTACTCATGCTCCATAATACCAGATATAAAGTGATTTAGTTTTGAACTGGTGGTGCACAGCCAGGCTGCATTATTCTCGGAAAAAAGTGAGAGAATTTTTTTTCTTTGCTTTCTCAAATGTAAATCACCAGAGGTGACTGACAGACTTGACACTATGGGCGGGTATTCGGGGCCAAGACCATGGATGTATTTTAAGAGCTGGATACTGAACCAAAAATGGTGCCCATTCAGTCTAATAAGAATTGCTTGGCTGGCAAATATGCCGAAAAAAGTTTCTAGCTTCCAGGTTTGTCTCTGCATTGTGCAGCCCACTGAATATGTGCAGTAGTGTTTCCCCTGCTGGCCCCGCCCACGAGTTCCGCTCGGCCCATAAACTTTACATTGAGATGATGTCATGGATTTCTCGGCTCGGGTATAGATTTACAAATATAATATCTCCATGAATCAAAAATACATAATAGAAAGAGTCATAATTGACCTTGTTTGCAGTTTGAGGTGTACTGTCAACAGTTTTACGGATGTCTCTTTTACAATGGTGGTCTATGGGGAAAAAGCTTTTTGGGCTGTAGGGGGATTTTTTGCTGCAATACCATGAGTGGCCACTGGGAAAAATTGGCAGCAAGGCTGAGAGGTGGAGCCCTATCCAGCTCTTATAATACATCCATGGCCAAGACCCCTCTGTTGACCCCTTACACTGATTGTTATCTAAAATGCCTTTGCTCAAGGACGCCCATACAATTTGAAATTTGTTGAAATATTACTTAACTCTTGACTTTGTTTTATTTTTATGACCATTACAGGCCAATATGTCAGGCTGTGGGCAACATAGGAGTAAATCCAGATTTGATACCACAAATCAAAGTACTGCCCCAAACATCCTCCACCCCAACCTCCCACTCCCAACAATAATCCTGCTGCTGGGTCTGGTGACTGATAAGAAAACCCTTTTAGAGTACTCAGGAAAAGTATGGAGATTCAAATAATGGAAACAACAAGGGCTGATGTTTCAAGTGATGGCTGCAAACCACAACCCCTTCTTATTAAATGTGTCTCTGTGAATTAGACATACAGACACTGTTGTACATTCAGTTGACAGATAAAAAAATATGAACCCTTTGATGAGGAGTAGGTGTTCACTGCAGGGTGTACTGTCTGAACCTTTTGCAAACAATAGTCAGTATATATATATGGCAATTATTTCCATATCTGTTTGTCTTTGTTTCCATGTAGTAGAGAGAGAAATATTCACAGTCACATTTCCTATTTCTTCTCTCCTTGTCATTAGCACAAATGCTAATAAAACGCTGATGGAGGGTGGAGGAGGGAAAGAATTTCATGTAATCCGTCCGTAATGATGATAAATCGACTCTGGGGAGTTATTCAAATATTTAAGTCCTGTGAAGGAAATGAGAAACATTTTCTTTCCCGAGGCTCATGAGAACACACCATTATGCTTGTCAGGTGTAAAAACAGGTCTAGAATTCTGAGCCAAAGATCCTGCTCATCTTTATACTGCTCACCACGTTTAATGTCAGCCAAAGAGATATGAGATGTGGTTGATTTAACTCCTTACCTACCATGTGCAGTATGTGGCTGTTTTATGTCCCTTATCACACCTACACAACCGTTCACACACACACACAGTCCATTACACAGCAGTCCATCTTTCAGTGCTGCGATGGGTTCCCTCCTTTCCCGCTCCGGGGAAGGCCACCGTCACTTAGCCCAGCGCTGCCCATCTGCACCTGTCAGACGGCATCTTGTCTCTGTGGTTAAGCTGGCAGAAAATAGCCCTGGGAACAGAGAGCACTATGGGAACCGAGGAGAGGAGCTAGGCTGAGTCTCAGCTCTGACCAGGCAAATCGGCCCATCATTCTGCCGGCCTGATGGCTCACTGTGCTGACCCCCATACTGTATATACAAATGCAGAAAGAGATATATACAGATGAGACTAAAAATGAAAACATCACACTGTCTTGTTTACTGCTGGTTTACTTACTATGATGTTTTAGTCAAAATGACCCTTATCTCACCCGTTTCACTCATACACAGAGATGCTGGGTAAATTATCCAATCTGAGGACCACAAAATTTGGTCAAATGATGGATCAAACACCTTGAGAAAACACTAATAGCCATTCAGGTAAGGTAAGCTCATTTCCTCAAGATTATACAAATAGCAGTGAAAGTATTTGAAATGATGTACAGTAAGAAATCCTTTTAAAAATGTTATTTATTCACTGAATGTTCTGTATTACTGTGAATATAGATAATATCATCTAGAGTCTGACCTTACGCTGTAGTCACTAACTGAATCCTACATTCAAGGCAAAATGATTATTGTGATTATACTTCATAGTTTTCTTTATTTTGTTCTGTATCTGCTGCAAAGTTTTTACATTGATTCAAATGCATTGATTCAGTGATCTTTTTGTTAAGTAATGAGCAACTGGAATCCGCACTGCACTAATGCAAGGAGTCTGTATTCTGAGGACTATTTTGTATTTAAAGGTAAGAATTTAGCAAGTTAGTCTGGGCACTATCATTAGGAGTGAGAAAACCTAGGTAAACATTAAAGTGACTACCCAAGATGTCTGTTCTTGACTCTATTACAGTATGCAGACCACATGCCTGGCTTACTTTGATCTGCTGTACTTACCATAGTTCGCACGTTGGTTTGTCAACCTGTTTGATCACCTGCCACTTCTGCTTTTGCCTGGGTGAATGTCCCTGTGTGCCCAGATCTCAACAATAACTCTGGAGAGATCTTATTATAACCTATAGAAGAAATACCCCAAACTACAAAAATTAGACTCAAGTTGTAATAAAACAGAATTTGTTTGTAACCAAATATCAAAAATAACCTTAGTTTGATTCCTGGCTCACTGTTTCATGCCCACCCTGTGATAGTGTATGTTTCACCCACTGTCCAGTTGTATTCAATTCAAGTGATCTTAACTGCTCGAGTTCTCATTCCTGGTTTCTTCCTTCCTTCTGCCAAATGCATGCTGGGATATGCTCCAGCCCACAGTGACCCTGAACAAGAATAAGCAGTTAAGCACCATTAATTATTTAATGTTATTAAATGATGATGGTAATTAAAGGTGTTATATTCACACTGTAGGAGACTTTTGCTTCTCTGTGCTCTTTATCACAAATGTTCTGTAAGAAGACAGCACATGAAACTGTGTCTTTGTATAAGAGAGGCCAATTCATTTGCTTCACTCCATGGCCTGATAATGCAGTGCCACAGGGAGCGGCTCCTTTATCTCCTTCAGTGTAACCGAGTGATTACACAGACTCTAACCAGAGCACCTGGGCTAAAGCTAGAGCTCCATTTCAATGAGCAACAGCACTGCTGAAGCGTCCTTGAGCCAAACACTGAATCACTACAAGCAACATAACAGCTCTTATGTGGCTTATTGTGACCTCTGATCTGTTTACAGTGGGCAATAAAAAACATAATTTCCCTATGAGGAGTGATTATAGATGGAATCCACTTTGCCATTAATCTACAGTTTAGAGTAAAGGTGTAATTTTGGGACTGGGGCTTAATGCTTTGAAGTCCTGCCAAAATAATTGTATAATGAATTCAGTTCATTTTTTATAACTTACATGCTCAGGAAATTGTACTCTAACGATTTAGCATTACTGTCCTATAATGTTGTCACACTCCCAGTGGACAGTTTTTTTTAATGAACCAAAATAGATGCAGAGATATTCCACATTTTCTTCTTCCTTGTCAAAACCTGGCATCTACATTACCCACAATGGTACTCGACTTGATTTGATTCACTAAACTGTACAGATTGGGGTGCATTATGCTAGTAGCAGCTAATGTAGCCTGGAGCTACTAGCCTCAAGCAGAGATGAGGAGTGGGCTACAGAGGTCTGATTACCTCACTCTGATTTTTTTCCTTTTCAAACTCATAGTCTTTAGCCCCAACCAACGCTGACTTGAGAGACATCACTTGATATGATTTTACAGTGATGGAGTTCCCCTTTAAATGTTTCCTCAAGCCACCCAACTATTCTAAGGTACTGAAGTTTTTCATAAGAACAAAAATCTTCTTCAAGCTCCCTTGACCTTTTTGGCAAATGATCCATCACTAACACAATAATATGAATTGCTGAAATACATGTTTTATTTCTTATTTGTATGATGGCTTGATGTGCTGCCCTGCACATATCTTAAGATTTCTGAAAAAAAAGTCCAACATGGCTGGATTAACCTGCAGGGGTGCCCCGTGGCAAAACTCAGTTATTGTTCCTCCCATTCTCTGTGAAATGTGTAGTTTTTCCATGTGCTACCTGGCCCCAGATCTGCAGTGTGGTCAATTGACTTAAAATATCTCAATTTAATTAGCACAAATCATTTGGAATACAGTATGACTGGAGCTTTCAGAACCCCTGGAGTCCAGGGTCCCAGGGATGCTGCCAGCACCATCCAGCTGGCATTCCAGCCTTTTATATATTACATTAGGCTGCAAGGAATACCTCACATCAACAATATTGACATCCAGCAGATCCAGTTAGTGTATTAAGAAACTGACCGTTGTAACTACCTTGCATTGCATTGCATTAGGGATTGACCTGGGCAGTTTTAATTTGAGGTGCAACCTTAAGAAGAAACCTTAGACAAATCAAAGCTCTCTCAGCAAGCAAATGCAATTTACAGTATTTAATTGAATCAGAGGGAAAAAAATGACTCCAATACAATGACACAGAGAATGTTTCTTTCTTCCAATAGAAAGGTTCAGTGCCAAGATAAAAGGTAATGAGAACAGCTTATTTTTTTGATTATTGAAGTGTGTTTAATATTTCAGCCTCCTTTTTTCTTGTTTGCTTTGTGATGTTCATGCCTGTAATATATGCTCTTCTGTCAAAGTTGTTATAATTCAGTAAAAATTGCATGATTAAATCCTGAAAGAAAACTTGCATTGATTAAGCAGACACACAAGATGCAACAGATACTGTAAGAAATAAGCTTCTTTATTCAATCACAGTTACTGAAAAAGAAACTCCAACTATCTGCTAATGTAGAAAACAGCAACTTGTACACTCTCACTTCACTCAACACATACAGTATGATGTCCCCGCTAAGGTGGGGCAGGGGCACACAGAAATTTAACAGACAGTACGAACACATACATATCTAAAACGTCACATTCAGCACACACAACAGTGGCTCAAACATAATCTCTTAAACGTGCATTGACAAACAGAACTGCATCAGAACTTCATTTTTAAAAAACTGAAATAAGTGATACATGGCCAATTCCATGATTCTGATTTCAGGCAAAGGAAAATGATCCTCTTAATGGCCATCAGTCGAAACACTACAAAGAGGTTATTGTAATGTTTAGAGGACTGGTCATAGGTATAAAGTACAAGAAAAAGTACATGACATCGTCTCAACAATGGCACAATAGGTTTACACAATATGTTGGTGGCAGTGTATTGTTAACTTGTGCCATTCCATAAACCATCTCTTCCTACAGTTCTACTACCACTTACTGTCATCTCCACTTCAAGTGTCTAAAAAAATAAATACATTTTTGCAGTCTAGCTAGCTACCAACAAGCAGAATTTCATCAGCAAATGACACAAAAACAGTATCTTCAACAGCCAGTTCTGGATGGCTGTTGTTTTAGTTTAAAATTCAACAGTAGACTTGTTCTTATCAGCCACTGTAGAAAACCTTTGAGAAAACCAAACACACACGTAACTGGGAATTTTATCTTAATTAACAGTTTTACACAAGGCAGTGGAATCCTACTGTATGCAGCAACATATCTTGTTATCTTAATGAAAATGCTTTTACACAAGGCAGTTAAATCCGACTGTCCAGCAGCATAGCTGCTTACAGGAGGGAAACTGCTTTACACTAATTATAGCCTGACGTAATAGATTTACTCTCCACAGAAAATTATAATGATCACTGTTGTAATTAGTGCCAATTAGACAAAAATAATTTATTTATGCAGTAAAACGGATGTAAATTATTTGTGGCTGGGTGCTGTGGAAACAAACTCTAGTGTGTTGTTATATTTATAACACATAAGGGAACAATTTTAAGATAACTCTGTTAAAGAACAGTATCTTTCATCATAAAATGCTCAAGCAGGTATTAGGAATTTACACATAACTGTGCTTTTGGGGTCAAAAACATTGATTACTGTGGCCTTCAAGAAATTCTTCTGTTTGTCACTTCCGTTACAAAACTCCTTTACGACGTTTTTAGAGACAGGGTTTAAAACTGTAAAGTTCTTTGCAGACAGAAGTATGAAATATCCATAACATGAGAAAGTAATTTGGCATGAATGACAATTGGCAAAATAATGTCAAAAAGGTTGCTTTGGTTTTGGCTAGGTTCTGCAAATAATGGTGTATGTAATTAAACAATTGGTAATTAACTATGCCACATGGGTATCACACACACGGTAGACACTGGACAAGTCAGAAAACATAAAAAACCTTGCTATCCTAAAATTTCTCTTGCTCTCCACAGAAAAGCTACATTGCATACTGTAAAAGGTAAAGAATCAGTGTTTTGACTAATACTAAAAAACATGTTATATATTATTCTGCACATAAATAAATCTGCTGATTTGAATTCTGGTATTATCAGTAGAGACATGGTATCATATAGCACTTTCTGTCTTTCATAGGTACAAGAGATATACTTTCCATTCATTAGTGGCTGTTGCCATTGAGTTCTGGCCCTGTGGTACCCATCACACTGTTCTCTGTGCTGGGCAAGAAAACATCACTGTGCAAGAGTTCAATATCTTGTTCTCAGATTATAGAAACAAGCCATTTTACATTTACCAGCCCCGACTGGACAAACTGATTACAGTTTGTCCGGTCCACTGTTCCAATTTGATTGTCTGGAACAAACAAGACTCAACTTTCATGAGAAACTGCACAGCAACAAACTGGCAAGGTGTTTGCACTAGGTCCTGCACATAAGAACATCTGCAAAGGGGCCCAGGAGGTTCTTGTTGAAGATACATCTGACCCACACCAGGTAGGTGGTGAAGGGCTTAATGTTTTCTGAAAAAGTGTAGTTCTGCTGGGGAAGGATATAAGGCATGTAGGTATTCTCTCCCTGCTCCTGGATCCACACCTCGTACTTCACCTCTCTTACTTTCAGGTATTTCAGATTCCATGGGATCTGCCAGGAGACTGTGAGTTTAGCCTCATTGGTGGTTTGTACTGAAGTCTGACACTGGGCTTCTCTGACCCGACCCGGATGGACTGTACTGGCTGGTTTGGACTTCTTTAAGTTGGGCTTGGTCTTCATTCCCTCCTTCAGGGTTTCCAGGAAGGAAGGGATGTCTACCAAAGTGTCCTGGTAGATTCGGAAGAGCCACTCCGGATTCCGGCAGCACAGGTGCCTGGGGACATCTTTGCTGGTCAGTATTCGCTCTTGCTCCTCCTTATCCAAGTGAGCGATGCCTCCTTGTTCCCAGGGTCTGTCTGGATGGGTGACAGTGTTCTCTTCCTGAGTGTTCCTCCAGGAAACATAATGAAGATCCATGCCTGGAAGGGAGGTAAGGGTTTTATATGGGGTGTACTGCTCTGAGTTCACAGCGAAGGGGAACAGCTCCACCACAGTAGCTCCCCTGGGGAGGAAGAGTGAGGTGATAAGCTGAGCTCCATGCATGCTGACTAACATGGAAGCACCACTGATCACCTGGACAATGCTGGGGAAAGACTGTTCCTCTAGAGAAACTGTGACCACCCTCATCTGGAACTCCTGGGCCAGCGCCATGATTAGCTCGGCTTCGTTCAGTATCAGCCTTGTTGTTGAACGACTGAACACAACAATGTATTCATCCCTCTTCTCCTTCTCATCTTCAACACTCCCTCCATCCTTCTCTGCCTCCTCTAACCTTGTGATGTTCATTTTCTCCATCAGAGCCTCAGCAAACTGCCGGATCTCGTTCCCTGAGACCAAGATGTTAGCTTTGGGCCCTTGTGGCTGGACAAATCCATACTGGTACCAAGTAGTCATCTTGGACAAGCCAACGTAAGATTTGGTAAAACACATTAGCTTTCCAAAGTTCCTAAGCTGTTCTTTGAGTAGTGGCTGCTTGCTGCTCAAAAGCCGGTAAAGGTCAAAGTGCGGGCCTTCACCCCAGCCCTCCATGAACACCAGACGAGCCTCATCATCCAGGTCTGAATACTGTTTCATGGTATAGAAGGCTGGAAGTAGATCATCGTGGAATACATGCATTAGGTTATCGGGATTAAATCTATTCAGTATCAGTGTCACATCCGGTACGAACACAGGCTTGGGCATGAACTTCAAAGCAGCAGCTGGGAGCTCTAAAAAGTTGAAGTACTGGGTGTTGTGATCCTCTACTGAGGACAAGTCCAGCAGGGCAGGTTGGAAGCGCCTTGACCCCAGGTTAGGCAACATGACAGAGGAATTGGAGTGGAAGAACACAAACTCCTCTGCCTCCGAGCAGTAGCAGAGGTAGTCGAAGCGGCAGATGCGGTCGGTGTGCATTTTGCCGGTGCAGACCATGCGGGTGCCGTGTTCATGGAGAGCCTGTAGGGCGACATGATAGTCGATGCGGGCCTGCGAAAGCTCTTGGGACTGTTGTGTCATGTGCAGCTCTTCCTCCAGCAGGGCAGCATGCTCACTCAGCTTGGAGTACTTCCAAAGCAAAGCTGCGACCACAGAGACCAGCAGCCCATTAATGAGTGCACCCACGCTCATCCTGCAGCCTGCCACTGAAGCCCGCATCACTGCTGCTGCTGAGGACCCACCTCCCGACTCCGACTGGCCTCCGACCTCAGAGGGAGGCGACGAGACATCCGCCGCCAGGCAGTGACTTAGGAAGGGGAGAGGAGAGAGCAAAAGATGGTGGAGCAGGGGTTGGCGACAGGAGAGAAGGGAAAGAAAAGGGCAGGGTAGGAGGGGAGAAAGGAAAGAAGGGAAAAGAAGAGAAGACATAAGTTTTTCTTAAGCCACCGGTTCAGGAGACACAAAAGAGAGCTAATATGTAACTAACAAATCAATAGTCGGGTCTATAATGCTGCAGTGCTCTTTATGTAAACGCTACAAACCAGTGATTCATCAAAGCAGGTTTCAGCTCTCACCTTTGGGAATAGTGGTTGTTTACCTTGGCGAACAAATGAGACATTTTCCTAACCTTACATCCCCTGTCACCCTCCCTGGATATGTCAAGACAAATTAGACTGTGAGGAAGCACAGAGAAAAGAACAAGAGTATTCCTCTCAACTCTACTCATCTGCATACTGAAAGAACAAGTGAGTCATTGAGAGACTCTAAATCAAACCAACGGCTAACGGCCAGCAGCTGCCTGCAAACACGAGGCAACTAGCATGCTAAATACCCATCTGAGGACTAGCTTAATGAACTTACAAGAAAAGGTTATCAGATAAATTAATTACTTGCTGCTTTATTCCTCACTTTTACAAATGCATGAGTCACATGCACATATCGATACACACCTACACACAGCTGAGAGGAGTGAGAGGGATAATCTGGTGATATGATGACATGGTCTGACCATAATCTGACAATATTGAATTTTGCAACTGTTTTCCTCTTTGAAGCTGGCTTTGTAATGGAAAGTTAACTAAATCAGATCAAATCAAGACAGGAGTAAAGGCGTACACACACATACTAGCAGACATGAACAACACGCTGACATGTGCCTGTACTGGCAACATGTAGATAAACTCTTGTCTTTCATTTTTTACCTTTCTAACCACATCTTGTTTCTTTCTCTCTCGCTTTCTTGGGTAATTTTCCATACCTCACTATATTTCTATCACTGCTCTCACTTCTCCCTAATACTCCCCTTTATCTTGCACACCGTCTCATTCTATTCCCAGTTTCTGCTTTACACGATTTGCATTTTTGCTTTTTTCTTCCCCAGTTATTGCATTCTTTGTCTTTACACTGCTCCTTTTTCTTGCACACTCTCTCTCTGTTCTGCAGGAGCCAAGCAGAGTCCCTGGGCTATTTTTGACATCCCAGCAAGTACAATATGTCACTTGCAACAGGGTCATTCTTAGTGATCAAACTCAGTGAACACACATGGGCACAATATGGACAGTTCAAAATGCAGCAACATTCAGCTGCACCAGAGAACTGAGAAAAATGCGAATGCATAAAAAACATAAGTCTTGCTGCTGTACTCTGAATGTCAAACATGCAGCTATCATCTACTTTAAGATAAAAACAGAGCTAGTATTTGACAAATCCAGCATTTTACATCTTAATGTGACTTTCTTCACTATTAAAAATGAACTGAATGTTTCAGTAGACTTCACTGACTATGGGCTGTAGACTGAAGAGAGGTTTGTTCTTGCTCATAAAAATGGAATAATCTGATTTACAAACCAGCTGTAGTGACAGTTTGCGTGCTTAAAATATAGAAATGGGCAGGATCAAGGGTGAACGCTGGCACGCAAGGGTCACAGAATTGATAAGAATGATTTAGGATGAGTAAGATTATGTCTAGTGTGGTGAAGGGAGGCTTATAACAACACGCACAATACAATCTTGATCCAAAGGTTTAAAAAGAAAAGCAATTAATATTTATCTTCTCAAATAAAAACAGCAAAGCTTTCTCTTGTATTTTAGTAGGTTCATTAGACTATGTACTTTATTAAGAGTTAATCTAAGGACATTTCATTATCAGTTTACTTTTAACAAATATCTTTAAAAAATTTTTGGAATATTTGGTCGCATGGTTTGATCCTCAAGCGGCTGTCTCATGGTGCACACTGGAGGAAGGAATGGTGCATTCTTGGTCTCTTGCAGATGTCCTGTTTGTGAACATCTCTAACAGGCAATGTCAATTACGGTTTGGGCCGATTATAACTCAACTGCTCCAGGTTCTTCAACTTGCCCGGCACATCCTTCTTATATTTACAGCTTAAGGCTGATTTATGGTAGGTTGCTTGACACTTTTGATAAGTGTCACTCGATAGAAATGATGTAATTTCGACAGAAAAAAGTGTCACTCTGCACTTTCCTTTCATATCACGCACCTGGAGAATTTTGTGTCACAGACACTGTCATATTTTGTCACGCAATGTGATTGGGTAGTGGTGCTAACATGGAGATTGTAGTTTTCACTGAACTTCCTTATTGATATTTTGGTCTGTAACTTTAGATAACTTGTAATGTCCTTGTTTAATTAGTCCCGGTCAGGGACTATTTCTATCTCATCAAAGTCATCGGTGAGGCCTTGTGCACCTTGTGCTCTTTAAATATTCCCGGCACATTTCTACACGACGTGGGAATGCCCGTCTGTTTCCCAATTTTGACAGGATGTTCCTTCCAAACTGACAGTTCTCATTTCAGAGACAGTACCTGCGACCATACCAGTTTTGATTTTGAATGACATTTCTTTGCTCTGGGTCCCTAAATATCAGAAGCGTACAGTGCCTTCAGGTCTAAAAGCTGCAAAGAAAATGATTGCAGTGCGTTGAAGTTATCAACAGCTCGTATAAATGGGGCTAAAGAGGTGAATCTGGATATATGGCTCACAGCAGCTGAAGCATTGAAGAGTCTCTTGTGTGATTCCTTTAACTGTCATGATCTTTTGCTGCCTGTTGTGTACTTGATCCACATTCACTGTGCTCATCCTTGATTATCCAATGATTCTGCACTACCAGTTCTACAGGTCCCAGGGTGAGTGGTTTTTTCTTTTTCTTTTTTCTTTTTTTTTATTCTTTCTTTTGAAGGGTGGGTAGAAGGGGCTGAAGGTAAGCTGCTATTGGTATGGTGGTATGTTCTATATTTTCTGACAGGTATGTTATGGTGTGTTCAATGTCTATATAGCATCTGTGTTCATATCCTTGAATAAAAAAAAAAAAATCTGATTAAAAACTTTTGAAATACTCTAGCATCTCTATTTACACATCTGCAATAATTGCATTACATACAGTATGGCAAAGATAATTATAATACTATCACACTGCCTTAGCAGGTAGTTTGCTTTGGACAGCTCATTTGGAACACATGTATGTGTACATGTATGCGCGTGAATAAGGTGTTGCAGAAGTGGAACTATTACAAAGAAATTACCGATAACAAAACCAAGAAAAAGTAAAACATAGGGAGACTGTTTTTGATCTCCAGTAAAATAAGGCAGGACACGTATACAAAAAAGCACATTTTCTTCTATCTGATGTGGCACTGTGCCCTCCTCATTTGCATGAGAGCTGACTGTGTCATTTTATCTGTATGTACACACTAATGCGTAGTGTCCTTGGTATGACCATGGCCACTTCTACTTTTTTTTTAGGTCTGAACTGTAGGCCAGTCTTTACAAAATTATGACTGGAAGCCATTCCATAGCCATGGACCCTGACAACTCCTTCACTGTTAACCTTACTGGTGAAACTGCCTTGAGTCAGGTACAGTAATAAAAGGCTTTATTGGTGACCTTCAATACTGTTGTACAAAAAAGCATATGCTGTTGGATAAGCTGTTATACAAGAAGAAGCAAGTGAATCTGGATAAGCAGCAAATGCGAACAGCAAAGAGAAAAATCAATTATTTATATGCAAATAAATGTACTAAATTCAAAAGAGAAAGCAATGCAGGTCTTAAAGACTACCAAAGGGTTGTCTTCAGTCCCTTCAGAAATCACTTGCTGCATAATAAGCCGATAAAGAGAGCTTAATGCTATTCCCTATGACAGAATGTCATGGAGAAGCACAGTGGATGTGAATCAAAGCACCATACACAAAGATACTGTAGTATCGCCCTGATGCTGACACAGCAGCCAAAATAAAGTGAAATGAAGTGTGAAGAGGAGGCTGCTAGCGAGGCTAACATTAGGCATCCTGCATGCTCCTTCAGTCCACAAGGACAAGGGCAGCGCGAGGCTCACAGTGCCAGCAGTGCTGCTTAATCCCTCTCGCTGCACACTGGCTCCCACAGGGATGCATGTGAATGCCCTCTGCAATTTGCCTGTGCCAAGAAACCGAAAGCTGCGAAATGTCAAAGCGACTGCAAGACACCACAGCACGCACAAAACGCCCTCATTTGCATCACCACATGTTACAGGCTATAAACAGAGACCTGGACACTGTGAGCTGTTCTGTTTTTTGGTTCTGGTCAGGTTATTTAGAACAAGCAGGTCAAAATTAGGCTAAACGAGGCCTAAAACATGACGACATTTTCCTGAATCCGATCTATGCGTGCGCATGTGTAGTCATTTAAACTGACCTTGAAGACAAGTGGCTTTTTTATCCTGTCAGCAGTGTAAAAGAGTGAGCCAAGATACTGCCGGAGAATAAAAATGTTCAAATTAGCAAAAGGTCACAGCAGTTCCAAATATAATCAAATGTGAGCTGAGATCCGTCTCCTGAGCTATGCTAACACTGGGGAATGGTTTCATATCCATATTCTATTTCTGAGTGTGTATGCTGTTAAGTAACCAACTGCCTCTGTGTCCAAGTCTCTTCATTCTGATATTTCCTCCATCTCATAGTCATGAATTAAGCAATAAATGAGAGAAAACTCTTGAGAGATACTAATCAAAAACCTTTAATAACTAATTCTGTAAAAATAAATGGTAATATTAAAGATAATTAAAGCCCTACTTTTAGCTCCTTGTACATGTACTTCCTTGTACTTGTACATGATCTTGGCTGCTGGCCTACAGATGCGTGCTCTGTCTCACTACCTTTACATGCTCAGAAAGAAATCAGGTTATTTGGAGAAATTAGGTTAAGGCAGGAAATCAGAGAACATGTTTACCTGCTTGCTGTACAACTCATGTTTACATGCAGCAGTAAATCAGATTACTCCCCTTTCCCCAGCAATAATTCATAACTACTGTAAGGCAGGCAAATTTTCAGT
The DNA here is from genome assembly GCF_910596095.1 of Thunnus maccoyii. Lineage (NCBI taxonomy): Eukaryota > Metazoa > Chordata > Actinopteri > Scombriformes > Scombridae > Thunnus > Thunnus maccoyii. The sequence continues at coordinate 30,407,589 of NC_056542.1, forward strand.
GTATTAGTAATATAAGCCTGTGGAGTTCTTCCTGGTTATAGCATTTGGATTGAGTGGACTCTGAAGTAAGAGACCACATGTTTTTTCTCACTATGCAACTGTGGCAAAAGCCTTGTTGTGCACATGCATTTTTGGTTTCCAACCCTGCTGGAGACCTGGTTGGGCGTATCCATCGCCACAAAATCTGCTTTCTCCAACAGAAAAGAGATGTTTCACAGCTGACATATTTACACGTCAAAGCAGAGAAAGCGTGGGTGCAAGTAATAATATTAATGGCTTAATGGCTTAATCTCATTTAGTTTTTCCAAATTCATGACCCTGGTATAGTGCATGATGGTTAATCAGTATGGCTTCCTTGGATACTTGAATGGAAGTGAGCCATTGTTAATGTTAGCAGTTCCAGCTGTGCTTTTCCTGCTAAAAATCTAAAAAGATTTTCCAATCCCTAACACTGGTAGAGGAAACTAGGTTTCTCCTTTACAAGATGGTTAAATGTGGAAAGCGGACACAAACCCATTCAAAGAATGTAAGTACTCTTTCTTTTTGGACAAGCCAGGATCTCAGTGAAATGTTGCATGAACATTGATGGCATTACATTGAATTCCCTTCTGAAACAGATGCCTCACAAAAACAGGATAGTATCCAACAAGTGTTCAATCCTTGTCAGGACTGTGTACAGCACACACTGAGAACTAAAAATGAAACACAACCCTTGGTTGTTTTACATCCTTTAATTCTGTGGTTTAGTAGTGATGTGTGTGGAGCTGCAGCTGTAGACAGCAGTCTCAGATTAACGAGGCCATGCACAGTTTAAACAAAGTGGACCCAAGTGCTGCTTTAGAGCTGCATGAATCAATTTGTGGCCATTAGGCAGTAGAGGGGGCAGTCCAAAACATGACACACATACAGTTGTTATGGCTAACATGTTGGCAAACATGCCTACTTACACATCGAGCAGACAGAGAGCAACATTATCATCCCACTGGAGTGATGTATCTTGCAACATGCTGAATGTCGATTCAATATTCTCTCTCTTTTTGCGCTGTTTTGGTCTTCAAAACCTCTCGAGAAAACATTTGGCTATTTAGCTGCCAAATGTACAACTTTAATTACCAGCAACTCACTAAGTTTGTCTAACATATTGGTGCTGGGCAGTTGGTATACAGTTGATTTATCAGAGCTTGTTTGCTGAAGCTGCCTGCTGCTGGAAACACATCTGATGAGAACATTGAGACTGAAGCATAAAGTAAATGTGCAATTATTCCAAAAACAATTAGCTAAAAGAGGCTAAAACACTGCAGAGCTGCAGAGTTGATTTTTTTCTGTGGGTTAATCACTACAAAGCATCTTTTTCACATTACATGTGGTAATTTGATTTAATTATAATATAAAATAGCGATCAATGGAGCTTTAAAAGTCTTGATTAAAGCAATAAAACCTTTTTCAATAGTGTGCACTTCTGTACTGAATTGAATTATCAAAAGTCAGGATCCACATCTACTATTTCTAAAGGCACCATAGCCTCACTGTGGAACAACAGCTGTGTGAGCTGGCAACAACACAGCTCTCAGCCCCCAGTTAGCCTAGTTACATCAACATTTGACTTGTACTATCATTTTCTAGCAGGCAAATAATTACAAGAGATTTAATAAATGCAAGGGTCGGGGGTTGTCAAAGGCTGATTCCATTATGATGAAATTCATGCACGAGTTTTGACACTAATTTTCTTAACATTCAAATAAAAATTCAAAACCAGAGCTGTGCACACTCCGCTGCACACCACTCTGCCATAGTTGAGAACTACCACATAAGCTACCAGGCAAGTTAGAATACACACAACCTTTTTGTAAATCAGCACTTCTGTAGTTGGATTTCTCTGCCTAATAAACCTTGAGGCAATCCGCCTATATGTATAGTACTTTTCCTCTAGCTGCCTGAGAGTATGCATGAAGTAGCAAACATACATGCAGTGATGTAGAAAATATATTCTCCAAATAAGACATGATTATAGAGCAAAACTATTTTGTGTGTGTGCATAAAAGCATGTTTGTTTTCTTCTAGAGTTTTAGGGCCCTTTCACACCTACCTCGTTTGGTCCAGACTTTCAGACTTTTCAGTTTGATCCGAACCAAAATTACAGGTGTGAAACCTCCCCCGGCCAATGGTCTGGACCAAACAGCCGAACCTTGGTCTGACGAAAAGAGGTGGTCTCGGTCTGGATCAAACTGCACCAGGGTTCAGCTCGTTTCTAGCGTGAAAACATTTTTTGGATGGTTTGGACTTTTCCGGTAGGCTATCGTCCTTTATGTGCACATAGGGCACATAGAGGAGGAGAGAGGAGGATAAAGAAACTGTCATTCATTTTTAGCCATCAATTCAAACGGCGATAGAAGGCTACCCCCGAACTGACAACACAGTAATGTCAGACTCACGCCCATCTACAAGCCAATCGAAGTCAAGTATAGGGAGACGCAGCCCACGCAGGTGATGATGACAGGACGTAGATATGTCATGTAAAGTTCTTTGGTGTGCTCACATAATTGCAATGTGAAACCAAACCTAGCCAGATTAAATGTATACAGTGCAACAAAAACATGAACCTTGTTTCTGACTTTCAGGTGTGAAAAGGCCCTTAAACCCAAGTAGAACTAAGCAAACAAAACTTTAAACATTCACAGCCAAGTTTATGCTAAAGGTATGAGATATGGTAAATGGATGCTACAAAATGACAAAAACAGTAAAGTTTCCTGTCCTTTGCATAGAATCTAGCTTTTGTTGGCTTGACGCTGAGTTACAGGCTTACACTACATAATTGCATCATTAGAATGATACTGAACCTTCATTAGACGTTTTCTCCTAACAGCCTAGACTGTCCTGCATGCAGCTCCACATCACTGAAGAAACCAGTGCTGCTGTGACTTAAGAAGTAAACAACATAGCAGTATTGTTGTCTTAAAGCAAAAAGAAACCTCAACCAAAACCCAATTTTACTGACCCAAATGACAATTTTCCTCAGTCCATGTCTAACAAGGGTCAAACTATCCAATGAAATCAGTTGTGTTTAAGGTGAGGAGAAGGTTACGATTGAAGCGTGTTTCAACCCTTTACTGATTCATGCTTGGTTTTCCTTCTGCATTGTAGTTGTTGTTAATATTTGAGGTGTTTGAAAGTCATCATCTAAACCCTTTCAATAGTTTTCTGATTGGTCTGGGTTCCAGCTGCTGGGTTCAGTCACTCCTCAGTGGATGTTTCCCAGACTAAGATCATGTGACGTAAACTGATCACGTGGTGTGGATAAATGTCCAAGGAGGAGAAGATCATTATATTTTAGTTTGGAGATCCTTCTGCTGTCTCTTGCCTTTGGGAAACAAAAATGGTGTGCTACTTTGTCCAAATTCACGTTAATTTTTGGGACATTGTTTTGTTTGCTAACAAGCAAAGCTACTCGCTAGCTTGCAAGAGTTGACACACATACACACATAGAAACAAGTGAGAGGAGGGGTGAATGGGGTGTCATACAATTTATTCATTCATATGGGTCTTCACTGTAAAGCCATGGTCACACCAGAAAGTGGCACAGCAAAGTTCATCCACACATCTTTGCATAATACAAGGTGCCAGAAGCTTGGTGACATATTGACTATTAGCAGGGCTCGTTGGAAAACTGCTGTAGCTAACTCACAAGTAAGACTGGAACATCTAGCTAGCTTGCTTACTGTCATGTAGATTTGCAGGATTTACGTGCCAATGTGAGTGACACACGATGGCAGCGATTCCATTGAAATGAAACTTGGTTTTAAATGCTGGTTTGACCAGGCCTTGAGGAATGTTAGCTTTCACTTTCAGGTACCCACATGGGTATTTGCCACGGATGTATAAATAGAACTGGATACAGGAACAGAACCAAACTTTGAAGCAAATTTGACAGTGGCCAAACTGTGTAATTACAACATCACGTGATGCACACTGGCCAAAACGACTTTTTCTCATAGAATTACATTTGATCCATTTGGTCCGATCACATTTCAAAAGTCTAGAAAAGCAGCGTGATTGAATTGTTTTATTCCCATTCAAGTTAGCCGGAGGGCTAAACCAGAAGTTAGCCGTCTCACCTGACGGAAGTCTCTACTGAGCATGGTCCATGGGTGCATGGGACCCATAGAGCATGCCCAGCATGTTTTCATCCGGGAAATTTCTTTACAGTGAGAAATGGCTTTTTTGACTTCATGCACCACTGAGCAGCTTTCATAGGAATGAATGGGGCCCCATCTCCAACGCTGTATCCAGTTCTCTTGATACATCCATGGTATTTGCTGCTGATACCGCAGTTCACAATACTTTAACTTATGCCTGACATGGCAACCACAGAAACCAGAATAGGAAAAACAATATAGGAGTAAGTTTTCCTGGCATCCAAGTACCCTGAATTATACACCTTTTCACCAGCAGTGTACAAAATCATCAATCAATTGCTCTTGGAACAAAAACAACAACATAAGCAACATAAGCTATATCTACAATATAAATCATTTTATATAGTCTTCACTTTACTTGCAAGCTACTCTATTAAGCTGCATGATGAGATTACAGTAGATGTATCACCGCAATCTGTAGCCTGAGGTACAGGTTGTTAGGACTGGAGGTAGCCTGTAGCCTCAGCAGCAGAGTTGCCTTCTCCTGCCGCACATTCAAAGAGGAATGCCAGCATCACTGGGCAGCTGTAATGGTAGCAGCTCCCTGTCTGAAAGCTCCTTTAGGGTCATCATTTATTTGTACATGTTCATCAGTGTAAATCTTACTGTTGAGTGTCTGTTTTCCTTTGGACTTCAGGAGTAAGCCCACTGATCTGTAACTGTCATGTCTCCTTCACCATTTTATTCTTGATAATCTTCAATAAAATCGATTCAAGACCACCATACTCCCCTTATAAAGCGCTTGTCAGTCACCTCTCTCTCTCAGCGCTGGCTTCGAGGCTGACACTGAAGCTACAGCTTCCCCAGTATTACTGGTTAGCATATCTGTTTGCTCTGAGATGATAAGCACCCCGATGATGTGGAGGAAGGCGGCGCAGGGCAGCCTAGAGAGTCTAATGCATTTTAATGAGAATCCTGGAAAGCCAAAGCTGAGGGGGCTACGGGAGGGGAGTGGTGGCGGTAGCCCTGTGCTGTCGCTGCTCATTTGCTCCCTGGTGTTCATCATTCCTTGCAACTCACCGTCCCCCCCCATCTTTGGAGTTAACCTTCTCTCTTTCTCTACATTTCTCCCCCTCCGAATTACCTCCGAGATCCCTGACATGCTTCTTAAATACACATTCAAAAAGAAAAGTAGTGCAAAAACTGTATCACTTTGCTCCTTATTCTTCCTGCCGCTACCTGCTTTTCTTTCCCTTTGGCCACTTTGATTGCTGATCTCTTCTGGCCGTGATGATGCGTCCTTATTTCTCGTCATCTTTATTTCTGGACCAAATGTGGCCTGTCAGGTTGGATCAAGCTGCTGGGTGCTCAGTGTGGCACTGGGGAGAATTAATGGCCCAGCAGCCATTATCTGGCTGTACAAAGACAAGACTCATACCCTTTCTCTCACTTTGCATCTCTTTCTCAAACACGTTTGGACAGACAGGCATACACAGTCACACACACTCACGCACGCCATTGTTCTGTTACATAAACGCAGTGCAATGCCATCCAGTCTAGTGGTGAAAATAGGCTTGCTGCTTCATAATGACTGGCAGTGAGTATGTCAGAAAATGCCCCTAGTCTGTGTTTGACACGTCACATGTCTCACTACTTGCCTATTGCAAACTGAGACTGATTACTCGCTTGATTGATAGCCTGCTAGTTAATAACATTTTCACCCTTCTCTATATCATTCGCTAACAGTGAACTACTATGCCTTCTGAAATACAGAGGATACAAAGCCAGGACTGTGTAATGCACTGTACTGTCTCTTCTCCCAAGGGACACAAGAGAAACGTTGGACAATCTGCAGACTGTGTGTGTTGGTGTGTGTTTGTGTGTGTGTGTGTGCGCGTGTGTGTGTTAGTGACAGACAGACAAAGAGGAACAAAGTGAGAAGGACATCCTCTAAAAACACCGCAGCACAGCACTTCAGCACTGCCCCAGGACAACAGGCAATATTCCAGAAAGGGACGGAAATAGAAGGCGAAAGAGTGGATGTACAACCGAAGATGTCTGCAAGTGTTCAAGCTCTATAGTTGCTGCTGCCATCCATTTTCTTGGGTAACATGAGAATTTGGAGGGATTTTCATCCTGTTAAAATTTCTGAAGGACACTGAGGGAGAGGAGGAAACTTGTTCAGAACCTTCTAGTGGTGTTTAAACTAATAATTATACTATTATTAGTATGATTACAAATCCTGCTCCCATGGCACTGCAAACCAGTGAAAGAATGGCAAGCTAATATATCTGGCAAGCTTTCAACAGCAAGGCTAGTTTAAATTTTAACTTCAAAACTAGTACACTAGTCTATAAAAACTTTGACTAGGTCCACACTTTAGTCATTTTGTTATTGAATCCACAGTGAAATATTCTAACAATAAGAGAACAGCTACAGGCTTCAGTAAGGTTCCAATGAATTCCCTGTCCAATCATCTAACAGCATCTGAAACCCCATTTCCAATTGCAGAATTTGAGGAGATGAATGAATGTCTCTGAGGAGAGAATGTCTGAAAAAAGAAAATGAAATCGGGGAGGCAGCGTAATGCACCCAGGAGCAGGCTAGATGCCAGGCTTTTTGCCCCACCTTTGAGGGTAGCCATTAGGAACAGGTGAGACCTAATTCGTTTCCAGCACGCTGAGCCTTTAAAAAGGAAAAAAACTGTTCACAGCCAACATCTCGGTAAGGTGTGGGACAGACACAATTCAGCACAGTTACTCTGCAAAGTTAAAACAGGAGAGTGATGTTGTTAGATTGGTCCACTCAAGACCATTTCTAAAAACCTCAATTGTTTCGGTGTCAAAAACACAGAGAATGGATGTGTTTTACCTGAACAAATATGACTGATGCATCTGAATGGACAGTTTCTAGTTGGGATGAAGCCTTTGGCAACCGTATTTCCCTTGTGTCTGAAACCTCAGGAAGGCAAAATAAAAAATGAAGTCAGGAAGAAACCTGAATCTTTAGACAGTGCAAGTCTCCACGAGCTTGCAAATCATTTAGCTGGATCACTATTATTGAAAAGGCTTCAAATTATAGCCTACATAATTCATAACAGCTTCATGAGATTTCAGTTTACATGCATGGGTTTCGAATTTCTTAGAAAATGCATTGTTTGCTGGGGCCTTAACTAGCTTCAAGGGTAATGTCTGCACTTTAGTGAGCCTGCATTGGCCTGCACATGAATATCTGCAACCCTATAGCACTCACATGTGCTACATTTACCAATAATAATATCGGGGAAAAAGTCAATGAAATGCCAGAACTGGAAGGCCATTGCAGAAATTGAAACAAAAAGTCACTTGTAGAATTTCATGTAGAAACTGATACAGCCCAGAATGACAACAGTCATTGGATGCACCTCCTTTGGTTCCGTATTGAAGTCATTGCCAGAAATTTTGCCTCCGCAAGCCTCTGTGAGCTGCGATCGGCCCAAAAAGCTCTTTCACAGTATGAATCTCCCTGCAGAGACGTTTATGTGCAGAAGTGTATTTTGAGAGTTACCCTAATGCATAATCTGTTTTCTAACAAAGTACGGAACCACATACTGTGTGTCAGTGCATCCACTATGACACTTTGAAAAGCCATGCAAGTCAGTTCTGCTCGGCAGTTAGAGGATGTGGAAATACATGAATATCAGTTATTTTAGAGGCGAGACTGCAAGCACACTTTCCCCTTGCAAATGCAAGAGTATTCACAGAGGGTGATCCAAATTCACTTTTTCCTGCACAAGTCAGCGGTTCAGTTTTGTGAGAAGTTGCACAAAATGGCTTTTAGTTATCCCCAAACACATGAGCAGAAATGCAGATCAAAGTGACAGTATAATGGGGAGAGCTCCGGGTCTGCACCACAGACCCAGAGACCGGGAAAGAGGGCAGAGAAAACAAAGGAAATTGACAAATGAAATCAAACTGCATACAATATCGTTATCTTGTTGACGAGATTTCACATTAAGTTACGGCAAATACATCCAATCAGAAGCGTCTGGCGTCATCAGACTGTGCAACAGCCTTTCTCAAGTTTGGGGTCAAGACCTACATTTGGATGGCAGGAGGATTAAAATAAACCACATCACTGTGGTTTCTTAAGTTTTCCTAAATCTGGTCCATTGGCTGTATGTGTTAGAACCTAACACATCTGTTTGTGGACGGGACAAAATGAAGAAGGGACATGAAATAACATCTCATCCGGGAATTGATTGATCCTAAAAACCACACAAGCGGCATTATGGTATTTTCATTTTGGCAGCACTGGTATGATTGTGGAGCAGACAAGACGACCTCTAATCAACAAAGGTAAACTTATCAGTCTGTTTTCATTTACGCAAACTGTACAGCTACAACATGGCACAATTTGTCTTAGATTTATGCCCTGAACATCACCATTACATATTATTGATACATACTACAGAGCTGGGTAGACGCATAATTAAACGTAGCTGGGGAGATACACACACTAAAAGTCAACTCATACACCTTTAATCTATGGATTAGAGTTTATCTACACTGTTCAAGTTAAAGAAGACATTATAGAAAACTGATGGAAATAATATAATAATAATATATATATTAATATTTAGTGTTATAGATGGTTGCTTAGTGAATATCAGCTTTCCCCACCCTGTTACTGACCACCTCATCACGCACCTTCCTATGGTGCAAAAACACGTTTACATGTATTGTAAATGTAAAACTACTTGTACTTTGGAATATGTTTGCAAATGTGTCAAACTATACTAAAATGTATGGAAAAGAATAAATTCATATTCATTCAGAATTTCTATTTGCACACTGGAAATGTGTCCTTCCAAGCTATGCTCTGCTGACAAATTCATTCATCTAATCAAAAATTAATTCAAAGTATATTTTAAAACTACATTTTAAAAGGTGTACGACATTAAAACATTCAAGAAGTCAGTGGACATCGACATGTATTTGCTAAATCAATTTTCCGGGCTAGATTTGGTACATTTATACACACGTCTATAAACATATTTTGAACTATACCGTATGTCAGCTGGAAGCTTACGAGGCAGCAGCTGGACACACTCATTTCTGAAATACCAACACCTGCAAAGGCAAAGCCCTGTGACAGTCAAACTAACAGAATTGTATCGCTACAACTCGTATTTGTTCCAGAACAAACAAATAAAAGTAATTTTCAGTAGAATAATTCTTACCTTGGTCACAACAAAAAAAAAATGTTGCTTTTGTCTTTGAAGACAGTTGTGAGGTTAGCTCATTTAGGCAGCATCAGTGCCTCAATATGTTGTAGAGACGAGCCGGAGCAGGGGCAGAAGATATAAAACAAGAATACCCACGGACACGGGGACTACTAGTAAAAACAGCTGTGTGTTCAGTCATTAGATTCTCCCAGACACCGTCGGGGCTTTTTGGTGTTGTTTACAAGCTAGCCTAGCTGTCAGAAAGGCAGAGAGAGCAGCTGCCTGGATACCGACTCCACTCTGCTGTGTGCAGGCTCCACCTACCGCCGAGTGAAATCTCGCGCTCACATCTCGCGATGACACACGAGCTCTGTAATTATCTCAAGTGCAATAGATAATTATTGCATTTTGCATGTTTTTTTTATCTGATACAGTCGTGAAAGAGGTATCGAGATTATTTGTCATATCAACAACACAATGTCAAAGTACTCCATTACAGTTTAAATATGGTTAAAAAATTATATAATAATGATACTACTACTACTACTACTACTACTACTACTACTGATAATAATAATAATCATAATAATAATAATAGCTAACAACAATAATAGTATATTGATCAATATTATCATTATTAGATTTTTAAAAGTATGTATAAAGCTAGTAACCTCTAAATATTACTCCATATTTATATTAAATATAAATATGGAGTAAAAAGTATGCAGAAAGTATGAAATGTAGAGGAGTAAAAGTATAATGTGGCACAAGATTAAAATATTTGAATAAAATAGGTCTACATACACCTATACTTGTGTGTCACGAGTATAATGTATTAAAAGAAATAAATAAAAACATGAAGCATGTCACATAATAAAAAGAAGCAAACATTAAACAATAAAATGACAAACAGGTACAAAAGCAAGGTGATAAATATCATCAGTCTTTATTATTCTGGTGTCTAGACTGAGGGACGGCCAGAGGAGAAATAGCCGAGTAATTCAAACTGCTTATAGTGAGGGAAGAGATTGCACTATCACCTGGGCTGATACCCAGACCTGGCTGTGCTCAAAAATGATCAATAAGATGTTAAAGTCGAGCAAAGTGGTTTCATTTCAGCGTAATGGGGAATGCACACAAGGGTAAAAGATAAGGCGGGAAATCACACTGATGTTAGGAGTAGTTTTCCCTCACTAAGTCAGAAGGATTCAATTTAAACCTTCACATATACACAATAGATATCTGCAGAAGAGAGACCAGAATTACTGCCAATGTGTAAAACAGTAAGACATCTCTAAACTAAAGCCTCATCTGCAAACTTAAATCAAATTACATGAAATCTGACAGTGAAGTTTGTCATCAAAAAGCACTGGACTTTCAAAATGCCTTGACACTGAAAAGAGATTCAGACACCCAGAAGGTCCCTGTTTAAGCCTACAGGTTGTCTGTACTTCACCCAATATCAGTCACAAAATGTATTTCAGAAAAACACAACTTCTTGTTGATGAGAGCATTGACTGTCTGGTGTTTCTGTTCGTCACCAGGCAGTTAACATTTCAAGCTTTGGATGTTGATCTACCCAGCTGACGCAGGAATAGAAGGAGTCACAGTTGAGGTAGATACTAGCATGGGTGACCTTCATTAATGCATGGGGAATGTAAATATCATCTGTTCGTGCGCCTCTGTGTGTGTGTGTGTTTGTGTGTCTGTGTGTCTGTGTGTGGCTGATGTTATCTTGTGTGTGCAGTGGGTGAGTTCCATTTCTTTTTTTTTAATAATGAAGTATGAAGGTACTGAGAGATATTTGCAGAGTGTGAAATGAAATTAAATAAGAAAATGAAAAGGTTCACATTGTTGTAGTTATTATAATTGAGGTATATTATGGTAATTATACATTTGTCTATGTATTAAGTATCCTTATCTCTTTTTTCTGAAGTTCTTATTGTGCTCAGTGAAGGCAAAAGGTGCAAAATAGATTAAATTAAATGATATAGCAAACTGTAATTCTTATTTTAGAGCAATGTATCCAGTAAGTACAGGGAAGTGGAACTCAAATACAAAGCAACACTCCCATCTTGAGTCTGAAAAAAGAAATGCAAGCAACACTGCCAGTATTGTTTTTTGGGGGTTTTTTTTTATTGCTGAGTGCAACATAATGTACACAGCTACTTTAAATCTCAACATACAAAAATATTGAAGACATGGTCTCCTTGTCCTTGTCTTTTAAGCTATGGTTGAAACAAAAAATACCTACAGATGGGTGACAAATAAAATGAAAAACCAACATGATGATGGTGGAGGAGAGCGTTTGCTCACAGGCTGCTCCAAAATCTTCTATAGATGTTCAGTCGAGTTGAGATCTGGAGGCTGTGAGGGTCATAGCATATGATTCACATCATTTTCATACTTACCAAACCATTCAGTCGTGCCCTATGGATGGAGGCATTATCAGCCTGGAAGAGACCACCACCATCAGGATAGAGAATGCTCCATCATAGGTAGAACCAAACCATGTATCCACAACATACAGTAGCAGAGCCACTTGACCCCTACACTGTACGGTCAGAATATGGTGATGTTTATGAACCTCCAATTATCAACTCAAAATCACAGAATTTTTCCTCTTGCCATCTCGATCATTAATCGAGGACCTGTTCAGCATTTTTATAGTTGGCACAGAGCAAAATAGGATTTTAATTGCTTAGCTGTATCATGCAGTGCAACTGTATGGAAACAGCTATATTTGTTATGTTTCTTTACACATTTCGTGAGGTATTTTCCTTTAACAAGCCTTTTTCACAACAGGCATTTTAACTTGTCGTCGCAGGAAAAGCACAGATGTAACTACTGACATTGATTATGGCTGAATTCCCATTACATGTGCAAGCTGACAGGCCCTGATGTTGTGGATGCTGGCTCATCATGGGCATGTGTAATGCTGTTATTAATTACACCTGTGCTCTTGCTGTTGAGAAAATATCTGTTCTGATAACTTGTGGTCACCTCTCTGTAAATATATATTTAGATATACTATATATTTGAATATTCGTTGGGTTCCCTGCACCCTTGTTGTACATGGTCAAAACTTAAATGACACCCTTTGAATTATATGTTTTAGTTATTGTTCATTATTGTAAATACAGTAGAAAACCTATAGGGCCAAGCTCAAATAAAAAATTATTCAGTTGATAGTTGAATCATGGCATGCAAAAAGAGAATCTGCACAAACTGTTATGAGGAAGCACATTACTTTCTGTGAGTGCATGAAAAAGGGAATGCAAAGGAAAACAAATGTATTGTGAGGGAACTTGTCCATTGGTAACTCAACGTAGGTGCAGGTGCAGATATTTCTCAGATGATTAATAGGTTAAAAGAAGCCTACTCTGTGTCATTAAAAAAAAAAAACATTTTAGCCAGGAACGTTTCCGTCTCTATGTTAAAACAACCAATGATGCTTCCAGACTCAGACCTCTTTTTTCTTTTTAAGTCACTTTAAACATCCCATCAGAGAAAGATCACACAAGTAAAGGCCCTAACAGATGTTTTTTTTTGTCTGTCACTAGATGTCACTACATGCCGTTCATTGGGAAGACCAAGCAACACTATCAGGCAATGAATCCAATGCACAAAAAACGTATGACTGAGGAGATCTTGTTGTATGGGACGCATATTATTTTCAAGGTTGCTCATCATTACACTGAAGTCTTGTCGGATGTTGGTATATTTGTGTTGAATTACACTGTGATTAAACGTTGCATATCGTACTATACATAATTTCAAAACACGCCGTTTTACTTTCTCTTCCGTTGCAGCCAAGAGGTCGTCTTTATCAATTTTACACTTATTTATAATGTATAATTCATTGTTTTGTAAAAAAAAAAGAGCCTATTTGTTGAATAACCTTTCCAAATCAAGACTTTGTTTGACGTCAGAGTTGAATGCGGTTGGTGATGCTGTTATGCTGCATTCAGGTAGTCCTCGTAAAGTCCTCACTCCTAGTTTTCAAATTGTGAATAGGCTGTATAGCCTACAATTGCCACGCAGGTAAGCGCTTTTTGTAAAATTATAACAAAAACTGTTCAATTAAGAAAACAGTTGATCACAGCTGCCAATTAAACATGCAACATGTAGGATATACTATTAAATTAATTATGAGAAATATATTTATCTCTTATATGGTGTATATATATACATAATCTCCTAATAAAAGGTTGTTTGAGATGTATGTCTCTTGGACAGTGGAAATGCAGCTATTTTTAAACACTTGTGTAATGTCCTACTATGATCATAGCTACAGGCTATATGGAAATGTCGACACTTTTTCCAGCACGTGAAGGCAGCATCACCGCCTCGGCTGGGAGGAAACAACGAGTTCGATCAGAGCGCCGCTGCCAGCGATGCAATGCCTCGTTTCACGTATGAACCCTGGGCATAGGCACCTCCTGAGTGCCGCTGTCACATCGAAGAGGCTGTACCACCCTCGTCTTCTCTGATAATTTGCGATAAGGTTCAGGAGGCAGCACCCGAAGGACCCAAAGTACCCGGTGAAGACCGGACTCGGGGCTTTATGTTTACCGAAAAGCCGCTGGAGAGGTGAGCTGAGCGAGCCGTAGTAACTTTAGCTTGCTACATGCTACGTGCTAACTATGGCTAGCTGTGTGGTGTCTAAAGCAGCACCTGTGTACCTGTAGGCCAGTAGCCAGCGCTCTGGTATGCATCTTAAAATGTTTTTGGGTTGAGATTATTGTTGGCTGGCTTTGTGAATAAGCGGGCGACGTTCTAACGTTAAATAACGAAACCAGTTAACGTCAGTCAGCCAGTAAGCTAGCGTCGATCAATCAATGAACAACGAGAACTAGCCCCCTGGTAACGTTAGGCTAACCGGGCCCGTCATGCAGCTGACTTCTGGATAAGTCTGTCAAACTCAAACACTTATCTAAACATGAGACTGTTGGAAGCCTTTCATGATAGTTTAAGGAAAGTTTTACTTGGTTAATTGTAGCAGCACGGGGCAGCACATCAGGATAAATGAGCTAGTGCGGCACATCCTGTCAAAACAAGCCCAACGCCTCTTTTCTGTTCAGCCTGCTGGGGATTTAAGCATGCCGTCTCATATATCAACATGTACATTATTTTGCTCTTATAATCTGTGTTTAATACTCTTAATGGAGCCTTCTTTCATTCTGTAATATGTCCAAGCGTTATTCTGCTCAATGCTTCACTCTGGGTAAGGGAGGAGGCAGGTGCATTAGTGCTGTGTGCCAAACGTTGGAAAATATTTTACATTTTATAGGGACTCTTTAATGTCCTGTTCAGTTTTATGGTCCAACTTTGCCTATGTAATGTAATCAGTGTTTATTGGAACTGCAGTAATTTTGCGTGTCTTATATGTTTTAGGAAGCTGGAGCCATGGGTTTCCCCTTCGGCCTTCGATGAACTGAACTAACCTGGACCCACACAACTCAGCTAACCCGCCCCTGCCTACAGTGGGGGCTCCCCTGTCCCCATCGCCCTCTCCAGCTATGGCAGGCTTCAAGCGGGGGTATGATGGCAAGATCGCTGGCCTGTATGACCTGGACAAGACGCTGGGCCGTGGCCACTTTGCTGTGGTCAAGCTGGCGCGACATGTCTTCACAGGGGAGAAAGTGGCGGTAAAGGTGATCGACAAGACTAAGCTGGACACAGTGGCCACAGGTCACCTTTTCCAGGAAGTCCGCTGCATGAAGCTGGTCCAACACCCCAACATTGTGCGCCTGTATGAAGTGATAGACACTCAGACCAAGCTTTACCTCATCTTGGAGCTAGGTGATGGAGGTGATATGTTTGACTACATCATGAAACATGAGGAGGGTCTGAATGAAGAGCTGGCTAAGAAATATTTTGCCCAGATTGTCCATGCTATCTCCTACTGCCATCGGCTGCATGTGGTGCACAGGGACCTCAAGCCAGAGAATGTGGTGTTCTTTGAGAAACAAGGGCTGGTCAAGCTCACTGACTTTGGATTCAGTAACAAGTTTCAACCGGGGAAAAAGCTGACAACCAGTTGTGGATCTCTGGCATACTCGGCACCGGAAATACTACTGGGTGATGAGTATGATGCTCCAGCTGTAGGTATGCAAAACGTAGGCTGATGAACAATGTTAAAATAATGAAATGAGTCACACTGTTAATTAGAAAAGTGCAGACAGTTACAGTGCAGTATTACCAGACAGGATGTGAACTAGAACTTTGATTCAGGCTATTTATAGAGTTGTGGTACTCTCACACAGGCAGCGCAGTTAAATTATCTTGTATGATCCATTGATTGTTTTAAGTTGGATGGACCAGGCTTGTTGCCTTTGGCAACAATTCAATGTCCAGTCCACTTATTAGCTACTCCCCACCTCCCAAAACAGCCTGTCTCTGTGTCAAATCACAGGCTTTTGACATCAAACAACACAGGATATCTTTATCAAAGTCATATTAAAACCCTGCGTCTGCACGGTGGTGCACTGAGGTTGGCAACGTGGCTAGCACCTGTTTCACACATTTTTGTCACACCTTGATTTAACACCTTGGCTGTTAGTTCGCTTACAGAGCCCGAACACATGTTCACCGTGGCTTGTTTTGTGTTTAGAAGGTCTCGGTCCAGAACAGCCATCAATCATGCACCAGGGGCCGATGCAACAGAATATGGAAAGTTGGACTTGTTCTAAGTATCAAGCTGTGTGTCCAGCAGTATGTTGCTAACAGTACTTGACACTGATCAGGCTGCCATAGGCCATGTGCGACAAGGTCAGCTCTACTAGCACTCATGTCCCTGGGTGTCCCATTGCACTAAATTAACTGGCTCATTGATTTTCTATGAGGGCTCACAGAGTCCAGACAGACAGATTGTGTGTCCTTCCATGACTGATATGATATCTTTCTCATCAAGTAGCTTCCATGATGACAAAAACACGGGACTAAGTCCAGCTTTTGAAATGGGTAATGAGATGTGGCTAGTTGAGCTTGTTTTTCACCCAGTGTGGTTGTTCATGTGGTGCTAATCTTAAAGGAGTCTGAAATTGGTCTCATGATTGTTTATGCGCCCAGAAAATGCTTTCAGAGGCAGTCAACTAGATAATATTTACTTCCCCTTTTTTTGGTCACAGTTCTCAAAAACTAAATAGGTGTGACTGAGGCAAGACACAATGAGGAAACTGTGGTTACTTTCTCGTTGTATTTTACATACACCGACTCCACATATACTTACTCTAAGAACCTGGATAGAGCATGTGGGAGCCTGTACAGTGAAGGAAATGGTATATTGCTCTGCCCTGTATTTTTGAGCAGTTGTCCATAAGGAAGGAAGTCCACTGCATGAAGCTTGGAATCTTTACCTTATCTTTGAGCTAGGCAATGAAGAGTATAACATGAAACATGAAGATGGTCTGAATGAAAGGCTGGCTTAGAAGTATTTTATGCCAAATTGTCCATGTTAGCTCTTGATAGCTGGATGTTGTGCATAGAGATCTGAGGGTCAGGAAACACAAGGCTCGTATAGAAGGAAGGGCTGCTTAATCTCAATACCTGTAATATGAACTGTATCCTGATTATCCATGTAGTTCTGTTTTGCTTAAATGTGAAGTTTAGGTATTACAACTAACAGATTCCTATGTGGGGAGCAAGACTACAAATATGACTTCATAAGACCAGATGCAAGGAGGTGTTTACAATTAGTTTGCTGTTTGATCAATCCTGTATTAAGTCCTTGCATTTTTGCTCTATCTTTGGTCGTCATTATAGTGAAATTACAGAATCATATTTGACCAGTAGGACAGGGTACCAAACCAGTGAAATCTCATGTTTGGTCAGATTTGTAATCTTGTTGACTTCCTTTGATCAGATAGTTCTTCTTCTTTTTTATATGACGATTCATTCAAGATGTTTGGCATCTTTTAAGTGTTAATTTTAAAAAGTTATGAAGGAAAACATGTTTCTATTTGTCACAGTAAGGTATTGTTTTTGTGCAGAAGCTCTTGTATTGGCACTAGTAAAAACGTCAAACAATACCAGCCTTAGAAGTGGAGAGTACTCATACCTTACCATAGCCTTTATGGGTAAATGTGTCCACACCTGAAGGCATGTACACAACAGCTTTTTTTCAATATGCATTAAAAACACACCAGTGATATTGACAGCGATATTGTACCTGTATGGACATATTGTAAATACTAGCCATTATGCTGTGCCCAGTGTATTTTATCACAGTGATATTGTAAATGAAGGTCCAAAGTACACCAGGAGCTCAGCAGGGAGCCTTTATGTAGCTGTATGACATCCCTTCTCCTTTCCAATGATTTGAAATGTACCACCATCTGCACTGAGAGGATGTTTGCCTCTCTGCATTCAGAATCATTGACAGTCACTGTCCACATGCGGCTCACTGTACTTTATATTGTGCTGAGCAGACTTGTTTAGTGAGCCTAACGATCTGCACCGTCCGCCAGGTAGCTGTCGTGTGTGTGATGTTCTCTGAGGTACTAATAGTAATTGCATATGTTCTACTTTTGCTTGTGTTATACAGGCCGCAGCTCTCTACAGTTGTTGTGTTGAGAGCACTCGGAGCCATTGATGGCCGTTCTCTGGGTCTGTGTTTTTTTGCTGGCACTCTTCTGCGCACCACAGTGCAGTTCAGTCGAGTGCTGCAGCAGCTGTTGTGGAGCTCGTGATGCTGTGGTCAGAGCCATTAGTCTGGTGTGTTTGTTGCTCAGAAAATTAATGTAGTGAGGTGAAAGTACTTATTTTTTTTGCACATGTGCAATCCAGGCCACAGTTAGGTTTACTTTTGGTTTTCTAGTGCCCATCCCTGGGGAGCAAAGGCCTTTTTATCTGCTGCACTTAGTTGAAGGCAAAATCGGTGTGTGTTTTTAGGCACTTCTGGAATATCAAAATGACCTCACCTGTAAAATGTAATCGTATTTTTGTCTTTGTGTTTCTTCTTAATTTAAACCTCAGTGGAGACAGGATGGTGCGCATTAACTACATTTTGATCCATATGTTTTTCTACACTCTTCAGCCAGTGCAAAGCCTTTGACTTACAAAAAGCCTTGCTGTCTACAAGAGCCATCGATGACCCATATCAACCTGTTTACTGTTACGTTTGCCTGTTCAGCGTCCTGCAGAGCTGTTCGGCAAGCCATGGCATCTGCACTGAAAGGGCATCAGAACAGTGTCTCTAGAGAGCAGCCAGAGGGGCTCTTAATTGCGGTCCTGGTTACTGTAGCCTGCTGCCAGTAGATGGAAGAACAGTTAATCCATGCTATTGTTTGGAATGGGCCAGGAGAGGATGAGAGGGAGGCAGGATGCAGCGATTTAACAGTCCTGTGTTGACACAGACTGGCTGGCTTTGATTAGAACTTGTTCATTGGCTTCCTACCAATGGGACCAAAGACCAGCTTCCTCATTATCTATACCATTTTCCATCCTGAACAAAATGTTTATAAATCTCTCTGCAAGGGATGAGTACGAAGAAAGGATTACATGCTCAAGAACAGTCATTTTCACATGAAGCTGAGAATGAGATCCTCTGTATCATATCTGACACTGTGTTTATTGACAATAAGCTGAGCATTAAGACTAAATGATGATGATATTGATGTGCTCAGACTGCTTTATGTGCACATTTTCTTACACATCCAGTGGTGCTACGTGGCCAAGACGGGATCTAAAAATAACTTTCTTCGCTATGCGAACAATTTATTTAGATTGCAGTACATTATGTTGTTACATGAACTGTGAAAAATGTAAATGACAACCTTTTCTATCTCTGTTCTTTCTGACTTTAATATTACATAACGCACTGGTTCTTTTGACTAAGTATTACAGATGTGTTCATTCGGGTCACAAAAAGCCTCCAACAGCCCTGCTGGCTTTTGTCTTGCTACCATCAGATTAGATTCGGTGGAAACAAGAGTTGGAGTTTAATACATATTTAAATCATCTTTGGTTTAGCCTTTATATTTACAAGTGATGTAACAATTCTCCAAATTCATGCTTTAGTTCATACTTCATTTTTGTTTTTTGGGGGGGGTTTTTGTTTGTTTTTTTAATATAAGAAGAAACAGGGAACATTTTTATGAGTTTTGTTAAATGAACTTCAATTAGGAATATCAAAAACACTAAAAAACAGGCTCTAGTGGAAGCAGGCTTATATTAGAGAGAGAGAAATGCCTTTATTTCTAATTCCCTCTGTTTGATAATTATATTTGCTCATATTTTAGTCCAAAGCCTCCTTGTTTTCTGATCTGTTTCCATTTGCTCTGTTCATTTTTTGTTCATTAATACAACCACCGTGTGAACAGACTATACGATGCAAATGAAGAGTCGTGTCCTTGTGAATGACAGGTGCTGCCGCTATTACAAATCAGCCAGGAGAGGACTGTGTGTTTTTGGACTACGCACACACAAAACGTATTATTCAAATTCACATTCACACTCTACACCACTGACCGCTTTTATTTATCTCTGACCTGCATTTGCTCTGTGCCTAAGGCATTTTGTAATGGCAGGCCCGGGATGGAAAGATGTACACACACACACACGCACAGATGCACACGCTTTAGTACAGCAGTTTTCCAGTCACTTGGAGGTGTCAAAGAGGCATGTGCAAATAGAACAGTGTTGCGTAACCCAGCACCTCAGACCGACTGAGTGGAGGTTTGTAGGAATTGTGCGTGGACAAACAGGTTCATCAGGGAGGCCGACATATGGCAGCTGGATGAAAACACAACGTGTGCTCGCATTTCTGAACGTGACACTGCATTAGTAACTCTGCTGTTAATTATACTATATATATGGTAGTTATGTTCACCCGCTTGACACCTTTAAATAAGGAACTTAAAAGTTGAGCTACACGTTGCATATACTTCACTTTCATACAGTAAATGTAAGGCTTACTTCTTCCTCAGCGTATTCCTTAATGGAACATGAGTATGGCAGGGCTGAATGATTGTTTATATTGAAATTGCACTTGAAGAGAGTGCAATTACATATAATAATTGAACTCATGAAAGATGAAGTCTAAGTGAAGTTTATAAAACTCTAGTTAATTAACATTAATCCTGCAAGTGGGCCAAACAACAGCGTCTGGTTAATATGTTTAGTGTGATGTTTTTACATTTACATTTGCCCAAAGATGGTTTTGTGGGAAAGCAAACATCATGCCATCATTTTGAAAAACTCAGTTATCTCTACATTAACAGTCAAGGTTATCACCTAATATCAGATCAGTAGTAGTTACGTGTAAGAGAAAGCCAGTCTAGTTCAACTTTTAAAACACATCGCATCTTTTTTTTTAAGCTCATCACCTTAAAAACTGTTAAACTGAAGCAGCTGTATTCAGGGTTGTGACAAAGCCTGACCCTTCTGTGAAGCTAATGGTAGCTCAAGCAACTAATTAACCTACTGCTAGCATTAACCTGCTGCAAGCTTAACTCAATTAGGTGTCATCATTTAGATATCAAAACATTGCCGGGTGTGTCTTCCCAAACAGTTGGACAACTTTACAGCCGTTATAAATCAATATCAGTTGAATGTCATGGTTAAATTTAGATATTTTTACGTCAAGTATAACACTGTTATATCAATAAATGTTGGCTAAATTGATCAGTTTTTCAATAGAAAACTGGGCAAGTTTACTTAAAAGGTAAGTAAGTAAGCATAATTGATCAGAAACATTACAATTAAATATTTTCCTGTTTGTTCAGCCATAGATTATGGTATATGTTTTCACTCTTGTTACTCACATAATCATAACTAGACCTTAATCAATGCTGATTGATTTAAAGTAAATAAACAGTTTTAGCATTATTGGCTACTGTGTGTTAATGTAAGTAAAGCATCATGTACTCAGTAGATTGATAAATGGAGCATGACGCCTCTTGCTATGAGGTTGTATAAAATTTTCCAGGAAGTGGAGAAATGTTTTGAGAGCAGGAGGAGTCTGAAAAACTTTTCTTAACCAGTGAGATCCTTATTGAACTAGGCCAGTTCTTCTCACAGGCCAAGCTTGTCTGCAGCCAAGTTATATCATAGTCGTGCAAAGCGTCGGTGTGCTGAAGCCACCCAATACCTGTCATACCAAAAACATTTCAAAGAATGTAGAGAATGGGGAAGCAAGCTGCGAAGTTGTTTGTGATGGTTGCTTAACACTTTTGTTCAAGGAAATAAAAGGCAACCTTCTGCTGCTTTTCTTATGGTACGATACCGCACTCCTTTGGATTGTAACACTCTTGTCTAGATCACTGTACTGGTGTTGTTGGGACTTGCATACATGTAGATTGACTGGTTGAAAGGTTATGAGCCTATGGAGTCTGTTAAACTGTCAAGGGAAATGTACTGTAAGTGCGTATCAGGGTGTGTATGTGTCTGCCACTTATCTCACTCAGGAGAAGAAGCCCTGCAGCCAAGTGAGAGAAAAAGGCTACGGCGGAGTGTTGCATGGGAATGTTGAGGAGGGTGCTATACATGCAGTCTACTTTCTATTAATGCCAGTGTTACTAATGACTCAAGGAGTTGGCAGGTCGGGTCTAGTTCTCTATATCAGGTACAACATGATATTCCCATGAGCATCAGAGGCACGGTACATGTGAGAATTCTCCCTTCTCCCTCCCATAGCACTTTTACTTTGATCAACCTTTTGTGTCTCGCTCTAGTTCCAAATTTTTGTACTTTTCCTATAAAGTGTGTCTGCAATGACTAGATGTCCATACCTGGCAGGCCTCGGTGTTTCTCTTGTATTTCTTGAATGTGTTTGAAAGCATAGGAACTCAGTAAAAGACAGTCTGTAACCTGATACGTGTCTGTATGTCTGTGTGTGTGTGTGTGTGTGTGTGTGTGAAAGTGATTTTTAAAAAGCCAAGGAAGGATTGAGGCCTACTTAGGCATGGTGGCTGAGAGAGCAAATGGTCAGCTGTCAGTCAGTCATGGTGGGGATTAGTTAGAGCTAGCTGGGCTCCCAAGTGAGAGACATATGAATGGATGGGGTGACAGGTGGCAAGAAAACGCTCTGAGCCAAAAGGTTCCACTGCAAGACTTAATTTCAGGATGAGTTAGCCCACGTTGCTGCCAGGTGAATCAGTCATAACACTTTATTACTTGGAGGAAAAAGCATTTATTTTATGCCGTGTGAGCAACTGTTGGATTTGTCTTGTCATTATAAGTGAGGTTAGTTTGATACTGACATGCTGTATCTGTGCTGGCATACTCTCCATGCCATGATTTCAATATCAGTTTATCAGTTTCTACTCCTCTAATCATGATAATCATCCATAAAAACAGTGAAGTTTGGACTTAACATTTATTATTACAATTGTGTGAATCATATGTTATGCATACTACTGTTAATTTTTGGTGTCTGTCTTTTTCATGTAATGTTTAATTCCTGTAAAGTTTTAACTCAAGGATACACTCTAGATACCTGTTGGATCTTTATTTAAAGTGGACATTGACACCATCAAGTTGCACCCCTCTTAAAAATTCCAGTAAACAGTAACTACAACTTCTCACCAGCCAGTGCCAAACATTTTTCCATCACAATGTTGATGTCTGTTATACAGCATCCATCAATGACCAGTAATAATAAATAATAATACATTTATTTTGTACCGCACTTGTCATTCATAGTGAAACTCAAAGTGCTACAGTATTAATAACATAGAACACACAAAAAAGAAAATAGTAATAAGAGTTAAGATTAAAAAAAGGTTTTTAGGCCTTTTTCTTTTTTTAAAGAGTCTAGGGTCTGTGCTGCCCTCAGATGGTTAGGAAAGCTGTTTCACAAGCATGGTGCAGCAGAGCAGAAGGCTCAATCCCCTATGGTGTAGAGTTTAGTACTGGGGGCCCAGAGGAGCAAGCTGCTGGCAGATCTGAGGGTGCAGGTGGAGGTTAGTGGTGTGATCAGTTCCGCAGTGTTTCCCACAGGTTGAGATTTACTTGTAGTGGTGGGTGGCGCAGTGGGTGGCGCGGTGTGTGATGGGCCTAATGTAGCCTAATAAACTAGTCAAAGGTTTATGAATAAATGTATTTATTTCTATCTGAAATGATCTAATTTGGTTTCCCAACAGCCTGTTGTCTGACATTTTCACGGTGATAAGAGTTCTTGGGGCTTAGGGCTGGGAATCTTTGGGAATCTCATGATTCCATTCCGATTCAGAATCGATTCTTGATTCAAAACTAATTCTTGATTGAATGAATAAAAAAGGGGGCACTATTTTCAGTCTCTTGCTCTTGTATTACTGTGTGCCAAACCATTCACTGGTGTCCTTAGTTGACTGAAATACAATATGAAACAGAACTGGCAGATAAGATAAAAGGTCTGCAGCCTTTTTATTCTGGGTGGAGTGCTCTGCTTTGTTGATATGAACGTATCTCCAGCAGTGGAGTGCAGCCGCTCTGCTGCACCGTTCGCTCCGGGGACATCGTTGTCCAACACGCTGAGCAAGTGCAGGGTTTCTGAGGTGAAACAGAACAAGCACTGACACAGACTGAGTTATTTTCTTCACCTCAGAGTTGGTTAAAGTTGTTTAATGTGTGTGTTCACTGCTCCGCTCCACTAACGTTAGTCTCTGATTGATGATGTAGAACGTTCACAATATATGTAACGTTGTTCTCGCAAAGGTAATTATTTAGTCATTAAATATTTTATGAGAGTCAATTCCAAATCAGAGTAGATAAGAATCGAGATGCTTATATGGGCTGAAGAGCAGCTGGTCTGTGCATTATGAAATGATCATCTACCTGGGCGGGGCTTAATCTACCTGGGCAGGCTGCCCAAGTCGAGCCTATGTATGGAAAACACTGAATTCCCATAGGCAGAGAGGTGCATGTCTGTTGATGAATTTGTATGTGAGTAGCAGGACTTTGTTGACTACAACCTATCTGGAGGAGACAGGGAGCCAGCGCAATGGAAACAGGAAACAATTGATGTTATGTGTTCATGTTTTCGCACTCTCATCAGGATCCTGGCAGCGCCTTTCTGAATGTACTGGTGCTTCTGGCTGCTCCTGCTAGGGATCCCTGTGAAGAGCGTATTGCAATAGTCTAGTCTTGAGGAGATAAAGGCATGGATAAGTTTGTCTGCATTTGACAGGGTTAGAGTGGCAGAGTTTGGAAATGTTTTTGAGATACCTCAAGGATCAAGTACCACAGTAGCCTTCTCATCCTGTCTAAACAGCCCTGTTCAGAACGGCCGGTTTGAGTGCCTGTCCCACCCACCTCACCCCCTTCACCCCTCTCTTCCACGGGGTGTGCCTGATACCATGGTAACTGTTGAGCATGAACCCTGGAGAAACAAACAGCAACATTTTTACTTAGGAAGATAAATGCTTTTAATGTAGATAGGAAAATGATGTCTTTGTTTTATTGAATCTGTGCTTACTACTTCTATGATTGCTTGGTATGGTAACCTGAACATCATGGGGAAAAACCACCTGAGCTATATTGTGAAGGTGAATGGTAAGGTGATAGGTGTCCCACAGACCCCCCTGACGGCTATCTTTGACCAGCAGGTTCTCTGCAAGGCCAGGTCTATATTAGACTGCACAAACCACCCCCTTCACTTTGAGTTTGAAACTCTTCCCTCAGGCTGTAGATTTAGAGTACCCTGGTTCAAGTGCAAACTCCTTTGTTCCCTGTGCAATAACCCTGCTTAATCTGCACATGTAATTTAGCATTTTAGAGATTATTGTATTTTGTACTTTTTTTGTACTTTTGTTCTTGTTTTTTGTACTTTTGTTGGTTTTTTATCTTGTGCCCTGGACTACCAGTCCCATCTGGGATAAGAAAGTGACTGAACTGAACTGAAATGAACTGACTCTGATGTTAACTTAGCTCCGGCTCGGTTGAGAAGTGAGTTTGAAGATAAATCCACTTAATCCCAAAAGTTTAAAAAATAAACTCCTCTCTCCGGTAAACTGCTCCAGATCAGAGCAGAATCTGGTGTTTATTCCTCCAGAAGATGAGACAGCAGCAGCAACGCAGGACTCTCCAGCTCTCCTCCTTGGCTCTTTCCTCCAGCATTGGCTGGCACTCAACAGCTGTCTGATGGCAAGCAGGGCTTATGTCCCCGGTTCAGCCCCACAATACATGCAAATTTTTCACCCTTAGCTTAGCTTAGTTTAAGTTAGCTGAGCTCAGATTAGTTTAGCCAGGTCCTGGCCAGCGCTTGCAAGAAAAACATGGTGAACCCATAAATATGGATGGAGCCACCTTGGTGTCACCCATTGGTTTCTGAAGAGCGGTTTTGAAGCTCAACGTGGATGTGTCTGGCTGTCGCAATCTTGACAGTGCCTGACTCTGCCTGAATCCACCTAACTCCTGGCTAATCCAAAATGGGCAAAGAGGTGGAGCTGAGGCGGGCCGAGTGAAGCGTGGTTGCTGAAACAAGCCACCTAGCGACTATCAACGTGTCACTCAAAGTGGCCATGTCCTTAATTATGCATAACTTTGTGGCTTAATAAAATTTAAACGTGAATTATTAAAAAATTCACCCCCCGTACAGTTGTCATGAAAGGGCAAATTAGCTATAGCTATAGCTTTAATTATTATCACAGTGTGATTCCAGGCTGCACAAAGGACAGCAGACATACAGGGAAACAGGTGATTAAGTGAAATTATTCATTTCAGTGATCCATGGCCAATTAAAGTCAGTTTAAACCAAAGATTCACAATGAGACGAGTTGAAACTTGCAACTACTTGCATTGCACCAGTCTGCAACGTTCTTAACCTTCCAGTTTACACCAATGTGACCAGACAAGAAGGTGTATCATTTCCATAGCAACGACTCTGTACTGCCAGCTTTTTGGGCTTTTTTGCAGCTGGATAATTTGGAGCCTTAAAAAATGAATGAGGATAGTGATAGAGAGTTACTGGCTACAGTTGCATTTCTAGCATTGATGAAACAGTGAAAACATGAAGACTACTCATGGGGCTCATGAAAATTTATGCCGTGAACTTGTCATTTCTTTTGTCATGCAGACAGGGCTATTCCTGTTATTTCGATCAGCTGACAGTTTGTAACTGACTTGGCCAGCTGACTTTGCTATGAGCTGATTGGCTGTTTAAACAGGTGACATGCCTTATGTTCTAAAAGCAGCCACTGGCGACTTGACAAGCTGAGTCGATGGCAACACCACCAGCCAGCTTGAGTTGAGCTGAGATGGGCCAGTTCACACCGTTGCAACTTTTCCCTGTAAAATGGTTGTGTTTCCTTGCGAATCTTTGGTCTGAACTGGACTTTAGAGGTAACCTGATGTGCCAGATGATTTGTTACACAGAACCATCTGAGAAGTCGTCCTTGGAAACTGTTTGGAAAAGGGCAGGCACTTCCAAAAAATACTTGGCAAGTGATTTGATGACCCATCTGTCTATCACTGTCTTACCTTGAGAAGCAGCTGGATTCATAAGATGAGATCATGTGAGAATCCTCATAAGATGCTGATTGGTCCAAACCACCGGTGGTTCAGACACAAGGTCATAACTTGAAGCCTGACATGGATTCTCGCTTGATCTTGTGATGTCGTGATCTCGCGAATCCAGCTGCCTTGCAAGGAAACTTTAGATGTGGTGCTGCTGGGTGGAATGAGGCACATCACTCTCTATGTTCACACCACAAGCTACTGGGTAGACCTAGTTGGCTACTTGGCTCTACAGGCTGACTAGTTGTTGTACCGAAGATGAACATCTGTTAATTTTGCTGACCGTGGTCAAAGGTCATCTATTGTAAAGTGGTTGGTAGTAGTTTAACCATGTTTGCCATGCTAGCTATTCTTGTTCTTGTGATGGTATTAACTGGTATCCATAAATTCATTGCTGACATGGAAATAGAAGGATATCTTTCTGAAAATAGTAACCTACAGACTAAGGCTACAACTAATGATTATTTTCATTATCGATTAATCTGTTGATTATTTTCTTGATCGGTTGGGTGGTCTTAAACATATTAGAAAATGGTGAAAAAAGTATTTTCCAAAGGCCAAGTTGCAACCTCAAATGTCTTGTTTCATCCCAACCAACAGTCCACAACTCAACTTCAGTTTACTATCACAGAGGAAGAAAGAAACCAGAAAATATTCACATTTAAGAAGCTGGAATGAGAGAATTTCATCATTTTTTCTGTAATCAACTAATCGTTGCAGCTCTGTGTGACTCCATAGCGATCCATAGACCATACTTGGTAGAGCTGATGGTGCAGTTGCTGAGAAAAGCATCCCGTTTCAGCCAAGGTTAAACACAACTGTATAAAAAGCATTTCTCCTTTTCTCTCCCTGTTCCTTTCACATCCATGTATTCTGTAGATAAGAAACATTTTCTAAATATAAACCGCTGACATAATGTTTCTCCAGAAGGAATCAACACATTCCTTACCTACAGAAAAAGTCAAATAGAACTGGGAATTTACACTCTCAAGTTATTAAATGAAATCAAATATTAAAAATCACAAGAAGTGTGATGTCACCTTTGGGACCCTTGAGACAAACCAAAAGCTAGAGAGCACACGCAGACATATTTATATAAGAATAATAAAAATCGGTGAAGCAGGATTCGGTTTGCCCATCCAAGACTGGCTAAAGGCTTTTGGTATTGTTGCATTTGTGCAAGAGAAAAAAAAAAAATCATGAATAATCCATATGCATAAAAAAAAGTTTGATTTAAATTTTTCAGCCTTTTCGCCCAGTCCTTACTATTTGAATATGATATGCACACTGTATACCCACGGCAATACAAAAGAGATGTGTGAGAGGTGCTAAGAATCATGGAAAGTTTCAACATTTACACTTCTGTGGCGATTGAGCAAACTGCTGAAGAGGACTATTGATTTGGTTGAAAAGCTTTTCAAAACAGCAGAACTGATCTTTTTTTTTTTCTGTCAACACTGTAACACCATTTAAAACACAGCGGCCTCGATTATTTAGTGAGTGCTGGCACTAAGAAAAGCTATTATTTTAATATCCTCAAAGCTATTAATTATACAGTGTTAATTTATCTCCTAATTGACTGTAGAAGTGGACCGAACTGTGACGAGGAGTGAGTGATGCACGTTTCTTAGCGCAGATCCGGTCTGGCTCCTTTTGAACACGGTCCCCCCCCCCTCCGTTAGTGGTGCTGTGGCTGCTGTCATTTTCAAGCTGCTTGGTGGTTTATCAGAGCAAAACGCCTGAATACAGAGTAGGAGAGGAAAAGACGCCAAGAGACAAATCCCACAGTCGCTAATTAAAGCATCATGGTGCCACTGTAATACAGAGAGGAGAAGGAGGAGGAGGAGGAGGAGGAAGAGGATGTTCAGGAGATAGCAGATGGATGTATGTGTTGGGGGAAGGGGGATTGAGAGGAAGAGGATAACAGAAGTGGAACAAGATAGATTATTTTAGAAAGGGGTGTAAGGGATAAAGGAAGTACCACAACCATAACACTGAAGAGATACTTAACTTAAGGTAATTAGGAGGGGAAAGATGTCAAAGCATATTTCAGCCATAAGTTTAGAATATGAGCGTGAGTAGGGAAGAAAAAAGGATTGGGTAAGAAGGGGCTGAGTTCACCCCTTCCTGTTTCCTCTAAGAGCATTGTTTGTTTTCTCTTATAGGTGGCTGACAGAGAGACGGGAGTGCAGACAGCTATTTTAATAGTTTTCAATTCTTTGTTATATTTATACAAGCAGAAGGGAGTTATAGTCATTACCGACTGCTTGCATTGCTGGTGCAACAAGCTTCCTCTGTTTGTAATTCACTTGGGGAAAAAAACGCCACTTAAAACCTAATTGTGAAATATAATTGTAAGCTTACATGCTTGACTCTGCCGGGCTGTGTGAGGCAGAAAGACTGTAGACAAATATTGACGCGTCGGGCCGCCGTGTAATCGTGTGCGAGCGCGTACGTGCGGATTCGCCAGAGGGCCTGACAGAGGAAGGTTTCATTCTCTAATTTGAGATGGGGAGCAAGTGTTGCTATGGTAACGGATGCTGCTAGTGTGAGTGAGCCAGGTGCGAGGTAGTACTCATGCAGTCTCTTGGGGTGGGGGGTCTCTATCTCCACCCCCCCACCACCCCTGCATCCCCTTCCACATCTCCGGCGCACGTCATTCTTGTGTGCTCGTCTACAAACGCAGACTCATGCGAGAGACGGTTTTGTATACAGATGAATAAATAACACAAACACCAGCTGAGCAGCGGTAACAGTAGATGTAATGGCAACCCGTCAGGTTGTAGGTAGAAGAGAGATTTTTGTGTGGTTGTGTGTGTAAAGGAGTGTGTGTTCTGCAGATCACTAGTCTAGTGTATTTTACACAGTGCAGCAGGCCTTAGGAGAGCCTGGGGTTGTTTATAGTTATATAACCCACTTTTCACTGCTAAACCATGACTGGAGGAAACATGTTTATTATGGCTGCATGATTCTGGTCAAAGTGACAATCAAAATGTTTTCCACTCATAATTGAGATGACAGTTTTCTCCCAGGAGTCACTATTTTAATGGAAAAAAATATTCATTCAGTGTTTCCCCCTATATGTTTTCAGCAACATCACACTGTTGCCGCTAAACGATGACGACCACCGCTGATATTTTCAACTGCTTTGCCTGCAGTCCCTCGTCTGCCGCCAGCATGTTTTACATAACCACAGCGTGCTGGTTAGGCTAGTAAAGAATTGTTATGAACAAGCTAAAATGAAAGCATCTGTATGTAGCTGAACTGTGTAGCTTAGCCACATATCTTCAAATTTGGCAAATTATTGGAAACCCCCCCTCACCCTTCCAAACAGCCCCTCTCTCTCTCTCTGCCAGCAGTACCTGCAGCAGTGAATCACATCAGCAGCAGAGGAAGGACTGATAGTGACTGATGTCTGTGTTCTTCATTCTTTCTAAACTTCACTCAGTATTTTCATGTCAGAAGTATTGTTTATGTTATTGACATATTATTTTTGTTTCCAGTGAGATATTATTGAGTTTATATAGTGACTTTGCTGTTGTAAACATTATTGTTGCTGCTCTGGAAATAATATTTAGTTATATGTAAAATATAAATCAATTCTAATCCTGTTCTGAATGAGGGTCACTTCAGGACATAGTGATTGCTTCATCAGTGAGCATATTTGTTTCACTTTTCTTCTTGCTGAGTGTGATGTAAAAAAACTACAACCAGTGTTTTTAGTTTATGAATATTGTAAGGTTCAAAATGATGTGAAAATGCAGAGTTTTTACTCAAATAAAATCTCATTTCTTTGGAGGAGAATCCTCAACTGTGTTTAGGCATTTCACTTTTAACATTGATTACAACTAACAACTATCTTGGCCTCTTGATTCCTTCTGCTGTCCTGTAAATTATCACACACATGGCTCAATGAACATGAATAAACCTATCTAGAGTAATTCTAAAGTACTTTTAAGTTATTTCACTGCTGGTGTGCACAAATACGGGCCCAGGCGATGTGGGCTCTGCAGGCTAACAACAGCACCGCTGTTTCTTGATATGTTCTAAATGCTAATAAGTGTCACATCCACAACTCAGAGCAGGAAGTACAACATGGACTACTGTGGTGAGCCACTGAGTGGAAATTGTAGAGCAAGCATTAAGCCTTTTGTTTAGCTGTGAGAACCAGAGCCACGTCTTTGACTCACTCAGGTAATAAGTCTGTAGTCTTTTTAATGCTCCGCCGGTTGTTTGAGTGGTCTTGGGATTTCTTGGCCTTTTCCTGATGTTTCAAGTGGCTGTAAGTAACATAGGTGCTATTAACTGACATCACTGTTTTTGAATTCAGTTTCTAACAGCAGACTGCATATCTTTTTTTATGGTACAGTCACATTGTTTTTGCCAGAACTGGGGGTGGATAAATATATTTGTTCTTCCTTAGAATCTGCAACTCTGACACATTTTTGTTATTCCTAAAAAGCTTATTTATCCTTTTGTTTCTCACATGTACAGTACCAGGCAAAGGTTTGGACACACTCGCTGTATATTTGCAGATAATCACATTGATGTTTTGCCCTTCTCTTCATGTGCAGTTTGTCATGCAGAGAAAAGCAGGATTTTCATTTGCAGTTCAGGTAGACATTAGGTGCATTTGTGTTGATGAATGATCTCTCCACCGAGGCAAACAAGGCACAGTCGTTGTCTCGTAAAAAATGAGCAAGAGCAGATTATACATCTTCTCTTTTGTAAATCTTGAATCAAGCCCTGATCAAACATGTTTGTAATGTTTGTATGTGGAACATACAAGCTTATACTCTCACTAAATAGGTCTGGATCAGATCTAGTGTTGGTTTCCTGTTGTTACACAGGACCCAAGGGCAAACCCATGAGTAATTATATACTGTTCTGTTAATTAGATGTGCAGAGGAGAAATGATGGATGATCTCCACTCTGCTTGGATTTATTTTCAGGTCTGGCATAGGTTACTGTTGTCATAGTTATGAGGCAAGAAGCAGGTTAACCAAAGCACTGATTTCTTTAATATGGTCTTTTTGTGTTTTTAGCCATGTTAGCGTCTTCACAGATAGCAATGCCATTCTGTTTGTCATCAGCTGGTCTACCACTTTGATCCCCTGACTCTCCTTCTTATGCCACTATGAGGTTGACATATGTGTATACTTTATAAATACAGTATTATCAATGCAAACGCTCCTCAATGTGTGTGTTCTTAGATAACAGTGGTCCAATACCAGGGCCAGTGTGTGTTCATGTAAAGTACCTCGAGTGAATAATGGAGCCAGAAGTTCCCCTTTTTTTTTTTTTTTTACACTGGTGCCATGTTGTTGAACAGCTTTCTGCCAGTTTGTAAATAAGAGAGGGACTTATAGAAGTCAGGTTGGGACTTTTTTATGGAATAAGGTAACAGACGTGAAATCTGCCATGGCACTGTTACTGTAGCTGTCTTTGTTCTTTCATGTGGGGATTATTATTTCTTAAATTGTATTGATGTGTTTTTGGATTTCAGGATTGTTTTCATTTTTTTCTTTCTTTCTTTTAACATCTTGGAACCATGTTTTCATGAAGTGTTTTCCTTTGCCATCCTATCTGCTTGATTTTATGGATTAATCAGTCAATCTGTGGTTTAGAGTGAATCCACTGCTTTGATCCAAACCAAAATATCTCAACTGTTGCACGGATAACCTTGAAATTTGGCACAGACATTGATGTTCCCCTTACAATAGATTGTAATAACCCTGGTGATCACCTGACTTTTTGTTTGGTACCATCATCTGGGCAAAATTTCTATTTCTTCAATACTCCAAATACCTGCAAAATGAATGACATTCCCAGCAGCCTCAGCTGTATCTTTGGGTTTAGTGCTAATTAGCAAATGTTAGCATGCTAACACACTAAACTAGGATGGTGAACATGGTTGTTATTTACCTGCTAAACATCAGCGTGTTTTCTTTGTGAGCATGTTACATGCAGATGTTAGCATATGGCTCAAATCACTGCTGTGTGTAGGTACAGAGCTGATTGCATGGCTGTAGACTTTTAGTCTTGTTTCTTATGATAGTTAAGTGAATATTTCTTGGTTTTGTGCTGTTGGTCGGACAGAACAAGCACTTTTGAGCTCTGTGGAATTGTTACATTTGCATATTAATCAAACATGGCAATAGTTAGTCCGATCATAGACAGCCAAGAACATGTTAGCAGTTTAAGAATGAGGGATTTTAGTCTCTTTCATATTGAAAGCAGTGGAGAAGCCCCTAGCCATCATGCTAATATGAGCCAACATGAGGCAGGAGATGCCTGGGAGAGGGCTGCACTTTATTCTGGAGCTCTGGCTCTCATCCATATTCAGCAACAGCAGCTCTGCTCGTCACTGAGAGCCAGCAGATTTCTCCTCTCCCTCCTCCCTCTCTGTCTCACCCTCCATCTCTCTCTCTCTCTCACTCATTGTCTCAGACACTGGAACACACCAACCCCACATGTACAATACTATTTTATATTCTTTTACGCACTAACCCCCCCCCCCCTCTTCTCTGATCAGTGACGTCTGCATCAGTGTGTCCCAGCTGCTCCTGTGTGCCACGCTTCTTTTCAACATCTGTTGCTCCTTCATTCACTGGCAGGACAAAGAGGAGAAATATGCCCCGGCGATACAATTAACATTTGGATTCGCATAGGAAAAATCCCTCATAAACCTCCCATCAAAAAGTGCTGGCACTGTTACTTTCACCTGCTCTAAGCCTTTCCGAGTCCTCCGTCAGTCAGTTTCTCAGGGTTCGTGCTTATTAACGGAGCAGAACGGGAGAGCTGTGGCGTGTCTGTCTGTCTTATTCTTGCCTTCTTGCAAGTCCGGGGTCAGGTCTGGCCGGCTTTTACCCGCATTCTCTCTTGAGACGTCACCGCCTTATTGTGTTCCAGCTTCCACAGCGTTCTTCAGATGTCAAAATGATTACCTGCTCTATTTACTATCTATCACTTTAGATGCTACAGTTTGCCAACAGCGTGACAAGTAGCGGTAGAAGGGCCTGAGACATTTGAAACGAGAATGAAAAGTGTATAAAACGTGCTAGATAGGGGCTCTGAACAGGATGTAAAGAATTACCACGCTTTTGTTTTGAAATTCAGGTGTTAAGCCAGCCTCTTGTGCCATACCCCCCCCGCCCCCTCCCCCCAGGTTTCAAGGCTACTGTCACACACTGACAATCCCAGCTGATTTTTAAGCTGTAATTGCATGTCTACATTTTTCTCAACTTGCTGCAGGTTGTAGTGGAATCATTAGCACATTGAGACATGCCAGGAGGATGGGGAGGAGGATACGTCATGAAACTAGCATCATGACAGCATCTCATCTTTTATCTTTTCCAAGAACCCTCCTGCTGTTGCCAGAATTTATCTGTTTTTTTTCCTGAACACACACATAATGCTCCCAGGTTGTTGTAGTTTACTAGTGTTACTAGTCTAGTAGGTGCTGCCTTTACAAATTGAGGATGGGCAAATTTGGAAACTTTTCAGTACAGATAGAGATCCTGGACACTTGAAACACAGATTTTACATTAAACAAAAGAAAAGAAACATTGATTTCTCTAAATAGAATCTGACTGCATTCTGTTGATATCTTTGTCAACACAAGCGCAACTTTGTTGTTTTGTCAGCGTCAAATGTATCTCATGTTTTTAAGATGTTTCCATGTGAAGCAACTGTCTAAGCATTATGTCAAACGCTTCTTATGTTTCGTGACGTTTTTTATGTGAAGCAACGGACCGCAGCACTTTACCCAACAAGACAAATTTCCCCTCGGGGACAATTAAAATTTACTATACTCTAACTTCAAGTTTTTAATGCCCCTGCACTACTTTTAATGGCCTCAAGTCTGATGAAACATCAGACTACAAAGGCTCAAAAGTGTCAGACAACCCTAATATTTTCCAAGTACACATTGAGTGCTCCCTAAACCCCTTTTGAAAGCAGAAACATGCTTGATGAAGCTTCAGACAAGCCAGCAGAGGAAAGCAAAGTGCAGTAATGGCTCTCCAGGCAGAGCACAGTCACTAACAAAGGCTTTGTAACCGCAGACCGAGAGGAGATTCAGACCCTCTATCAATCAGACAAAGAAAGAAAATATGTCACTTTTACACACAGACCGTGTATTTGACAAGGGAAAATGAACACGCGTTCTACCAGCATTTGACGTATTCATACCAGACTGCTGCAAACAAGCCCTTTCTCCAGATAAGGGAGGATCAGCCCAGCACTACCTGAAGTCACAGCAGTCGGCCCTGTTATCTGTTCAAGCCTGCTACTTTTATACTTGAGGAATATATATAGATGTATTTGGTTCCTTTTCTGCTTTTTGAAGTAACCAGATGAAATTGGTCCAAAAAAGTTATAACTCAGTTTAGCTTCTCTCTCTCACCCACTCATCTTTTTCTTTCTGTCTCTTGCACTCTCCCCATTTTTAGAAAAACTGTCATGTAGTAGGTTACATGAACTATATTGTTAACACATAAATGAAAATGAAACCAAATTTTCTGTGACCTCAGTGAGCTCAGTTGCAGAAAAAATTAGATTCCAGTCTTTCAGAAGGCACAGGTCAACAGTTTCCTGCATGCAGCGTTGAGGTGGAGCTGCAGCAGGTCTGCGTGTGACAGAGAGAGGTCTTAAGCAGATCTACAGCTGTCTGCCAGTGACAGTACCTTTTCATGTTAACGTAATGAGAACATGTGTGTGTGAGTTTAAGAGTCCGAAGGCCCGACAAGTGTTTGTGTTCTTGTGGTTGACAGCTCTGTACATGTTGTTGACAGCCTCTTGAATTGCTGTCCATTAACCTGAATATGGTGTGTATGTGTGTGTGTGTGCCGCCTTGCATTCCTTGTAATCTCACAGTGGCAAAATTCATATGAAGGTTGATTGTTGAGCTCAGAAATGGGCAAACTGAAGCCCATGGACTCCAGCTGGATCTGCTTAGCGTTATCGTATATCTGCACTAAAAGTTGCTGTTTAGTCGTGCATCTGTTTGAACCAACACGCAGCAGTGTTATCTGCTGCTGCTGTGTGGCATTCTCTACTGCTTTTTCCTGTTTACACTTGTTTTCTATTTTTGCCAGCGCTGCTTACGTCTGTGTGGGAATACATATTTTGAATGGTGGGTGTGCCTGTGCACAATAAAGAACTAGAAAATAAATACATTATATCACTCGCTTTATCGCACGCAAGTTTAAACAATGAAATAATTGAAGGGAAACTTTGAGATTTTTCAACCCAGACTCTATTTTCCCATT
Organism: Thunnus maccoyii; assembly: GCF_910596095.1. Lineage (NCBI taxonomy): Eukaryota > Metazoa > Chordata > Actinopteri > Scombriformes > Scombridae > Thunnus > Thunnus maccoyii. The sequence continues at coordinate 30,443,639 of NC_056542.1, forward strand.
ATTTTGTGTCTAAAGCCTCTTCACACATGCAGTCTATCCCTGAAATGTTCAGGAACATTTCCTGCATGGGGTCATGTGTGAATGGGAGCAGGGATCACTATACAGGGAAATCTGTACAGCCAATTTCCCACCTCATGACCTAGTAACATTTCAGACAAAATGCCAGGACGGCTGCGATGTGAATGAAAGCAGTAACATAGCAGGGACATTCTTTTGTTTGCAAACAAGCCCCTTTCTTAAGAATGGCTGGAAACTAGACAGATTCAGAAATACATTAAGAGAACATTGGCACCAGATAAAAACATCTTCTCGCCCACCATGTTCCTGAAAATACGGTAATAAGAGACATCTTCTGCCACGGCAACGTACATCCAACCTTGCCCCATCATCTTCTTCTTCTTCTTCTGTTGAGTTGTATGGTGGTTGTCGACCATAAATGTTGCATTATCGTCATCTGCTGGACTGTCCCTCGCCCCGTCTATTCCAGCATTGCCATGGCACGTGTGAAAAGGCGCAAGATATTAAATGTAGCTGCGTGTGTGAACAGTGAAAATCACTAGTGGTGCCTGAAACGTTATCCTAGTCATTTTTGAAACTGGTCCAGTATTAAATGAGAACGCCTCAGTCAGCGGCAGTGGAACGGGCTGCAGTGTAATCCTTTTGGTCCATAGATTGTTTGGGCTTAGATTGTTATTATAATTGTCTAGACAACAGTATAGAAAGAACCATACAGAGAAATAAAATGTTTTTCTTTACTTTTCGCTTCATCCCTCTGTTTGTTATTATGTCTAGCCAAGTTCATTGTTGTACTGCTAAAACTATTCAATCAGTCAGCCGACAGAAAACTAAACAGCAGCTATTTTGATACATAAACATTTTTGCTTGAAAAATGATTCTCTAGTTCCAGCTTCTCAAATATGACTATTTGCTGCTTTTCTTTGACGCAGCCCTAAATTACTACAGCAACAATTTCCTTCTATCTAAACTCTGATGAGGGAAGCAACAAATTAGCAGTACAGGGTGTTCTACCTGTAATGTGTCCTTGCATGCATATGATTGAGTTACCTCGCTCCATAGAACAGGCTCAGCCACAACCAACTTTTTTGAAGCACTACCCTGCGCTTTTTCCCGTGACACTACCCCCCCACTGCTACTATGCAGTGATCTCATTGAAATGAATCAAGTATTTTTTTTTTTGAAGAAGTGCTATTGTGATGTGGTGTGGAATAGCCACCTTTCTGTGTTGTACACACACTTAGTGTGTAACGCGAAAGCCAACATTTATTTGCTGCTTTGGTGCTTATCAGTGATTCTGACAGTCGGAGGCCTGAACGCTGTGAGGAGACAGCAAGACCACCAACAGAGAAGGACTGTAATAAAGTCCAAAGCATACAGGAGCACACCAAATTGTTCTTCTATGGCCTAGATCCTTTTTGGGTATTGATTTCCTTTTGTTGCTCTTGCTGGAGTTTGGCTCAGCCAGACTGCCAGGCATGGTGTGCCCAGTAACATAAAGAAGATATAAAGTAGGCAGCTGAGAGTGGGAGATGAGAAATGTGCTCTTTCTTAGAATAGCTTTTGCCCTTTTAAAAACTCAATTTTAACAGTTTATCACGATATTTTGCCTCTTCATAAAATATATGGGCTGAGTAATCCAATTGGAGTAACAAATGTTTTGCGGTAGTGAAAATATATTACCTAGAAACAACCAATAACATGTTATAAGCTCTGCATCTGTCACAGTTAACTGAATTAAACAAGCACCTAAAGCAAATGTTTGGCTTTTAGACATTTATTGGTAAAACAGTGTTCTGGGTAACTTCTCTGGCTCTAAACGACAGTTAATTTTTTTTAACACATAAACCTGTCCCTTAGATTAGTCTCACTTTGGCTGAAATGCACCATTCCACTGATGGGGTTTCAGGCCAAGGTTGCCATGTCTGCCTACAGTAGTATAAAGGCATTTGGACAAGAGAGTCCCCTTGAAAATAAAGGTACAGCAGTCTGGCAAATGAAACTTCAGTTTGATTAAGTGATTGCATTTCAATACTGGCAGCCCTGAATATCCACAGAGTGCATAGAATTTGTCTGAAATACACAAGATAGATTAGTTTTCCCATATTGCCAGCTGTAGTTTCACATGCTGGGAGAATAAAGCGTCACATCTGGAAGACAGATGAGATATGGGTGTGTCAGACTAAAGCTTGATTAACTTCTCTGGAAAACAATTATTTTTCTGGACATAGATATTTTTTTCCTGTGGCTGCTGTCTGCATTGGTTTCAATTTATCTTTGGAAGAACATTGCTTGAAAATAGTACCTCAGCTTTTCCCTTGGCTGCTTTGGACTTAGATAGTGATGCTGCTGCAGACTGTTAAATATTGTTGAGGATAACATTTAAGAAAATGCAATGCCAGTTAAGGTAACCCTACTATAAGCTCTTATATCATATGCTTTTTCGCATCCTCCAATTTAATAAAAAATATAAACCTATTTACCAGTGTGGTTTAACTTAAGTTGTCTGTTTCAAATCTTTAGTTAGTTTAGTCTTAACACCTTGGCATTTTTCCACTCAAAGCAGATTTACAATATAAAAAATAAACTTATTTACCACAATTTGAAGTTGTCTGTTAACACAATATCAATGAATAAAAATGTGTAAAAGCCAGAATTGAACTGGTAACATTCAGATTACCAGAGGACTGCTCTACTTCCTGTTCCACTGCTGCCCCAACAAAAAATATCAGAGTACAAAGGAACAAAATGCAAAAGATACAATGAATTAGTGCAAGTAGTTTTCAGCGCAAAACAGAAAGTTGCAAGTCAGTGTCTAATGCTCACTGCTGCATACTGAAGACCTTTTCATCTTACAGAGGCTTCACTCAACAGTTCGTCTTCAGAAAGCCCCTTTCACACATACACTACAACCCTGAAGTTTTCTGGACATTATCCGGAGGAGCTGTATGTGTGAACGCAAATGTCTTAATCACTCGGACCGGACATTAAACGGACTTTACCCTGCCAGCTCTCTAGTACAAAGTCCGTGTAATGTCTGATTGAGCCCATGTGTGATTACAGCAGGTAATTTTCTGGATAATTCATAGTGAGTGATTGGGTGTGTTGATGACACCTTTATCATGAAGATGGCACCACTCTTTGTCTAAACCAAACAGAGTATTTCCAATAGGTGAGAATGCGGACAGTCTCCTGCTGTGTGCTACAGGTGTGAAAGGGCAACTCTGGACAATGTCAGGACGTGATTCTCTGGACATTGTCCAGAGTTCATAAGTGAAAACAGCTCATGTCTGCGTTCTCAGGTAACAGACAAGCCCACTCCTGGCTGATGGTGTCCTAAGCAGTAGAAAATGTAAGCTCTGAGCGCGTGGTCGATGCTTGCACAGAGATACCTTGTTGTCAAGTCTGAAAGTATTGGCTGAGTGTCCCTCATCTCCCACCACCAGTCGCTGGACTCACTGAAGTTAGGGTAGATGGTAGACCTCTGTAGAGCTGTACCTCTTCCAGAAACCTCTCTGAAGTGTTGACAATGTCCTCTGTTCTTACTTCAGTTGCCATGTCCTCCTCAGCAAACAGCTCCTCAACGGCAGGGAGCTTTGGCCACTTCTGCGAACAAAAAAGAAAAAATAAGATACTGTCAGGGAAGATACAAACAAGTTAATTTTCTTCTGACAATGAAGCGGGGAAAAAAACAGGATGTCTGTATATATTTTTTACCAGTGTTGCTACTGCAGCTGTACTGTCTTCATCAGATGAGTCATCATCATGGTCACCAGCTGTCTCTTAAAGGTGCTGTTCCATCTGCTAAACCTGGATCATTTCACCTTTATTCTGTATTTAATAGATTATGGGGGTCATATACATTGATCTACGATGGACACAAGTATGTCTCAAAGCCAACAACACACACATCTCTGGGCGTAACGTAGTGTTTTTCGTGTATGCCTCTACGGTGTGTAACGTGAGACAGCCAATCACCAGCATTATTAGATCTTGGTACAAGCATGCTGCATGCTTATTGGCTCACTGACACTGATGAGATTTACTCCATAGTTATTGCAATTTGGTACCGAATGACATGGCTTTTCTCGATACTCGATAGTATTGAAGCAATTTGGTCGGTGCCACAAAAGTATTGAAGTTCAGTACCCAGCCCTATAAAATATAAATAATCTATATCAATTAAACAATCCAACCAAAATCAGCTCAGAAGCAGGAAAGTCAGTAAATCAGCCTGCATTGATCTGTAAATGAATGTGGGTGATTCTTACAGTATCTGCTGTCCACAGCTGCTTTATACTGTATGAAAAGCTTCTCCTTCGGTTCATTAAATCTCTGCAGCATATGAAGGCAGTAGGACTGATATATTGAGAAATCCACAAAATACCAAAGTAGCAGGTGTACATAGAGATGCATACAGTCCGTGCGCACTTAGACCTACCACCTTGTGCTTGTCGTTGTACTTGCATGGTTAAAATAGTGCCCTACAAGTTTGAAAATGCTTCTAAGATAACACAACAGAATCTCCTGAACTGTTGGCAGTTAAGTTGCATTGTGGGTAATGTAGTAGGCTGTAGGTGCCAGGTACGGACAAGGAAAAAGAATGCAGTGCAATGAATAAAAAAGACAATATCTCTGGTTCTGCTGCATCAATTTTGATCCTTTTTAACCGTTACATTCTGAGACATTTCAAGAGTGAAATCAGTGAAGCTCCCATAACCTTTAATTGTATTAATGAGCACCTGTAGCCATGTTATGTGCTGCACTCTGTCCTGTAGGCTAATCAAAGCATCACACAACCCCCTGCATCAAAGCATCAAAGAGTTGTGACCAGTTGCTGTCTCACATACAGGGAATAATATGAGTACAGTGACATGGCAAAAAATTCACTTTTCATTTATTACATAAGTAGGTGCCAGCCTCTAGGAGGGAGTACAGAATGCAGGGCTAAGCAAAGCTCCCACTGTGACCCGATTCAAAAGATGGAGCCAACATTCAAACCTCAAGGGGGTGGAAAGTTCATTGAGAGCAAGTCAGGCCAGCATATCTAGTCCAAGTCCATGATTTATGAGATTTCCAGTGAAATTTCTGCATGTGCCCTAGCAGAAACGCACACACATTCACACACACGGTCAGCTACAACCTCCCTCAGTGTGAGAGCAGAGCCATAGCCTGATCTTGTGTTTGTCAACACATTGCAGAGGCCTAATTGGTACACTGAGCAGTGAGCAGCTACACCGATGTCATGCTGAGCTAACCTTTCCCTACATCCACGCCTGTTCGTATTTCAGCAGGAGGGGAGACATCAGTACAGGCTGGAGGAGAGCTGTTTTTGGTTTCTAAAATATTTCAGATGTGATGGTGTCTGATCGTATTGAGCAACTAGAAAAATGGACGCCAGCTGTTCTTTGGACTTACTTTGCAAGGCAGCTGGATCACAGCATCACGAGATCTATCTTGTCAGGCTTCAAGTTATGTGCTTTTGTCCAAACCACCAGTGGTTTGCGACCAATAGTGGTTCGGACCAATCGGCGTCCTATGAGGATTCTCGCATGATCTTGTGAATCCATCTGCCTCTCAAGGTAAGACTGTGATAGACGATGACAGACAGATGGTTCATCCAATCACCTGCCAAGTATTTTTTTTTGAAAGTGCCTGCCCTTTTCCAAAGACGACTTTGCAAATGGTTCTATGTAACAAACCATCTGGCGTGTCAGGTTATCTTTGGACCGTTTTAGTCCAGAGTGCAGCATCAGCATCTCTGCCTGGATGCTTGTAAAGTAGATATATGTGTCATGTATGTTTTAGTTTTATCATCTCGTACTCTTTTGAGGCGGCTTTTTGGTCCATTAACATGCCCAAAATGAAAGGCTTGGTCTGTTCACTAATAGCCATTACACAAACTTGAGCCAAATGAGACCATAGCAGGTGTTCTGTAAATGGGGTTAGGAACAAAGTGACCGTTTTGATGCATTTTTCATTTTAGACACAATCATTTACTGCTTCTGTTGTCCTTGTAACATCCAGTTTGTTAAGCCTTAGCAGTGGCTCAGTGTTACTAATGCCTTTTCACTTTTGCTTTGCTTCTAGCCTGCTCTCAGAACAAATGCCATCTGGATGTCAGACAGAAAACAGGAATTATCCTCTGAACTGCTACGTAGTGTGTGTTTTGCTTGTGGGGGACTAAAAGTGTGGACCACTGTCAGCTACAGCAGCTTTTGTATGCGTGCTGTGCCCAATGTTTATATTGCCTTTTTATTTCACCACTGCTGTGCTGACTGAACATGAAATGGAATTGGTATATATACCAGTTTCATATACTGTGCCATGCTTGATGTATAATAGACCGTGACTCTGGTAGCAGTGACAGATAGTATGAGAAAGCCACTCAGCTAGAGCAGAGCCAAGTTGGGCTCTATAGACATGAACTAGAGCAGTAGTGTCAGCCAGCCCTGTTGGTGGAGCACAGGTGTGTCTTGAGATTGGAATTGATGAACGCTATTAGGGCTGCAACTAACAATTATTGCTATTGATTAATCCAATGATTTTTGTCTCAAATTTTCTTCTCGAATCGTTTTTGTCTATTAGATAACAGTGAAAAATACCTGTAATACTTTCCTAGAATCTAAGGTGATGTCCAACAGTCCAAATCTCAAAGATATTCAGTTTACAATCATGTACACTTTATTATCCAATTATCAAAATAGTTAAAGAAGCAGTAGGTTAACAATAGGCTAAACAAATAGGTTAATTACATTCAATTAACTGAGCTTTTACTTCAGATCTGTAAAAGCACTATGACCTCAACTTGAGCTCATTTTGTTCCTTTTCATTATGACCACTCAGTCAGTTTAATTATACACAGCACTGCTTTGCCCAAGGCAAGGTCCTGCGATGCTCATACTTACCCAGTAAGGTCAAGTTTAAAGATAGGGCTACCACACTTTAGAATGCATCTCTGTTAAGGGATAACTAACTCAAGACTCAGCCTTGGGCTAACAGCATTTGTGAAGAGTCTCTATCTGCAAAAAAAAGTTGGATTTTTTAATATCTGGCATTTTCAGGGCTCCATTCTGCCAACCCATTAAGTATCGAGGGCATCTGAGCTTTTGAGCTTAATTAGAAAGTTACTTAAAAATCCTCATCATGGTAATTACATCAGAGCTGCCAATACTCAATGAGAGCTGCTGTGATGTCTTTATTTTCCCAGCCTGAGTGAGTTGGCTCACTCAGGCTAAGCAGGGGATGTAGATGCAAAATGTTCAAATGAAGTGATACAATGGCTGTGTGTGATAATGGGACTATGTCAGGATATATATCTGTACAGTTTGTTTAGGTGAATTAACTTGTTCAACCTCATAGGGCTCAGCAAAGAACTGCAGTGGCCGTCCAGCGAAATGTTGAACCAAACTCAACATTTGCCAGAACGCAACCCGACGTCACGCTGCGTCACCCTTCGCATACATGCAAGCGCACATTCCTGCTGGATTACTTTGCAATGTGAACACCGTATTCAACTGCATCCATCGCTGCAGACCACAGCGCCGTAGTGCCGGGTTGCCAGATTTGGTCTGAATGTTGCTTAATGGCCAAAATTCGCCGGGCATGGACACAACGCGTCACATAGGCAGGACAGAGTGGGGTTTTTTTTACCTGCTACACACTCCGTATTTGTAGTGTGTGGTTGCGTGCCAGCCATTGAGTTTTTCCAAGTGATAATGCAGTTGGTTTTGCAGAGTTTGAAAGCGCAGGCTATATTAACTGGTACTGAACTACAGGATCATGGATACACATTGATTTGATTGACTTACTTTAATGAACAATGAAAAAAACCCACAAGGTTGCAGTGCATTGCCTCTGGTACAATGAGGTATTTATTTCAATCATTCTTAAACAGATTGTACTTGGTTTTTACACAGTTCTATGTAGTTTTTACCTGTTGGAAGGCCGCGTAGAGAAAACAAAAAACCAGCTGCGTAAAAAAAAAGAGACAAGCAGTGCGATGCCTGCGTAGGTGCGCGCGGCTTCTGTGGTCAGTGTATCAGCTTCAGTTGATTATAACGGACATGCTCTGCTGCTCTCATGTTGTGGCAGACATGTCGCACCACGTCCGTGCCCAGTGTATTTTGGCCATAAGGGAGAGAGAGATTGAAGGACACCACATACTAAACTTAGTGACATGATGTTTACTTTCCTAGCACCATGCTGGAGGCTGATTCTCACCCTCCTGCTGTTAGTTCTATTACCACTGTTCACACTGCTGGAGCAAGGTGTATGTGTGTGTGTGCATTCATGTGTTTTTGGTGCATAAAGTATGACCCAGTGCTTCTACATGCTGACAGTTTGCCTTTTCAGGCAAGTGCAGATATACACACTTGAACAAGCACACACAAACACACAGATAAATTGAGTTGACATTCATTATACCGTTGACACACACCCTTTTGCATGATAACAGTGAGCTTGTTTTGGGTTTCATCGAACTGCACACAAACAGTCGACTGCTTCTTCGCGCACTATCGGTGTGTATATTCCACCTGTGAAGAAACAGGTGTGAGCGCACAGAATTGGTTAAAACGCCACGGGAGCAGGAAAGAAGTGACATTTACAGGAGGACGTTCCTCTCACACTGTCCTCCATCACTGCTGTTTACAACACTCTCTGAGTACATCACGCTTCCTATAATTGTCTCCTTGTTTCCATCCCATGGCAATTTTTTCCATCGTAGTCAGTCTTTCTTAAGACGTAAGGAAGACATTAAACGAAAGCGGTAGAGGGAAAAACATTTTCTGAAAAGATACATGACGTCCTTCCCACTCAAACGTCATCTGAAGCAAAGTCAATTAGCGATGACGGCTGCACAGCTGGGTCAGCTATCAGCGGGCTTTAACTTCTCTGTACTGTCTGTCATTGCCATTCAGATTTACATGTGCACAGATAATGTGATTAAAGAATAAAGGCGCATAGTCACCAACATTTTTTTTTAATTGATGGAATCCCATGTGACAAAACAGACTGTAAATATGTATCTTCGACCAGATCAGATGATTTAGAAGTTTAAGCAATGTGAAAAATTGGAAATACTGTATTCCCCCACACATTTCTCCGCTGGGCAATAGAGCCTCAGAATATAAATACAAACCAAGTGTGCATAATATGTCCTCTTTTTAAGCAGAACTTTAATCCCATGTCAGAAAATGTTTGTAATATTTGCATGTGGTTTAATCATATATGTCTTAAATAAAAATGTACCCTTCTACTTGATGATGCACATGGATTTAGATTGCGTTTCTCTCTCTGTGTTTTCCTCTGCCTCAGATATCTGGAGTCTAGGCGTGATCCTCTTCATGTTGGTATGTGGCCAGCCCCCCTTCCAGGAGGCTAATGACAGCGAGACCCTCACCATGATCATGGACTGTAAATACACTGTACCGGCCCACGTCTCCAGCGCCTGCAAAGAGTGAGTGATACATACAAGCGTTCACAACTGAACTTCTCTGTCTAGTCAGTTTTTGATGGATGCTATTGGAAATAAATCCGTTAGAGCTCTGAATTTTTGGTCCAACTTTTACAACTAGACGTAGAACAACATAGAGCCTCATGTGGTATTTGTTGATTTCCTGCTCTGTTCCCTCTGTGTTGGCTGCAACTCTTTTCTATTTTGCCCCGTTTAGTACTATATCCCTCTATGTGTTACTGTGTGTATCCCAGTTCCCACCTACTGTCTGTAGCTAGCTCAGAGTCGACATAATGTATATGTGGCTTGGAGAATAGCCAATTCCATTAAGCTGACATGGCCTGTAGTCTGCAGTTGGGGGGGCGTTGACCTGTAACCATGCTGCAGTAAGCTTGCACCAGAGGCCTGATCACAGTATGGATAGGCCACATTGTACAGCAGGTGCCATATTGCCATCCTGTCTGTATAACATGTTTCATATCACACTCTCTCTCTCTAGCAAATAAGTCTCAGCTAATCGCTATGTTCAGAAAAAAAGAACAGCAATTTATTGCAGCTCATTTTATTTGATGCTTCTAACCATGCTCTTTGTATGGATGGAAACCCTGACTCATTATGTTTCAGTCACAGAAACCAACCTTCACGCAGCAAGAGGAATATCTGTTACCATTACTAACCTTCTTGGTCATTGTTTAACCACACTTCTGACTCAACACCTAGTAACTAGTGTAATAGAATGAAATTACTTCAACTACACAGTTCAGTCAGTAAAAATAGGGTATGCTCAACCATACTGGAAAATCTTACATTCATATCTGTAAATATACTGTGGCAGTTGAGCCATAAGAACAAAATGTATGCAAAAAAATGTGCATTGTTGCAGCCTTGTGAATTGCTAGAAATTGAGAGATTTTTCCAGAAAAGTCATATACAGCAACATGAAATCAGATGCTCAGAGATTCAATAGTGATATATGTTTGAATCAGGGAAGAAACAATTCCAACAGTCTGTTTTCAGCACAGTTTTCACAGTTTTCTGGCTTTACTTGAATCAGCACCTTTGCGGTAGACAGTATCATTCAATGTCACAGTGCCCTGATGTGATCATGCAGTATAACTACAAGAAGAGAATGACTTCATGTAATAACTGTGCATCATGCTGCGGCCCCTGCCATGTCACACTGAATGACGAATACTGCATGTGGCCAAGCTAAAAATACAATACAAGAACAAGCATTACCAAATATTTATAATCCGTTGTCAGCTATAGCTAAACTGGTTCCCTCAGTGACCTGCATTGTAAATAAAAAGCAGTGGAATAAGGCAGTAGCCACACTGATTTATTCCAGGCCCTGCAGACCAATTTGCTCCGGTAGCTGGCAGACACTAAAACCCTTCAAGCAGTTCGAGCAGCCCAGCTGCAGAGCAGTCGAGTCCAACTGCAGATAACAACACATGCTCCGCACTCAAAATAAGTCGGGCAGTTAGGCAAATATATTAGCAATTGCATAATTAACCATGTGTGTTAACGGATCACACTCTTAATTTTCTACTAATTAATTCTCTCAAGCTATTGGGGGGGATTTTTGTTTCCAACAACTCTGGCCAAGATTAATCAAGAAGATATTCATGATGCAGTTTTTTTGTTTTTTTTCCTGAAGCAATCTGTTGTTTCAGGTTAATGAGAGTTCAGTCATCGTTGGATCCACTGTTGACTGCAGAGAAATCATATGCTTGTTTTGTTTGTTGCTGCTTGTGCATTACAGCATTTAATTTGTGCTTTTGACAACGCCCATTTCTCAGAGGACTTTCTCCAGAATTAATTGTCAAAGACGGTGGCACTCACCCGGCTGGATCAGATTGGACTTAAAGAAACAGTAAGAGGAGAAATTACAACTTTTCAGGAAGTAGTAGCCACTGTTATTTCAGTTTGACAGCCATAGATTTTTGAATTGATGCAGTGAGTAATGAGTGTGTTTCATTGGCATGAGCGGCGGCATCAGAGCCGCCGTGCTCAACATGTTGCGAAGGCCAATTCTTTATTTCCGTACTCACTGCACATCACAGTATTTTTAGACACAGGAAATAAACACTTATCTCCTCTGCGTAGAGGGAGAGATCTGACTAGATTGAAGTGCTAAGCTGAGGCAGCTGTGAGCAATCTGATAGGCTTTGACTAGGGCGGGGGGACAAAAAATCGATATGGCAACATATTGCGATATTTCCACTTGCAAATACGTTACCGATACACTGGTGCCAAGTATCAATAAATTACAACATAGGACCGCTCAGAATTGATTCAGCTATTTTGGCTCACCACTACCCTCCACGTCCTGATGGAGGCACTGAACAGACTAGTAAAGTACTTGAGTAAATGTATTTAGTACATTCCACCACTGGAATACGATATATCAGGCTTTGGATACACACAATACTTGTAAGTAGATCAATTCATTGTTGGTTTGACTCTGCACATGAGATTTGTGGACAATAATAAAAATAGCCATCTAAATCATTACCAAAAGTAACGGTAGTAAATGATTTGCAGTCCTCAAAATGTCTTTAGGATGCATTTAGAAATGTTATGTGCTGATGTGACACATTCATTCATTGTGAAGACCACCAGAAACATGAACCAATCCATGAAGAGATTTCGGTCAATCATGTAAATCATGTGTGGCATACTGATCCACACGGGCGGTCCTCCACTGCCCACCGCCTCACTCTGAGCCAGGACAAACCCTGAGAACAGAAGAGCAAACTACGAATGCTTACCGTAGGAGGTGACAGTACTTAATTTTGGTTTAGCAAGAAGAGTAGAAACATGGATATGCTGTTGTGTCAATGTGAAGCTAGATTGTTGCTGGTCAGTGTGGTAATCCCACTATAAAATATATATCTATATAGAGCTGCTGACACAATTGAAAAGAAATTGCATTGTTTAAATGCTAATATCATGTTTCTTCAAGGGGGGGGGGGCAGTGTAAACACTGTGGTCACTAGAGGAACATGTTATTTCTGAAGTGTCTACTATGTTCAGTAGCTAACTGGGAGCAGAGTGTGTCTGCTGCTGTAAGTTTGGAAACTGTGAAATGTGGAAGAAGGTAGATTAACACAAATTAGCTCTCGACATTTTCATCGTACTCGGTTTTACTGCAAGACACAGTATGAGTAAACAGGATTTCACTTCAATTGTACCTTCGTTTTTTTAAGACAATACAAAGTTACCAAATCAGTCTGTGCTTATGTCACATGCATCAAGATGTAATAAGATTGCTTTTTCACCTACTGTGTTACCCTACTGCTCTGCCATTATGAACTAGTTTAGCCAAAGGAACAAAACATCTGATATAAAATGACATGAAACCATTTTGACATTTCACACTTTCTAAGAGTCCTACTAATAAGTATTTAAGTGATAGAGAGCAGTGCAGATTGCTGTTTAATGGGCAGGTAGCTGCAGGCTAGCAGAGGTGAGCTATTGAGTTAATTGGCTTGTATTTGACCTTTGCCTATATTATACAGTTCCCTCTGACAGATGGAGAAATAGGAGAGAAATGGGTCAGGGGCCTCGTAAGTGATGAGGGGAGAGGGACAGCAGTGTAGTTCGCCTTTATCAGTCTGTCAGTTGCCACGATCTGATTCTCGGGCTCAGTTTTCAACATTGATGTAATTAAGGTCAAGTTTAGCTGCGAGTCTCTACCTGCACTGCTCTTATCCTCTTGATAAAAAAAAGTCCCACGTCGCCCTCACTCTTGTTCTGCTCCGTGTGCCGAGTCACCGGTTCAACACAGTCTTCCTCTTTTCTCTCCCCGTGCGTCTGTTTGTGGTTCGTCTCTATGCGCGGCTGTTTACGTCTCTCCGCTCTCTTATTCCCTGTCGACTCACCAAAACTCATTTACACACCTCGAGTCATTTATTATTCGCCGGCTCGCTTTTTGCAATCCCACACCCTCCTCCTTCCAAGCTCTGTTTGTTTTTAGTCATCCCTGATTTTGATTTCTAGCGATCAGACTGGAAATAAAATGTTTGTTTAACACCACCACCCACCCCACCACCCCCTCCCCCTGCCACGACCACCGTCACCCCCACCGATCGATACCAGACAAACCTTCTGTAGCTCGTGTCTCCTCGTCTTTCTCACAGTGTGACGCGTGGATGCCGATCGTGTGGACTGTGTTTTTGAGCCAATCACAACCAAACAGAACACTGTGTTCCTTCATTTCCTGTCCTTACTGTGCAAAACCACAAAGAGTACACACACATACACACACACACACAAACACTGAATACCCCGTTTTCTATTCAATCACTTACACTGGGATGCGTCAGAAGAACTGGGATTTAGTCAGTTCAGCTGCCGTTTATTTGAGACGGAAAGGGAGGGAAAATATCCGTGCCTATTCTGATTTTTCTCTCATGGTCCCTGGATCGTAATCTCTCACACGCTAAGGACACACACACACACACCTTCCTCTGAGAAAGTGTGCATTAACTATAATAAAATAGTGTGGGTGTGTGAAACCCATAGTTCTAGAAATTATAATAGCAGGAGCGTGCTTGTGTGCTTGCAAGTACTTTACAGCCTCTCTCAGTATAGGACCCAAGGGACAGAGGAAACAGAGGGGATGGGACAAGACAGACAAATGTTGGTTAGAGTCCCTCATGTACTATAAGAGTTCAAGAGGACATCCTTTTTTTTTGCTCGTGCTATAATACCAGTGAGCCATCTGTTGCTTGTAAGACGTAGCGTGCTGGTATATATATACAAGCACAATCTAAAAGTATACACACGCTTTAATTCGTGGACTGTCAGTCGTGTTTTTTAGGATGAAATATGTTGTATGAAAACACCAAGGGTCTATTGTTTTCTATGTGAGCCCACACACGGGCTGTTTCCCAGCATCAACGTGTGACAACTACTTTTTGTTTGTACAACACTACGCTACATGCTGCGGTGGGTGTGTTTTACACTTTACAGAGGTATTAATAACTTTGTGACTTTCTTAGAGTTGTGAAGTGGGAGGCCCCTGGTTTGTGAAGTAAAAATCCCATTCATTTTTTCCAATAAACAATGTTACGTGACTCATAGTTTGAACAAAAAAAAAGGTTGAAAGTACAAGACTTGTGTACATTAAAATTTCCCTCAAGGGGCATTTTGGCGAGAAAGCACCGCACTTAAAATTGAATCATGTTTGCAACTTCAGCAACAAAATATTTTGAATTCATTTAGCGCTCTGATTCGCGTCTCGGACTTGCTTCTTCCCCCTAGCAACAGCAGCTGAAGCTCATGGGTATTGTAGTATTCTTAGCCAAAATCGCAGACAAAACGTGATTTCTCAGAAATAAAGTCGAAATAATTAAAACTGGTGGTCATAATCCTGAGTCCTGAGTTTCTATGGTCAGTAATAGTGAGGATATCGTTTGAAAAATTTGAAATTAGAAGAATAATGGGGAAAAAACACTTCCATAACCGACGGCCCCACTTCATAACTCTAAAGCATAATGTTAAAAATCATGCACAAGACGGTACAATATAGTACACACACAAATAAGTGAGAAATGACACAAATTCAGCTCTGTAGGGGAGCAAGTGAAGAAAAATAACAAAAAAAATGGACATGTGGAGGAGTTGCTGTTCAATAGATATTCAGTTTACTATCACAAAAGATAAAGCGAAGCTGCAAATCCTCACATTGGGGGAGCTGCAGCCAGAGATTTTTGTGGGAATTTTTGCTTAAAAATAACAAAATGTCTCAAGATGAATCAGTCATCTAAATAGTTTCAGATTAATTTTACCATTGAGCAAGTAATTGTGTCAGCTTTACTTTTAATTTACATATTTGTGTGAATGTACTGTATGTAATAATGTGTGTGTGTGTGTGTGTGTGGTAGCCGGACTAACTTAGCAGTGCATATTTGCTATCAGTGTGGCAGCAGAATGGAGATAGAGGAGCCTTTCTCGCTGCCTCTATCTCCCCTCCACTGCTCCTGCTGTTACTGCTGCTGGTTGTAGTCCTCGGGGAGTCTAGCTAGCTCTGACTAATCTCCAGCATGACTGACAGACAGCAGAGCACTGCTCTGCCCAGCCTGTTAGCCTGTAGCCTCCATCCCATGCTCTGCTTATACTTTACCACTAACACACTCGGGGATTGGATAGAGATGGAAAAAAAAAAAAATGAATTCAGAAGTGCACAAAATGAGCTGAAACGCACTGGCTCGGTTACACAGGTTTCTCAGCTTGAGTCTACTGTATGTATGTGTGTGAATATGTTGATGGATCGGTGTCCTCATTCTCTCTAACAACACTAGAATGAAGAATTCTATCATATAGAGATCAAGGAAACTACAGCATTCTGGGTCCTGTAGTTCACAGGAGACAGTTACAATTACAATATTTACCAAGGCTTCACCAGGACAGATTCTGCCAGTCAAAACAGATTATTTTCTCCTTGTAAGCTATCATAACCTTGTCACACACACACACGTTCTTTTTTTCCCCGTCTTTGTCATCTGCAAAATGTACAACCTCAGATCTATGCCATATTTGTCTGCCTTATTATGCAGATGACAAAGATGGCTTACTTCTGGCCGCATGATGCTTTTTTCCTGTATTAATTTTAGTCATCCCACTAGATCCCATATCCCACCCAATCCTATTAAACCGCAGTCTAAGCTCTCAACAGTGTCATTTGCATGGAATTTAATCTGCCAGCTGACCAGCTGTATAGTTTTACATCCTCGGCTCTGTCAGAGAGAATGTCTAGCACGGTCTGTCACAGTATATAATACACCGTCTATTCAACGGCAGCATCTGCTCCTACTTGATGTACCGTGCGTCATGGCAACAAAACAGGTTAGACTGTATTCGAACAACAGACAGCTGAAACGTTGGCTAAACCACAAATGGAAAGCGTCCATCCAGGAGAGACCGGTGGCAAATTTATTAAGCCTCTTGCAAATGACTGTCAGAGCCTTTACATTTTGTGTCACCTTGTCTTTACAATCCAAGACAGATGATATGAATGGACACAGCTGCAAAAGAGTCAGTTTGAATGCATGGTGGCAATGGCATGCCACGGCATGTTAAAGTGTAAATTCTGTAGCATTAAGGTAACCAGTAAACCAGTAAATTGCAACCATGCACTCCTCTACCCACACGAAGAAAAACCATGTGGGTGGAGAAAATAGATATGGATGCATTCAAGCGATGTCACTGTAAGCAAAGTCACTATAGTCACTCTACTCCTGGATGTGGCGAACATGCACCATTCAACATCTGCCAGAATGCAACCAATTGGAAAAAATGCATGCAAATGCTGCTAAAATGGTAAAAAAGCTGAAAGAATGAAGGGACAGGTTTTTACAGACTGGCAGTGGCTAGTAAAAAAGAGCCACAGTGAAGCAACACCTCTTAAAGAGCTACAATCAAGCACACAGTTGTTATCAAACTGTCCACAGACAACCAAATTATCAACTGAAGTCCTGGCAGTTTTAATCAGGCTGACAGATGTGTGTCTATTCTACCAGCAGCAGCAGCAGCAGCAGAACTAAAGGCTGAATGGAGTCATGTATTGGCCTGTTGTTGTTGGCCTGAGGAGTTGTGCAGTGGACACTAGTCTGTAATGTATCTGTCGTGCAGTGTACGGCCGGTGTTAAAGGTTTATATGTTGAAGTCTTCAGCCACAAGACCAAAGTTATCAGACTCCACAATAAAAACAGACAATTCAACATGAGTAGGGCAAGAGTGCTGTGACAGACCAAACATTGTATCGAGCAGAGCCCAACAGTGACCCCTAGTCACTCATCAATTACGATGACAACATGGCGGTGATGGGTCCTCTCCCTCAGGCTGAAGGGGGGCAGGTGGTGGAGCAGGTGGAGACCCTTCAAGCACCTGGGAAGCAGTCAACCAGCACCAGCAGTTCCACAGCGTGCAGACAGGGTCCTGAAGACCCAGCAACACCTCATGTTCAATATAACACAACAAGCTCAGCAGCAAAGCAGGACAAAAGCTCAATTTAATTCATCAAACTTCTAAAATAACCCGGCTTCACACACAGGTGTCTATATCCAGACACATTCATTACTTTTTATTTTGCCTTTAATTGATACCAAGTCTTAGGTCAAGAGATTCATGATGTGTTTTATAGAGTAGAGATGTATCTCGGTCTGACTGTCTGTAGCTTAACAGATCTAATCACTGGATCAAACGGACAGTGTCTGATTATTTAACAGGATTCCTGTGATTTGAAATTTAAATTAAAGTATGTGCTTTTTCTCTTTCCTCATCCCTCTCTTCCTCCCCCCTCCCTTCCCTCCCTGTCCTCACGACTCCAGTCTGATAGATCGTATGCTTCAGAGGGACCCCAAGCGGCGAGCATCCCTGGAGGAAATCGAGAGCCATGCCTGGCTGCAGGGCGTCGACCCGTCCCCAGCCACCAAGTACAACACTCCCCTGGTCTCCCACAAAAACCTGTCAGAAGAGGAACACAACAGCATCATCCAGCGCATGGTGCTAGGAGACATCGCTGACCGAGAGGCCATAGTCGAGTAAGTTGTCTCTCTCTCTGTGTGTACAGACTGGACCACGGAGGTGAAACACTTGTTCCCGTTCTTGTGCTCAGGAGTGTAATGATCATACAAAGATGAGTGACAGGAGTTGATGTAACAGTGGTGTAAATGTTAGGATGGGTATGTAGTTTAAACCTGTTTCTGAATTAAGTGGGGGGGACATCTTTCACAGGACAACAAGGGTGTAGTCCTCAGAGGAATGAAAGCTAGCAGTCTGAACCTGCACTTCCTTAATTGACAGAGGGACTCATCAAAGCATCATGATAAGTTCTTGTTCCTATACAGAGACCAAACTAATTCAAGGATTAGGATTGGTACACATTTGCTGCTAGTATTTCTAGCAGCAGGATGATGTGTGTGTGTGTGTGTGTGTGTGTGTGGGGGGGGGGGGGGGGGGGGGGGAATTCAATATTCAACTAGCAACAAAACAAAATTCAACTGTAAATAACATTTACCCACAGCCTGCACACAGCTACACAGCAATTACACTGATATCAGCACACTGTTCCAGTTTGTCAACCTGATCCCGTCTCTCTTCACTATACTGATGTGTGAGGAGCCATATAACACAGAACACTCTACGCCTGAAGCATACTGACACAGGTTTATTGTCAAGAAAGTCCTACTCTCTAGCCTGCAGCTAGAGGAGAAACCTGCTGTGCTCCAAACCGAGTTGCACGAGAGAACATTAAAGGAATCAAAGAAAGAACGGTTGTTGATTTCCGAGACATGATTGCAAGTTCACACTTGTTCCTGTCAGCCTCGTTTCACAGTTCACCTTCATCTTCTTCTACGGAACTACCTGGGGTGTGATGGAGAGAAACCTACACGCTGTACACTCTGCTTTTAGTGTTGACATTCTCCATTTGCATCTTTTACTCTCTGTGTGGCAGTTGTATAGATTGTGTGATGCAGTGTGTGTGTATAACATTATGAGATAATAGCAGAGAGATAAACTGTACATCTGTAGCACGCACTTTTTATGAACCAGGCTTCCCCACTGAGCATCAATCTTTGATGTGTCGGTGGTGTCAGACTGTATAACGTTGCGTTACTACAGTTGTGCTTCACCCTACGTTCTCCACTCTCCTGCCTGATACAGCAGCTCTTTCATAAGCTGGAGTGTCATACAGCAGAGACCTTGCTTAGCTATCACAGACGGCACGCTACAAAGAGCTGTATCTCCCAAGTCTGCGAGGTTTTTCATTCACTTACAGCACTCATTCAGCTCCAGTATAGAGCAGGAGTTTTGATTGGCTCTCGTACTTCACTGCCGGTCAATCAGCTATGCCCTCACTTGATTAAACGGGGCGTTGTCGCCAGATTTATTAATATAAATGTCTGAAGGAAAAGATGATTTTTTTTTTCTGCAGATTTTGCTCCTTGTGATGTTCAACCACAGCCAGAGCTGACAGGAGATAGTTTAACATGTGCTGAGGATTTATTCCCAGCTGCCATTGTTAGTCCACTGACTTTATTCTCTAACATATCTTAATGCTACGCAAATAAACATTTAGATTTTTTAGTAGGCTGGTGTAACAGCTCAGTACTTTTCAATATATATGGTTTGGCATTTTTTAGGTAACAGTAGAGAGATGACAGGAAGTCCTTGGACAGACGTAAACCAAGGACAATGCAGTTCTAGAATAGCAAACATTAGTCAGTCAACAGAAAATATTTTGATAATGGTTTGTTATTTTTAAGCAAAAATGTGTTGGTTTCCACCTCTCAGATGTGATGATTTATCTTTTCTTTATCATACATGATGGTAAACTAAATATCTTTGGGTTTTGGACTGTTGGTCAGACAAAAGAAGACATTTGAAGACGTCATCTTTGACTCTGGGAAATTATAACGTCCTTTTCACTATTTTCTGACATTTCATAGACGAACCAATTAATTGATAATGAAATGAATCATTAGTTGCAGCCTTATGTGGTTCACAGTTGGCACCTTAACCTCTAGGCCAGCAGGGTATCCCAGCTCAATACTTTTAATACAACAAATATGGAGCCTCAAGAGTAGTTTATTCATATGAAAAGTCAGTATTAAAAAATGAATCATGTAATACCTGTTACAAACAAATAAGGTAGCTTATAAAAGCTGCATAAAAACAGATTGACAGAGAGTGGAAATAGCTGTACTATAACGGCTCACATGGGAAATTCCACAGCACTAATTTCATCCACACAACAGTGAATTCCTGTCATACTCACCACTCCGCTGCTCTGAGTTTCTCTTTTAACAGAAATACTGTTTTTCGTTCACTAATTATTTCCATTCGCTTATACTTGGCTATTTTTCTGTCAGTGAAACGCAACACTTCCTGTAGCTGTTTCACATTAAAAGCCTACCAGAAAAAGGGTTCAATTCAAAGATTGTATGATGTATAAATCATCTCTAAGTAGATCTTCAGTTCTAACCCCGTGGCTTTATCGCCTAACATTTTGTAAATGAATTGTTCTGAGGACATAAAGGACAATACCTGTGTGCACAAACATAGGAACCATATGCACAGACATATGGAAGCTCATTGCATTGGCATACACAGTCTATAAATGCTCTGACTCCTCCTGTGTATCCAGCTGTTGGCAGCATTCCTGAAGATTTGATTAGTTTCATTAATATGCAGAGCTTAAGCTCTAATCCTACTGGCTACACAGGGAGGCAGAAAAATGTGCTTCTCTCTAGACAGAATTTAGCGGGGTCAGAAGGTCAGGCTTTATATTGGTGTATTTAGACTATGATAGTTAGGATAGCATAGGTCACACAGTATGATTCCACAACTCAACTTCTAGAGTTGTACTGCCTTGTTTTGTTTTTTTTCCAGGGAGAAACACATTGCATCTCATTGCACTCGCATGAACAGATTCATTCTTAGTGCTTAGAATTTTCTCTTAGGTACAAGTGTTTCACAAGAACTTTACAAGTGGTCCAGACCTGTTGAACAAGTCGGAACTAGTCTGACTCTCTCCACAAGGGGAAAAACTCTTGAACGTTAATATAATATTCTCTCCTCTAATATCGTCTGTGATGTCCCCTGACCTTCTCATCGTCATGGAGAACTTTACTTTGCTTTTTTAGCCTCTGACTTCATGTCACAGTACAGATCTGCTCTGATGACAAGTCTTTATATTCTATCAATATTGTCTAATTGTTTCGGGTCCACTAATACTACTTCAGACACTGTTTAATTTGTTCGGGGACAATCAGACTTTTAACACTCCTATGAGCAAACTTCACAGAAAAAAGTTAGAAAGATTTAAGAGAATACAAAAATGTTCTTGCATGAGGCCCAATGAAGCAAAAAGCACTCCCTATACAGAGTAATAGGTATATAGTGCACATGAATTAAACTCAGTATCAGTATAATGCTTTTATTTTCCATAATAATAATAATAGTGTAAGAGATCCAATATAATAATGATTAATAAACGCAATTACATTTTTAATTAGAAGTGTCTAATTTGAATATCAAGGACATTCTTTCAGGCTAGTCCCAGCAGGTTGAGTGCAGTAGTGCTGCACTTCCACATCGTGTCCTGTTGGATCATCTCTGCTCTGACATGGTCTCAGTGGAATGCAGGCTTGGAGCTCTGCTAATACAAATACTGCGGTTAGATAATTGGGAATCTAAAACCTGTCAACCACGTGTCTGGCCTGGCATCACAACCTGCTAGACAGGCCTGACTTCTGACTGGATGAAACAACAGCACCATGTCGTGCCTCCTCCAGGGCCGCGACTAACGATCAGTTTCATTATCAATTCATCTGCCAGTTATTTTCTAGATGAATCAATTTGTTGTTTGGTCTATAAAGTGGCCAAAGCCCAATGTGACGTCCTCAAACGTCTTGTTTTGTCCCGACCAACAGTCAACAACCCAAAGATATTCAGTTTACTGTCATAAAAGACTAAAGAAACCAGAAAATATTCACATTTGAGAAGCTGGAATCAGAGAATTTGGACATTTTTTCTTAAAAAACACTCCAAATGAGTATAGTTGCAATTAAATCAATAGTTGATGACTAATCGTTTCATCAGTGCAATGCTTTCTACTCTTTAGCTGTGGAACTGGGTTACTTGCGGACGTCGTCTTGTCGTCTTGTGCTGTATGCTTTCCATTTGTATGTTGACAGTGCAAACGTGTTGTTTCAGAGCCCTGGAGACCAACAAATACAACCACATCACAGCCACATACTACCTGCTAGCAGAGAGGATCCTGAGGGAGAAGCAGGAGAAGGAGGTCCAGACTCGCTCCTCCAGCCCCAGTAACATCAAGGCACAATTCAGGTAAAAAGTCACACCCGTACATTGTGATTGTGCACGGATGCAAGGAAACAAAGTACGATGCATCAACACCATTAGATCAATAACAAGATGTAGTGACACAACAAGCATCAAATTATTACCAATAAACCGTATATTTGAACTAAAAAAAATCAAGCTTTCTCATGCTATAGGCGATGGAGAAATCCAGATTTTTAGAGAACAGCGTGAGTAAGAAATATCACTGCTCCTCATCATAATGACTATCTGAGTCACAGTATGAGCTGAGAAGAGGGTAATTGACCTATCTCGCTCCACCGCCTCACACTGCAGCCTGTCTGGCACCACTTTTGCAGAGCCCAGCCATAGTTACTTAAGACCATGTTACATCTGCAAAGGTTTCATTACCATTTCTGGGTTCACTGGACCTCCACCTGCATTACTGGTGTATGGCTGCTGGGCTGAGAGGAGACGCACGGAGGAAATGGGAGAGGAAATAGTTTAAACTATTAACAGATTTCCCACAATGTTTTAATTATGGATCTTATACTCTTAGATTTTTTTTGTCATTTATCACTCCAACGACATTCCTCCAATTCACTGGTGAGGTTATGATGAAAGTTTGACTGCAGTCAGTCATCATAATAGCAACAACTATGAAAATACCCCAGTTTATCCCCTTAACTCTCTAGGTCTTTCCTCTTTGTTTCCTTGCCAACATTGTTCCTCTTAAAAGGTAGAAGAGAGCTGCTATGTTGCGTAGTTATAAAAGGAAGAAGGACAGAGGAGAGGAACAAATAAGGAAGAGAGGAGTGAGAGAGCTTCAGCGGGACAGCTGTGGCTGTGAAACACTGGCACAACTCCCTCCACATTCCTCTTTCTGCTCTACAGAGGCTCTTTAAGTCTAAGTCAATATAAAGCATAAAGGCAACCGCTCTCGTAGCGTCCAAAGTTTCTTTTTTACTGCACGTCTCCTCTCGACTAAATACTAATCGAGGTTGAAGATGAATGACGGTGCGTAGATTTGGGTAAAAGAACAGATGGAGACAAAGCAGAACAGGTGCGGTGTGGAGAAATGGAGAGATCACAGCTGAAGGCCATCGCAGATACAAGACAAAAACACAAGAGACAGACAGAACGTACATAGCAACAGTGACCTGCACTAACACTGGAAGTCAGGTTGAGCTGATGTCTGTAGGCCTGGACGGTGGCTACCTGCATCATTCTATAAAATCAGAATATCAATATATCTCCTATGTCTAAACAAGACTAAGACTCTACAGCCATGCTAGCGCCGCTTTGAGGTAAATGCTAACGTCAGCATCACGGATGTATTAATAGCTGATGCAGCGCCGCCACTCCGCCTTGCTGTCAATTTGTTCCAGTGGCAACAACAAAAAAAACCCTGCTGCCCAAAAAGCATTTTCCTAGTAAACCACCTTATAAAAGAGACGTCTGTAAAACTTTTCACAGGCACCTCCAACTGCAAACAATTCCAATTATCACACTTTGTATTATGATTTTTTTTTGAATCCATGAAGATTTTATATGTATAAAATTTTCCTACAGCCTAGAAAAGTGTGTGATGTCATCCAGTGTAAAGTCCTGCAGGAACAAACCCTAATGAGCAGCAGGCCACACAAAAAGG
This sequence comes from Thunnus maccoyii, assembly GCF_910596095.1. Classification (NCBI taxonomy): domain Eukaryota; kingdom Metazoa; phylum Chordata; class Actinopteri; order Scombriformes; family Scombridae; genus Thunnus; species Thunnus maccoyii. The sequence goes on from NC_056542.1 coordinate 30,467,599, forward strand.
AGACAAACACAGAAGCTAGAAGACTTTTTTGGGCTTGGCGAGCAATTTTCATTGAAGTGAATGTGGTATCCAATTCCTATAGCACATCCATGGTCATCCTGTTAATAGACTTACAGTAATAATACTAGCATGTTGATATTTTTTTTTAGTAATAATCATTTTTACCATCTAAGTTTAGCCACCTTTCAATTAGCCATGCTAGCGATGTGGCTAATTGAGGGTCATGGCCATCACCTCCATCCTCATGCTCTACTAAGTGTTTGATATGATGGTGGCGCCTTTAACGCCTCCGCTCTGTTGTCTCAGTACGAGGAGGAGATCAGAGAGGTGTAGCGGAGCAACGGCCCGGTGAAATGAATCTTTAGCCTCCTGTGCTGTGATCCCTGTGCACAAGATAGTGACTAATGTGTTTAAAGGAGACCTCTGCTAATTGGCTCAGACTGACCCACATATCGGGAGCTTCTTCACACACACACATAAAACGTTAGTGCCGGACCTGCTCTGCTGCTGTAGGTCAGGCGTTTCAGTGTAGAATGAGAACTTTTTGGAAGTGACCTGAGAACACAAGTTGTTTTTCTGAGTGATTTTTCCACCTCAGTGTGGATGTAGTCTCAGTTGTTTGCCTGTGTTTGTATGCAAATGTAGGCTCCAGTCAGTGAGAGTGCATCGATGTGTGTGTTGAACTAACAGCGACTCTTGTGGGATTAATTGTTTTCTGACTCTTCAGTGTGCTGTCAAGGGATCGCTCGGTCTCACTGTTTATTTCTGCCCCCCCCCCCCCCCCCCCCCCCCCCCGACAGAAAACAGTTTACCAAGCTGTAGAATCAAGTTCAGTCATTATAAACAACAAAGACAAATACAAATCAAGGTGTTTAATTATACGCTGACACTGAATACCTGTGCTTAATTAGCTCCAATGCCTCAATATTCAATTTTGTGAGAATCCAAATCAGTCAGACTCAAGATTTTGGAAAGACAATCTCACCTGAAAGTCCATTTAGTAGCTGTCCTGGAGCTTTTGATCATAGCACCCAAGCTTCCTCAGCAGATGGGAGTTTTCATGGATTTGTAGATGTTTAAATGTAAAGATTTCTTTTGAGCAGTTTATGGATTTCTTGTCCATGTTGGCTTAAAGTTGAGTATTAATGTTCAACTCAACCTTGGAAATAGAAGTTGACAAGACAATCCTACATCAAGGTCTATTGAGTGGGTGTTCTGGAGCTTTTGATGGAATCAATAGTTCTATCAGCTGCTGTTTCTAAAGTTAAGAAACAAGTTTGAAACTCAGTATTAAGCAGATTTTAAATGAGGCAACATCTCAACAAGGATTATATCATTAAAGCTAAGAATCTGAGCAATGTCAATACATGTCAGTTTTTATATGAGGTCCTGTGGTTCTTAAGGATGTCCCTGTTATGAGAATGACTGTCAGTGTCTAGATTCAACTCCTTCTCTAACATAAAGTGTGTGTGTGGTGAAGAATAATGTTAGGAAGTACAGTGCAGGAAGTGAAGGCTGGCTGGCTGGCAGAGGGTTGTGTAGGGCTTATCTCTGGTCAGCAACAGCAGAAAGCTCAAACCAAGGGCTCCTCGTGAGCAGCCAGTCCAGACAGTGTTAGTAGAAGGTTCTTGTGTAAGTTTTGGAAACAACACTGGAGGTAGTCAGCTTTCAGTTCTTAAGACAACAGATGAAGGTTGCTCAGGTGTCAGGTCTCTCTCTCTCTCTCTCTCAATCTTATGGTAATTCAGCGCCAAAAGCTCCTCCTGGACACCACTACCCACAAGCCTTATCACACTTGGGCCACTTCGTTAATTGATAAGCCCCGCCCACTACCAGCCAGCCAAAAAGAAGAAGGAACTGATAATGTGACTAATAAAGAGCATACTGCTCTCTTGTGTAAAGCTGGTTAACATGTAAAAAAAACAACATATAGCATCGATCCAAACATTGTTTGAACATGCAGCTGATTGGACACCTCACATACCTGGATACAGAACACTGTCTTGTTATTTCAGTGGAGTTAAATACATTCAGAGCTGAAGCTGGTTACATGTAACAGTTGATGTGAGGAGCAGCGGTCATACAAGGCTTTCTCTCTACTGTAAACACAGAAAGTGAATGGGTTATACTCTACACTGTGTTGTGTTGTGAGTAATGACACTGGTGATGAGTGTTCCATGAGCTGACACACTTTGTGAAATATTCTGTCAGTGTTGTTCAGCTCCTGTCTGTCAGCTGCGAGCTTCAGTTATTGTTCACACAGACCGGATGACAGCATCACCAGTATTAGCTCAAGCGTAATGATCCGCAGCTTTTACACTGGCTGACATTCACAGCTCTCTCACCTTTTGTGAACCTGACTAATCAGCTTTACAAACTCTCTTCATCCTTTCTTCAGGTCTAGTCAGACTGCATTTAATTGGTACGTTATCCACTGCTGCGGTTTAGTACAGAAACACAGCGTGGCCTTTGTGCAGCAGCTCTATTAGACGGTGACAAATATTGAAGAAAGCACAGCGTGGACATAAATGACCTTAACCTAACATCACCATTATAATCACCACTATCACCTTACATCATCATCATCTGTTGACTTAATGAGGTAAGAAAAGTCCTGATTTCCATTACACTTATTGGAGTGTAGTGATGTATTCATCTCCTCTGGGTCAGAGGAACAATATATAGAATATTTCCATATTTCAGTGGTGAACAACGTCTACACAGCATCTTTGAAGTCCCTGCTCTTTGTTCTTGGCTCACTTGCATGTTGTCTATATTTGTCTGTAAATAATCTACTATATTTAACTCAGAGAGAAGTGAAGCCTCCTGCCAGAAGCAAATAAAGGCTTTTTTTAATGATAGAAAAATAAATTTAAAAAAAATTCAATTCCAAGTTGAGTCCCCTGTGTCTTCTCTCTGCAGGCAGTCCTGGCCCACCAGAGTGGACATGCACCAGGATATAGAGGACAGCTTGGCGGCGTCCTCCATCTCCCACGCCGGAGGCCCTCAGTCTCCAGCCCGCAGCGCAGAGAACCTGCTCAACGGACATCGCTCCAAAGGCCTGCTGGAGCTGAGCCGACGAGAGGAAACCACAGTGACCGACTCTGCAGGAGCACAGGTACGCCCGTCAAACGCTGGCTTAGTGTTCCTGTAGAAGCCCGGCGCTTCAGGAACTAATATTACATTAGAGCTTAACATATTTGAATTTAGTTTTTCCTCCACTCGAGGACAATATTTGAATATATTTGACTGTTAGTTACATTTTTTTTCTTTTTCGTTTCTCGGGACACCTGCAGTACCTTCATACATGACTAAAGCCGTCACACTGTTCCTGCTTTTGAACACAGTGGATGCTTAACAATCTGTTTTAATTTATTGTAACGTATTTGTCTTTTTTAAAAAAAAAATCTTGTTCCAGGAAAGCTGTGCTGCTGCCGCCTCCGGCCCTGCTCCTGGGTCTGGCTCCGGGCCCCACAGGACCCCCGCCCCCTCCACTTCAGCTGCAGCCAAGCAGAGAACCTGCTTATTCAGGTCTGAACTATTTCAAATCATTTTCCAGAGGTCTGTGTTTCAGACCAGTACAGCTTGTCTAGTTTTTGTTTGGAAGTTAATGATACAAGGCTCGAATCCACAGCAGGGATTATAAAATGTTAAAAACTAAAACTTTATTAGTTTATTTAGCAGACACAGTGCTCATTAATCAACAGAAGAAAAATGTAAATGAAAGACTTTGCCAAAAAATACATATAAACATATAAAATCAGAATAGCACAGCACATATCCACCTATAAATAACTCCACAGTATAACAAATCGTTTATCTGATGAAAACCATGTATCACCAAAAATCTGTTTTTTCAGGAGGATGAAAAAACTCTTTTTCTCAGAAACTAACTTACAAAATCAACCTAAAACACTGCAATTAGACACATTTAGTGCCTGTGTGCATTTGTGTGTGTGCATGACAGTGTGATTCCAGCTGGTGATGAACATGATTCATGGTTGAGTCCATCATAGAAGTCATGGAAGTCCTTGGGCAACACCTTCAGTTCTCACAGCTGTTTGAGCTGTTTAATGGTCTGGCTGGATGTGTACAGTGGGGACACTGTGGTGACTCTGCTCTACTTCCTGAGAGATGGAGACTGTTAGGGTTTCAGTCTTCTGAGTGAAGAATCTTGTACTCCATAGTGCCATTCACGTTGTACTTAGTGGATAGATGGATGGACGGATAGAAGAAATTGGAAGGGAAAAGAGGGACGGTGATAGAGAACAACAGTCAAGTTTTAACTGATTACACAATATGTCTAATAACATAGAGGAAAATATTAGTACAAGAATGTATGTGTATGGATAAAATACCTGATAGGTGACGCACTATTGGATCTCCAGCGTTTCTTCCTGGTCGGATGCAGATGTTCACCTGACTGAAGTCTGTGAAGGGAACCGTGGTCCACGTACCTCACACGGTGTGATCACTGCAGCACAGTGAACGCAGATGTCTCCGTCCCTCAATCTTCTCTCAGTGACACTATGCACATAGTCACACTCTATTTGTGTGTGTGTGGCCTCTTTAAAGATACTTCAATGTCACTGGCTTCTGCTTTTCAGTAGCAAACCTGAGGAGGGAGGCTTTGCTTAATAACAGGTTTCAGTTCTGGTAGCCGCATCCATCACTCCACAGGATGTACTCTTCGTATGACGGGTTCGCTTCGAGAATGTGCACGACGCGTGAAGTCATTGGCAGAGAGACCAGCTTCACCCTCATGCCACAAGTAATTTGACACATCATGTGATATCATGTCAAAGATGGTGAAGTTATGGACGTTGAGCTTGGTCTTATAATAGAGAGTGGAGGCTTGCAGCATGGGGCAGATCAGGAGCCCCCGTAGATCCATGTATGCCACCAAGGTCCTTCTCACCAGCTCCTGCAGTGTCTTTTTTAACGCCGTGCTCCTCCCATCAGCAGCTGTGATGAAGAGACAGATTTAAGTGTTTGCTAACACTTGCTTGACAGAGACTGGACGCCACATTCTGCACTGGAGCGCTTATACTATGTGGAGGTGACTGATGAACACTGGCTCCAGGTACGTCTTTGATGAAGAGGACACACAGTAGTGAGATGGAACTTCTGGAAAGTCTTCAGGAAGTCCTGCTCTTCCGTTCTCACCTCTCTGAGTGTACGTCTCTTCTTCCTACACGCCTCAAAAAAGACCACTGCTTTATGCTTTGGGTTGACAGGAACATGCCTTGGCACAGTCTTCTACCATGCATGACAAGGTGACAACAAATGGATGCTGACCTCCTGGATTCATCTGCTCCTGTCTGCTGCAGCTTTACACTGCTCACCTCCACCAAAATACTTACAAATAATCCTCTCTTTCTAGTCCAACTTAACCCAGATGTACTTAGAGATCTCCTCTCTGTTTGACTCAGTGTATGGGTTTCTCTCTTTCTGTATGTGTGTGTGTGTGTGTGTGTGTGTGTGTGGCTAAATGCAAACAGTAGCAAGCCAACTAGCAAACATGCAGCATTCACTCTTCTACAACACTGCTGCATTAAATGCATCACACATACTCACTTTTATGAGTGTCAGTGTTATTTAATGCTGTTTTATTATTACTTCTTACTCCAATATGATCTGTGAGGAACCTTGAGCTGCATGTTTTTCATCAGACAGAAATAGTATTTGGCTACAATCTACACTAAATAAGTGAGATTAAAACAGAAAAGGACAGAAATAACAGAAAACTAGTATTGTAATGTTGACATGTTTGAATTCTTATTGGCCGGTGTGAGTTCTCTGATGTGCGTTGTCAGTAAACTCCACGATCATGTCATGATACAGATAATCAATCATGTCTCGTTGTTTCTCAGGGTGGAGGAGGATGAAGAAGAGGAGGAAGAGCAGGACCCGGCTCCCCTCCCGACCCAGGTGATCCTGCGGCGCAAGCCCCCCTCCATCACCAACCGGCTGACCTCCAGGAAGAGCGCCCCGGTGCTCAACCAGATCTTCGAGGAGGAGGGGGAGTCGGACGACGACTTCGACATGGACGAGGGTCTGCCGCCCAAACTCAGCCGCCTCAAGATGAACATGGCGGGGAACGCCGCCAGCCTGAGCTCCGGGTCCTCGTCGTCTCCGGGGTCCACGCAGAAGCGCTACCACCGGCGCAAGAGCCAGGGAAGAGGCTCATCGTGCTCCAGCTCCGAGACGAGCGACGACGACTCCGAGAGCCACCGGAGACGCCTGGATAAAGACTCAGGCTTCAACTACGGCTGGAACAGAAGGGACAGCAGCGAGGGGCCGCCCGGGAGCTCAGGGGGCAACGGGGGAGGCAGCAGCTCAGCGCAGGGAAAACCCCCCGGAGAGGGAGGGGGCACTTCCGGTCCCGACAGGGGGAGTCCTCCTGGAGGGGGTGGGAATGGAGGAGGAGGGGGAGGCGGCGGTGGAGGTGGAGGAGGAGGAGGTAATAAAGGACAAGACAGCCCCTCCAGTTGTTGTAACAACAGTAGCACTACTAACCCCTCCCTCACCGCTCTGTCCCGCTCGTCCCGCACAGCGAACCGCGGCACCGAGCTGGTGGAGAGCCTGAAGCTGATGAGCCTGTGCCTCAGCTCCCAGCTGCAGCACCACCGCGGGGGACGGGCGGGTCGAGGAGGAGGAGGCGGAGGCGGAGGTAAGTTCATCATAGACCCTTGCAGCCTCTCAGGAGGGAGCGTGAAAATCCAGGAGAAATCCACCTGGAAGATGTGCATCGGCTCCACTGGGAGCCTGGACACCATCACCCTCCCCACCACCACCGCCGCCCTGCCTCGCTCGCACACCGCGCAGCATCACCGCAAAGCGGCGCTGCACGGCTCCCCCGGCCTGCAGGCGGGGCCAGGTGGCAGGGACACACACGGCAACCTGAGCGCTCTGAAAAACGGCGTGCTTCAACTACCTCTGTGTGAGAAGACCATCTCTGTCAACATCCAGCGGGGAGGAGGCTCCAGGGATGGCCTGCTCTGTACCTCAGCTCCAGCCAGCTGCTGCCAGGTCATCTGAAGCTCCCACCCTCTGTGGACCATCAGCCCACCCCCACCACACACAGCCAGACACCCCCCCCCCTCCCCCGTTAACCTCCATGTCCACCTGTCCAGTTTCTCCATCTTTCCCCCTTCAGATCATTCACTCGAGTTTCCTTGTCTTGTTTTGCTGCAGCAGATAGCTGACCTCACAGCACCTCATCAACACACCTGCCTCCTGCTGCTGGCTCCTCCGTCAGCATTTCTCCACCTCTCCTCACTGTCACTGTGTCGGATTTGTTCCTGTGCTCTGCTTACTGTATGTGTTCATGTCTGAGGTGCATCTAGTGGTTGGTTTGGTTTTTATTATTAGTGTGTTTTTCAGTTTTTAATTTTCTCCTTGTTTTTTTGTCCCCCAACTGCCCTTCAGATTAAAATGTGGCCGTCCACATTTGAATATGACTTGATGGTGGAGTATTATCGTCCCCACCGAGGGAAAAAAAAAATAAAGCTGAAATATTTTGAGAAAAATGTCATAATGTATGACACGTATATGAGAATAAGGAGGAAAAAGTGAATATTATGAGAATAAAACTGTAATTTTTATGAGAAAAAAGTCTTGGTGATAAAGTTCTTATTTTACAAATAATTTGTCATATTTCCATAAAATAAAATTGTACTTTTACAAACGTTGTAATGATTCCAAATTAAATAGGAAATTTATGAGAAAAAGTCAGAAAAAGATCATCATAGTTTTACATGAAAATGTGTCAATGTGAGATAAAACTTGTAATTTTACAAAAAATTGTAATATTTTAAGAATAAAGTCGTACTTTTGTGAGAAAATCATAATATTTTGAGAATAAAGTTATAATTTTATATAAGATAAAAGTGTAACTATTTTGAGATAAAGTTTCTGTAAAAGTATGTTTTATTTTCACACTTTTTCTCATTAAATTTACTTTATACTTGTAATATGCGATCTTGTAAAATCTATTCTTTTCAATTATAACTTATTCTCAAAATATGAACTTTTCTTTGTAAAAATAGTTGACTCTCATTATTTTTCTCCTAAAATGAATTTATTCTTGTGATATGACAGTTTTCTCAAGTTAACTCTTGAATTAAGACTTCCTGTATAACTTTATTCTCATAATATTACAACTTTTTTCTCTACATTTCTTTCCCTAACAGTGACCCTAACACTGCCGTGCTTCGCTGTGGGTGATCGTAGTGCACAGTAGCTGAAAGGGAAAGTACTTGAATAGTTTTGAGTGCTGGTCCGCAGCAGGCAGCTGAGAGGAGGAGAGGAAGTGTGTGGAACTAGCAGCTTCCATGTTAAAACACACCACAGTCCAACACTCCAGTAAACAGCATCCTTCCCTCCTTCCTTCACCTCTTACCTTCTCTCCCCTCTGAACGTCAGCTAGCAGCTGGATTCTATAAGTGAGTTACCTTCATACAGATGTCTTTGACCACTTCAGTCGAGGAAGGGAAGAAGAAAGGTTTTCTGACCCCATATTGCACTCAGACAATCTGTTTTATGTTGTTTTTAGTGTTTTTTAAAAAAAAATAATGTTTACCAGGATGAATTCAGCTCCATGCATTCACATTATTTGTAACAAACTGTCGGTCACAACCCCTTTAAATTTGGACAAGTGTCTCCTTATAGAGGCGACACACTTTTAGCTTTTTAAATGGAACAGCAAGAAAAACCTGGTGGTTTATCAAAGTGTCCGCAGAGCACTCCTCCATGGTGATAATATTGATACTGTAGCAAGTTTGGAAATGTTACTGCTGACCATATATTTAAAAAAAAAAAAAAAAAGAGGTATTCTTCTTATTTTTTTATTCACATGACATTGTGTTGCTGTAGTTGCTGATATAGAACATTTGTTGCGTCAGGCTCTGTGGAAACACAGACACCAACAAGTACAAAGATCCAAGAAGTTTGTTTTGATTTGACCTCTGCTGGTTTCTTTAGTCCCACCTGCACCCACATGTACCAAAGCCTACATGCAGGCGCAGCGTGTCCACTTGTGTGTGTCGAGTATTTATGTACAGTATGTTGAAAAGCAAAGTTTATTTTTAAAAACTTGTACATTTACTTTTTTTTTTTTTCTTTTTTTTTTTTTTGAGCAAACTGCTGTTTTAAAATGCTGATGGACGCTTGTGTGAAGTCTCATTGGTTGGAACAACACCAGGTCAATCAAGAGAAGAGGCTCATGACTCGCAGCTTGAAAGGAGCTGATCAAGAGATGAACAAATGAAAGAGAGGAAAGGGCGAAACGGGGAAATTCTTTAAAGGGCATTGGCAATAAGCTATACCGTGTGTTGCAGCTATCTGTACAGAAACATTTTCATTTGTTCTTTTTTTTTTTTCTCTTTTTGGTTGTTGTCTGGGTTTTCTTTTTAAAAACCAAATGTAAATAGAGTTGTAAATATGGTGCTCTTTCTCTTCATCTAGAACAGCAGAGTGAACCTCTTGGTGCATAGCTGTACAGTAATCTAGCCTTATGATAATTAGTAATACTGTATGGGTGTCTCAGATAAAAATAAAGCCGTGTGAGAAAAACGACACGATTCTATTCATACTGTCAGGTCTCTTGACTGTTGTCTTACTCAGCTGTATCCAGGTGAATGACGTGCATGTGTTTCAATGTTTGACATTCGGCGACACTGAGAGGAACGAGAAGTCAGCCACAGAAAATGTTACTGGACCAAAAAGCAACAGAAGAAGAAGAAGAAGAAGAAGAAAAAAAAAGTTGGAACTGACAGAAATATTCAGTGTATTATTCTGTAGTTGATACCTGTTGTCAGACGTTACATATAGCTATGGTAATATCCAAAAATAAAATGTGGAATACTGTCTCATATGTGTGGTCGTCTGGGTCTTTCTTCTTAGATTTGGCTCAAACTATACAAATATACAGTGGTGGAAAGTAACCAAATGCATTTATTCAAGCACTGTACTTAACTACAGTACAGAGTATTTCCATTTGATGCTAAAGACTTGACACAATGGATAACACAACAAGCTTTTAAAATACAACACATTGTTAAAGATGAAACCAGTGGTTTCCAACCTTTTTGGCTTTTGACGTCTTACAAAAAGCAGTGTGTAGTCGGGGTCACATTTCACATGTCTATGAGTTGTTAACAGCTCCACCAAATAGTGATTTTTCCCTCTAAACTTCTCACATGCTTTCATTTCAATAAATATTCAAATGATCCAATATTTCACCAAAAATCAAAGATTAGAGAAAAAGTATAAAAACTGTAAACAGATTTGTGTGTCAGAACTTCGTTTTTTCTTCTTTCCTCTCCCATTAATCATCTCACGACCCCTCAGTTTTATCTGGTGACCCTTTGGAGGGGCGCGACCCCTAGGTAGGAAAACATTGGACTAAACTAGCTAATTGTATACAATGTATTGTACAGTGAAGTAGTAGTAAAGTATATACATAACAAGGACTGTGGATTTGTCCCCATCACTTACAATGAAAATACTTTTCAGAAGAGATTTCTTTGCGGTCAGTACAGACAGGAGGAACAATTACAGCGACCAAAAATTATTTCAATGTACATATGGACGTGAGTATTATATTAAGATCAACATGAAAAAATGTGAACCTGTCCTTTAAAGGTGCAGTGTGTAGAATTTAATGGCATCTAGCAGAACGGACTTGGCATTCCCACCATGTTGTTTGAGGCACCAGTGAGACAATGAAATATGATCCAGGAAGTCGAGTTGGAGTTACAAATGAATGCATTTAAAAGCTTATCAGAACCCAAAACACTGTACGGCAGTTTCAGACAGAACAAGCTGCAAACACAACACTGGCTTAAGTTGGCATTAACAGCACTTTAAGGTGATAACATGTGAAACGGTTGCTTGTTTACACATCCAGCAGATTCTGAGCAACATTAGATTTTATTTGGAGTTCTGTGTCTTTCAGCCTGATAAATATAAGTCCACTATTCGCTCTCCTTTTAGCTCTGTTTTGATCTTCACCAAAATAGTCTGGCTATTTAGCTTCTAAATGCTCCACTATGACCAACAGCTGCAAACCAAACCAGTGAAGTTGTGGGCCGGACAACCAAAACAGTGAGCTAAAAGATGCTAAAATGCTCCTCCGAGCTGAGAGGAACTGCTAAATTAAACTCAGGCCAGTGCGAGTAAGATACAGAGAGAGTTCTACAGGCGTGAGGCTGTGATCCAGGTCATTGAGGGTGTTGAAATGCAGTCAGTGGTGATTAACATGCTACATGACACTGAGGAGGTTTACTGTCTACGCTTGGCACACTCAACTCTCAGCCTTGCCACTCTAGTAACCCAAAAGCTCCCAAACCAGATGGCACGCACTGAGTCTCAATCTTTCTAAGAACTTGCTCTTAATTTCCTCACACAAACACTGTGCAGCTTCAACCAGTCAGTGGATGGACTTAGATAGGAAGCTCAGTGTTGAACATGTTTTAGCCTCCAGCAGTAAAATCTAATAACAGTTCAAACATACAGCAGGTACAACTAGACACACATTTCATTTCCTTGTTTTTAACTTTATTAAGTCACAGAGACCCTCTTATGTTTCATTCTACTTTATTCTTCACATCAGTTTCAATACATGGTTGTGTAAACACCAGAGGACTGTGTGTGTAGAGCATATAAAAACAAATATTCAGATAGGCTTTGCATTTCAAGGCACCAGGGGTGTTAACAGAGTGGATGGTTCAAAACTTCATTATTCATCTACACTGAAAGTAACAAACTGAAATGATAATAGTTACCACTACCCTGGTCACGTTACATGCTAAGATAAGACATACATTTATCATGACCTGTTGGATATGAAAAAAAAAAAGTGCCATAGTTTGAATCTTGTCAGCAACTGATTACATAATTGTGAAATGTAAGCACTACTGAATAGTTTTGACATTTAAGAACCACTTCATCTGCAAACCATCATTTCTTGAAGGTCATTTCAAGTTTTGCAATAACAAAACCTTTTTTTTTTTCCTGTTTCACAAATTCATAGAAAATACAAGTGTCTGAACTTCTCTGTCTTGGATCTTATGACTGATAGAACAGAGGTCTGATTACTTTTCCTTGGTATCCAGGATGTTTATTTCTTAGACACAGAAATGACCAATTGGATCTGAGAACCTTGAAACTTCTTGTCTGAATTTATCAACCCTAAAAAAACAAGAATAAGTGAAGTCTCACAACTTGAAATTATCCACTAAAATTTTCAAAAATGGGAATCCACATAAATTTAGATGATTTTCAAAGTAAGAATTTCAGTGCTATACATTCAGTGGTATTTAAATTTCAATATTTAGTATTCAGTAGAGATAATAAAAGGTATTAGATTAAAATCTTTAGGTCCTTTCTTTACTTCCATACTTGGAGTGCAGAACTTAAGCAGATGATAAGATGTCGTCAGTACTGAGATAGATGTCAGATGTTATTGTGTCATTAAAGCCAGCAGGTTATTAGATGGAGGCTTTGGTGAAGTGTGTTTACTGTATGTTTAAACCTCGACAGTAATTACAATTGTAGGTGGACAAAATTAAACTTTTGCATAATCCCAAACCACAGTACAGATTAAACCCAACCCAAAGTGACTTCAGTGGCTGAAGAACAAAACAAATATAATATATATCAGAAAACTACTTTCATGAACAGCTTTATATATGAATCAACATTTGCTACAGTATAACGTGTATACAGCATTCCTCTGTGATTTTAACACCTGGCTTTGACCAAATATCCCACCTTTATCCCCTGTGTACACCACCCCAAAACAAAACCTCATTACAGTACATTTCATTTAGAGACCAACATAATACATTTGGTACACAGCTACGCACTTAAAACAATCATCTGCTGCTCCCAGACTGGAACAACAAACTGTTTGTCCCTGTTTTTACGGTAAACTCACCCACTTAATGGAGTAAAGATATTGCAGATGTAACGGCACACATGAGCATAAAGATCAGCCACATAAACGTGACAAAAGTAACGTGTCTTAAGCTGTGTGAAGCGGCTGCTGGGGTCCATCAGTACCTGTACGCTCTCCTCTCCTCCTCACTGGACGCTCTTACTGAACTCCGTGGCTTCAAGCATTTTCTGAAACACACAGAAACACACTCATGTTGGGGGTTTTTTCACCATGGAAACGTGCATGTGTGTGTGTGTGTGTGTGTAATTTAAAGGGAGGTGAGAGGAGTTGGCATCTGTGCTGCTTTGTTAGCTCTGCATTTTATTGGAATAAGAAGCAGAAACCCACTTTCCCACCTGCCTTCTGGCGGCATGAGTCTCATTAAAGGCTTCAACAATGTGATCATGTGAAAGTAGCTACTCAGGTGCTACTTTACAGGACAACACCAACTGCTTGTGTTGCTCTCAAACCCCCCCGCTTATTCAAACTTATTTTGGAAAGAAAAAAGTTGAACAGTAAAATGATTAACCCAATTTATATTATCAACTTTGACCTGTTATACTTACCGTAGTTGTGCTCACAAAGTTTGAAGGATTATTACTGATATTTCAGGTGTACTCACTTTCAGTAGTTTTAGTAATCTGGTTGAACTGTTGCCTTCTGGCACTTTTTGTCTGAACCACCAGTACAACACCAAGAACCCTTTCAAGGACACTGTCTGAAAAGTAAGCGTCATCTTTCCTATTTATATGATTCACTGCATCAGGAGCTTTTTCCAGAAACTCAGTGTCATTTGTATGGAAGGCAGTGAGATGCAGACAGGAAGCGTTCTAAGTATTCTTGTACCTAGAATGTTCTCTGAATGAATGAATGAAATTTTCTAGTGGTCCAGAGCTGTTGTGTGAATGGTTTGTAATATTCTTTTTGCTTTGCTTTGCTTTAGAAACACTTTTTTAGTTCTTCTGGAACACTTTTGTGAGTGCAACTCACCCACCAACAGATTGGGACACGTAGCCTTATATGGACATTTTTGGGGCCTTGATTATGCTAATGATCACGGATTTAACGGATGCACACTTCCTCATGAACAGCTGACATTCATCCGACTGAAACAAGTGATTTATGAGTTTGTGCAGTTAAGAGACTGTTGAATCCGACTTGGGACACTAAACAAAAGTAAAGGAAGTTTAGGAAAAGACAATGAAGATGTTCTTGTATGAAACCCATCGTCTATGGAAACATCTCCAACTCCAAAAATGTAAACACCGCTTCACTGGCTGGTGTTACCTGTTTCATTTAATCCCCAGAGGCAGAGTTTTTTTCTCTCTTGTCTCCAAAAATGACATTAAGTCCTGAGCAACAAGGGAAGCAGAGCTTTTAAAATAGCATTAGATGTGAGCAGGCTGCCGGGGGTCTGGACAGTGTATGTCAGGCTCTCTGGATCATACGGAGACATGCAGGGACGGCAGGCAGGTATTGTTTGTAGCGCTCTGCTGACAGCACATATCTCAGCGAGGATCAAGAGTCTCTGGAGCGGGACACGGAGCTCGTCACCGTCGATGCGGGCTGTAGTTACACTGTAAGCAAAAACCTGATCCTGATACACAGATCTGATCTTTCCACAGCTGTCCAAACACAAGACGTCTGGGATTTTCCCACAAGGTTAGACAGGAGAGGACAGAGCAGGTCTGTGTGAAAACTTATGGAGATGTGCTGCACGGACAACTTTTGGTAGATTGTTCCAGTTAGTTAATGAAGCCTCTCCAACAGTTCCTAGTTGCTCTTTAATAAATTACAGTCCACGACTTTGAAGACACCCCTCTTCCCTAGATGCTTATCTTGGCAGAATCACTTTTTATTCAATTAATTCCTCCTCCCTGCTTCTGGCAAGTAGCAAAGCAAGCACATTACATCTGCAGTTCAGAAGTGTTGGATGTTATTAAACTTTCTGTCCCATAGACTGAGCCACTGGGGTTTTGTGCTGAGGCAGATGTTTAGCTTCAGGGGCAGCAGAGGGGTTAAACACAAACTGAGTCCCTCAGGAACATTAAGAAGCTATTAAATTCTTTCAATAAGGAACGGGGGCGTCTACAGCCTGGATTTACTTTGGTTTTAGTGTTTGGCAGGCTAGTTTGCAAAAATGAAAGAAGTCTATTGCAGTAAAAAGTACAATACCAGATCTAATATCTGACAATAAATACACAGGGCTACTTATAATTAACTATACTGGACGTTGGAGAAATTAATCAAGCTGCTTCATATTTTTAGTTTATTTTGACTCTTTTCTTCAGTCATTACATTTCAGTTTTACCTCCAAATACAGTTGTTTTATACCTCCATGTTTTTAGTTATGATAATAAAAATGAAATAATAATTTAAAAAATAAGAAAATAATAATAAAAATTTTAAAAAGACATTTGTCATTTGTGTATCATGCAGATAATATATATACTCAGATCATTTTGGTTTTGTTGATTGTGCGATGTGAAGCCAAAGGAGAAATAAACTGAGACAAATGTGACAAGAGCGCCACCTACAGAGAATGACCAAATCACCAGAAGAATCCAAGTAGAAGAACATATCACAGTGTGTAACAAGTGCCGAGCAGAGCCATCACAGCAATGGGCGACCAAGAAGATGGAGCTCATGGACTGCAGGGTCTTTTGTTCCAGTGTATTATATAATGACCACACAGAATAACTGGTTCTGATTGGCCGTAGGCATGCATTATTTTCAGATAAACAAACATTTTTGACATAGCGGCAGCAAATGAATCTTCATACCTGAGTGTGAAGGTGGATTGTCTGAAAATACGATAATATATGACTGATACTTTTATCTACTACCAGGGGTCGGTGGTACGCAGGCAGAATAATTCACTCCAAACCATATATGAGAAAAAACACTCAGGAAAACCTGCATCCTTCACTTTGTGTGGTATTTTTCAATAACCGCACAGCTCGATGTGGATGAAGCCTTACACAACACACGGCTGTCCTCAGAGCCAGAGCCACTCCCTGCTCAACATGTTCTACTAATTGTCCTGATATGTCAGTATTGATCAGAGAGGAGAGGAAGCAGGGCTTTACACAGCCTTATTTGATCTCTCTCTCTCTCTCTCTCTCTCACACACACACACACACACACAAACAAAAGGATTAAAAATGAGCATGTTCCTCCTCCACATCAGAGTACACGCAAATACACACACCCACAAAGCATGCATACACTCAAACATGCACATATGCACTTCTTCACACACACATAGAAACACGTAACACTACTGTGGGTCTTGGTTTATTTAACCCTCTGGGGTGTTGGGGCTACTCGCTATGATTACAGTACTGTGCATGAGGATTATTAAGGCTACAGGCTGGACAATTAAAGTCATTCTCTGTCAGGCCTGTGTGTGTGTTTGTGTGTGTGTGTGCTACAACTCCTCTCCGATTACTTACTTATCACAGTCTGTGGCTGTCCATGAATCTGTGTGCACACGTGTCATATATGAGTGTAATTACTTGTCACAATCTGTGCTGTAGTTATGAAGTTGTATGAGTGAGGGACACTGTGTTCTTTTCTGTGAAAGTGAAAAGTGTGTGTGTATTAAACTGCTAAAATGTAACATGTTGAAGTCTGTGCTGTAGTCATGATGTGTGTTTGATCCGGTGTGGACCTGCTGTGCTTGATCCTGTGATGCAGACTGCTGACTCTGCATCAATAACATAAATTACTGGACTCAGGTTTACGTATAAAAATGGTGCATTGGTCCTTTAACACTGCTGCACCACACCTGGCTTTCACTCTCAGCTCTAACGATGCCAGAAGACTCTGACCTGTAACATCCCTGGACCCCTCGGCCATAGTGACCTCACAACAATTCACACCCAAATCAACCTAAATTAAATTGTCCAGCACCACTATTATATACAATGTGTCAGTGGACCTTACAAGTCAGTCTCACAACAGCAATCCAGACCCTGTGCAAACACTTAGAAGAATTCCCAAAACCTTACAATGCAAGAACATGTCTGGGTGTTTTCAGTACATCAGTATATCAGTGACATTAGATGAATCCTCTCTGCAAGCTGTGATATAAGCTACTGATTGTTGTAACTATAAGATAAACACCATGTGACTAAACAGTTATCTTGTATCCCTTTTGTTTTGTGATCCATGCATGTACAGTTTCTATATCTATATGTAATCATATTTTCTTCTACTTTTATGTATCTGTTTTTTCCAAGATTTTTCTTTTTGTTCATCTTGTGTCAGACAGTGTATCATACACCAAGAGAGAGACAAAGTGAGATGAAGAGAAAAAGTTTTTTTTTGTTTGTTTGTTTTTTTTTTAAATGGAAGAGACCCTGTATGTAGATGGTGCAATAATTTCCTCCTGAAACCCAAGCTGTGCTCATAAGCTGTCACAACCCCAGACCACAAAGCCAGCACCATCACAGAGAGTGTATAGAGGAGACTGAGGCTATTAAAGGACCAGTGTGTAAGATGTAGTGGCATCTAGCGGTGAGGTTGCAGATTGCAACCAACTGAATACCCCTTCTCCCCCTTCCCCTTCCCCTCTCAAGCATGTAGAAGAACCTACGTTGGCTGCAAAACTCGCAAAAACCACGAAAGGCCCTCTCTCGAGCCAGTATTTGGTTTGTCTGTTCTGGGCTACTGCAGAAACATGACAGTGCAGCATGGCAGGCTCTGTGGAAGAGGACACGCTCCCTCTGTGGATATAATGGGCTCTTTCTAAGGTAACGAAAACACAACGATTCTCTTTTTCAAGTGATTATACACTAATTAAGCAGGGTAAAGTAAAATAAGTAGTTTACCTGTTGGAGGTGTGCTGGTTGTGTGCAGCTCTTCATCAAACATCATCACTGTGGCTGTTTCTGCTTGTATTATTCCTCCCTGCTTTATTTCTAACTGATCCGGTCAACAAACAGATCTGAATCATAGACTGTATAAAAATATGGACATAGTCACCATGATGTCACCCACTGGTTTCTGAAGAGCGCTTTTGAAGCTCAAAGTGAGCCGTTCCGGCCTTCACCATCTTGGCAGTGTGTGACTCTGCCTAAGTCCTGGCCAATCCAAAATGGGCAAAGTGGCGGGCCTAAGGGCTGAAAAAAGCCACCTGGCGGCTGGTGGACCTGTCAGTCAAAGCAGCCATGTCCTTCATTATGCACAACTTTACGGCTTAATAAAATTTAAATGAGTGAGTTATAAAAAAATTCACCCCCTGTACAGTTGTCATGAAAGGGGAAATGAAGTAAAGTAAAATAGCCTACAGCCACACCTCCTCCTGTACTGTAGCATCACTGATTTAATTATTTTTAGTGCAACAAAAACCTGAATACATTTTTTCAAAACCTCTAACACCCAGTTTCTGCAACCTTAGATCCTTGGCCGTGACACAAAGACGCCACACAGTTCTACAAAATTCACACTACCATCACTTCACCTGGTAGCCAAGAACACCAAGTATAAAAGAGAGGTCTGATGTGTGCTTCTGTACACTTTATGTTGGAATTTTGTGGACTTTTATTTTTACATGTAGGTATGTGTACAATGTGTTATGTTTTCAGAAAGTACTATGGACATCTTTTCACATGTATACACTGAGATGACGTCAAATGGAAAGCTCTCAGCTGTATCCTCTGTTTCTGTGTCTAATGAAGTCAGGGTTTAGGTATGAGAAGATCTTGTGCTGTGTCTGTTCATTTTGCTGTGATTGATCTGCTCAGATGGCAGTGCACAGCAAGGTGACTTGTAGCTGGAGAAGTGCAGCCAAGAAAGTCACTTGTCCGTCTGATCAAGTGTCTCTTGTGGGAATGTGAGATCTCGGCACAAGTTCCTCTCACCACTTTATCCTAGATAGCCTATAGTACCCCTCTGTGTCTGCATGTTAAGAGCTTGGTGCAGAGAGTCAATGAGCAAATTTTATCTAGCGACATTATCATTCTACAGAACAACATGAGGCAAAGGGCACAGTGTTCCACTTTCATCGAATCAAACACTCCTGTGTAATTAAGAGATCATCATAACTCACAGCATCATTACATTTTGACACACTCTTGTAGTTTCGGGTTAATCTACACGTCATGCATGCTGAACAGCTCTCCTGACTAAAACCATGAAGAATCTGTCACCCTACTGCACTTTACTCACTGTATTTCTGATAAACTGTTGCACATAACTACTTTAATTTCCACTGTAGTGTTTTCTTACTGTCAACAAATCCAGTAAAAGGACCAAAACCAACAATATGTTAGATTACTCCTCAACACTTTGACTTCCTTACCCTGCCTCTTTTTGTTGAGACTGTGATGGACAATATACAGTAACCTTCATCCCTGAAGTATTTTCATTTAGTTTCTGTCTGTGTTTATTTAAAGAGGTATACCATTGTACCTGAGCAACTTTAACATCCAAGCTGTACCTAGCTAGCTTTAAAATTTATTTACTTTTACCACATGACTTTTGGATGTGGTGGCACACTATTTAGCTCAGCTGCTTACTGAGATGTTGCAACAGTGATTGGAAATGGTTGAATGGAAAGTGACACATTAGGTGACTGAGGAATACAGCTTTAGGTTTAGTCTCCGTCATCTGTGATATGAATCATCATCAATCATGCCTGCAAATATGTACATGATAAATGCTTCTCTGACTTTGGGTATATTCCACACAATGTTTAAGAAGGCCCAGGATACCCCAATGTTGAAAGGGCCAAACCATAACCCATCTCAAGTTGAAAACTACAGGCTGATCCAACTAGTTACTACTTTTCCTATCCAAAATTCTAGAGAATCCTCCTGTCCACCCTATCTGAACTGTGCATCTCTTGTACAGCGCTACTCTGCTTTAAAGCCCCCCTCCAGTGTAGTTTGGTATTTTTAAGATATTTCGTATTTTTATGAGTCATTTCCCGACAATGTTGATTAGCCACATTCGCCACACAGTATCAGTATCAGTATCATCAGTGGTTAAAGCAGCAAAGTCAGTAAATCAGTTTGCATTGATCTGTAAATGAATGTGGGTGATTCTTACAGTATCGGCTGTGGACAGCTGCTTTATACTGTATGAAAAGCTTCTCCTTAAGTTCATTAAATCTCCGCAGCATCTGAAGGCAGCAGGACTGATACATTGATAAATCTGCAGCCTCTGAGAAGTGCCACGCCAGAGTGCAGTGCCGTTACGCACAGCCGTTCACTGTGTTTACTTTCATTAAATCACCTGATATCACCAGGCTGCTACAGAATAACCACGTGCACCTCTACACACATAAGACTTGTCGGTTTTAACTTGATATTCTGCTTTTTTATGAAGGAGATGTCAGATACATTAGAATTATTGCTGAAATAGCGTCAGCCGGATATAATCATATAAATGGCTTCACCAAATCAATTTCTTTTTATTTCTATTGTTATTATAGCAACTGATAGAAAAAAACTAATCCATCTGTCTTTGGCTGCACATTTGTGGTGATGTGTGTTCATATCCTGATGCTCTGAACCATCCAGACATTTCCTGAAGAAAAGCTTTCCATTTGTTGAGCTGTTAAATTTGACAGGTCAAACATCAAATTTAACTGTGATTGGCTCAGCTGTTTCAGAGCTATGAGACCAGTGATGTCACTGGCTGAGAGAGTAGTTATTAATCACCACAACTGCTGATCTATATTCACCTTCACTCAGCCCTTTTGCACATTGCGCTACTACACATACATGAACCAAAATAGCTGGTGTGCATGGTGATGACCACACAGTCTGTGCACTTAAGACCTACCATGCTGCACTTGGTATTTGTTATTCAAATTTCAGCTGAGGATGCAAAATATTAAACTGAGGGTGCAATGCATGCTTTTGCACCCTTGTATATTATAGAACGAGGCCAGGCCACTGAAGAAGAAAATTTATAGATATTTAATATAAAATAAAACAAAATGTCATTGCTTAGGATTAAGGGTGGGCGATATGGCAAAAATATCATATCACGATTTTTTTCAGGAGATCACAATGAACAATCTTATCACGATTCTTTTTCATGTTGGCTTTTAAAACTATTTTGCAAGTTACTGAACAGTACTCAGGATTCAAGATTCAAAAAACTTTATAGTCTATCACATAATGATAGAAATTTGTCTTAGGTTAGTGGCTCACAAACAGCATAAAACATATACCCATGAAAGACTCACATAAAATTACATTAAAACACAAACAATTCCATAAATAAATAAGAGCAAGCTGCATTAAAAAGTAGTGACAGTCTATTTGGCCTTGTGGCCTGCAGTGGGAAACCAAACTAACAGTACAACAAAACTAATTTCATAGCTGAAAAGCAAACAGTTGATGTTATGTAAAAGCATTAGTGTGTCATTTCAGGTAAGTAGCAAGATGTGCACCATTAAAACAACGCACTAACACAGTACACCAGAGCTGAAATCAGAGCTGAGAAAAGTTAGTGCTATCAGTTAGCAGGCAAGCTAACTGCCAAACGGTTGTGTTTACCTGCAGCCCAGCTGTCAGTTTAACATGATGTGCAGCAAGTGAGCTTCCTAGCATTACATTAAAGCTGCTGTAGATTTCACCAGCAGATTGGAGATGTGGTACGAGGTGCTCGCCATGTTGGTGCTGTTACCCATTAGCCTCCTGCTAGCAGACTGCACTCCGTCATGGAGCTGAACTGATACAATATGCACCGTAGCACAACACTAACGATCTCTCTGTAAAGGCAGATCATGGAGACATTTTAATTGTTCATGATCTAATATCGTCATATCGCACACCCCTACTTAGGATAGATGATCCATCAATAAAGAAGTCATTGTCTGATTTCACATATCTCTTACTTACATGTAACCTAGTCTATATAGTTAATGCTGTAGTAAGTGGACAGGTTAGGCTAGAATATCACTACCATTCCGACACATTGGCAGTACGCTAGAACCGCAATCTGGTTGCCATGGTAATGGATTATGTCCAACTATTAACCACATCCCCATTCTCTGTTTGAGAAAGAACGTTAACCATTCAACAGGAAGTAACACTGGCTGGAGTGAGGTTTTAAGTCCTACCTCACAGGACAATCATTCAAAAAGGCATGGCAAGGAGAAGAGTCCAAGTGAAACTTCTTTCCACTGGGGTACCACAAGGATCTGTGCCTGGTCCCCTTCTCTTCTCAATATACAGCACCTTCCTTTGTCTGATTATCTGCTCATATGGCCTTTCTTACCACTGCTATGCTGATGATACCCAGCTCTATCTGTCCTTCCCGCCAGACAACCCGCCTGCCCCATGTGTGGATCTCACCCTGCCTCAATGATATCTAAAAATAGATGATGTAACGCCACCTTCAACTCAATCTCCCAGCCAGTCCTTCTGTCCAGCACAACATTAGTATCCAGCTTAGATCGGCCTTGCACTCTCTAACAACGTCTGCTAGAAATCTGGCAATCGTTACTAATAGCCAACTAATTTGCACTGATCATGTTGCATCTCGGTCATGTTGCTTTACACTACATGACATCAGAAAGATCAGGTCTTATCTGACTAAATATGCTGCTCAACTCCTTGTACAGAGAGTGGTCATCTCTTGCTTTGACTACTGTAACACCCTTCTAGCAAGGCTGCTAGCTAACAGGCTGCGAGCTGTTAATGCTTGCCTAAAGAGTGGCTGCTAGCATGGTAGCCACCTACCTGAACTCCTGAAGACCTACATCTTCCAAGAGTTCTTACTCAAATAATATATTCTTTCTGTCTCTCCATCCTTCTGTTTCTATCAATCCCATCTCTTCTAACCAAGCAGTTTGTACTAAATGTCTGTCTATTTCAGTCAGAATATAGTGATTGCTGGCTTAAGGACCAGTCTAACAACCTTAATTTAGCTTCAGCTCTGTCTGAATATGTTTCTGTCTGTCTGCCTGTGTTTCCAAGGCTGAGGTCAAACAGACTGCCATCCACCACAAACTGGGACAATTGACAAGTTGAAAAAAGAGGTGAAAAAAGAAGTTTTTAAGCATCATGAGATGTGTTTAATCTTGAGTAAGACCCAAAACATACAGTAGTACAGATGTGATGAGGTTAGGTATTACATGATGCTGACAGTCAGACACTGGTTTAATCTTAGTTTTCACAGCAGAAAATGAAAACCTTCAGTCATCTTCCTGAAATGCTAAATCTCAAAACTTTAAACAGAACACAGCATGTTAGATCACAGATTCACAACAAAACCATTTGAGTTAGAACATCAGATGAGTAGTCTTCATAAATTATTGATATCATCCAATTACTCAGTGAAAACACAAAACCATTTAGTAATGTCACCCCAGTCTATAAATCAGTGCCATCCAACTCACACACAGCTACTCACCCTCCATGGAGCGGTCTCTGCAGAACCAAGACACCACAAAACAACACTGATCAAACCAAACATCAAGTATTTCATCACAACTGCAGCCCACGCAGGACTGGAAATAAACATCAACAGATTATTGTATGTAAGCTGCACTTTTATTCTGCCAAAAGACATGTTCCAACCACCACAATATTAAGTCATTTCCGTCACAGGTTAAGATTGTAGAAATCCGCTGTTCTGCAATCTGATTTAGAAAGACCATATTTTAGAAACAGTTGTTCTTGTGTATGAAGGAAC
The DNA here is from genome assembly GCF_910596095.1 of Thunnus maccoyii. Taxonomy (NCBI): domain Eukaryota; kingdom Metazoa; phylum Chordata; class Actinopteri; order Scombriformes; family Scombridae; genus Thunnus; species Thunnus maccoyii. Next base: position 30,491,201 of record NC_056542.1, read on the forward strand.
TATATGGCAGCAAAGCAGAGAGTGTGTAAAGAGTCAAACCTCTAAAATGGTGACATACTGAGCTGTATGAGAAGTCTGACAGAAACCACATGAGAGAAATCATGAACCAAAAGCCAAACACCTCATCACAGAAGCACTCAGCCCCGTCAGTCCCCATCAAACAAATGGCTGCGGTGCCGAGCAAGCTAATGCTTTACTGTGGAGCCATATCAATACTATTACGTAGGGCACACCATTTGTCTTCAGCAAAGTGGTCTGGGACAGGCATCAAGAGCCCATTCTTAATGCAAAATGGGAAGCTATAGACCAGTATGTTGTAATGGACATATGCATGTGATCTCCACTCATAGCACAGAGTTATACACCCTCATCCCAGCCGTAAGATACATGTTTATGTCCTGAATATCTGAGCAAATGTAAAAGTCACATTAATAACAGAATGTCACTAAACAGGGTCAGACCAGATTAAAGGAATGATTAACACACCTGCATATCTCATGACAGGCAAGACTCTGAAGGATCACATAAGGATTGACAAACTTGTGCAAACATCTAGTGTCAATAGCATAGGCGACAGAATCACTATAACTGTATTAAGAGTGATTTTTAAATCTGTCTGTCATATTGCTGCTCTATTCCTGACAGAACTGTTTAATTGGGCTTCACCACTGGCCCCTAATGGTTGCACAAGGTCAGCAGCAAAGGCTTTGGAGAGGTACGATCCACATCTCCTGGAAATCCCAGCAGCCTGAAATGCTGCGACCAAGAACAGCCTGCAGTATTATGGAATCAGCTGGTAAGGGATATAAATAGAACGGACCTAGTCTACAGGATTTAAAAGGTAAACTGAAATCTCAACACCAATAAACTTGATCAAAAGACTGTACTGAATGACTGATATGGTTTAACTGTCTTGTTGTGTTCTTGTTTAAGGCCCTGACAACCTATTTTTTAACTTCTTACTATGAGGCATAAAGTTCAAACAGTTTGATATTTCAGGAAAGATTTTCTGTTTTTTTTGTTTTATCTGACTTCTTCTCAGTGGTTTTCACTCTTGATAAATACCTTTGTTGCATATTCAGTAATGGTTATTTAATACAATAGGAAAATATAAATTTTTTTAAACCCTATTTCAGCAGCTTTAATATACAGACAGGTGACAACTTAAAGTAAAAACAGGCCTGAATGCTTGACCCCTACAGTGAGGGGATCTGGTGGCTCTGTTATGCTTTAGGGGGAATTTTGTTGGCATGGCTTGGGTCCACTTGTCCCTTTAGAGGGAAGGGTCATTCCAAATCAATACAAAGTTGTTCTGAGTGATCACCTTTACCCTATGATGAAACATTTCTATCCTGAGAGTGGTCTCTTCCAGGACAACAATGCCCCCATCCATAGGGTACGAGGGGTCACTGAATAGTTTGATGAGTATGAAAATGATGTGAATCATATGCTATGGCCTTCACAGTCACCAGATCTCAACCCGATTGAACACCACCTGTTCATCCCTCCAGAAGAGTTCCAGAGACTTGTAGAATCAATGCCAAGTCTGAGGAAGACCATTCTTCAAAAAGATATTCCCTCATTTGGTGTTTTGATGATGTTGGTGGAGAGCGCTGTCTAACACAGTCAGATTAATTGGAAATTAATAATACTTTCTTAATAAAATGGTCAAGTAAGAGAGAAATATTTTGGTTTTAAAAAAGATTACATGGAACCAAAGGGTATTCACTCAACAATGCAACACACCTTATTTATTTTACTTATTTTATTTACACCTAAAAGTACCAAGACAGAGCAAATGCTATGTTTTGAATGCTAGGATAATTATAGGGTTTCCTGCAGTGTTTTACTGTCAAGGTGGGCCAATTTACCTGAAATAAAGACCATACTAACACACTTTTATGTAATAAAAGCTCAGCCTTCAAAAAAAAACATCAGAAGCACTATTTTGCACAGCAAATGCCACATATTCAACTAGTGTGTCTGTGGTTCAGGCCATTATCCACAGACTGGAAAGATCAAAATCAAAACGAGATGCATAAGGTCAGCGTGACCTTCCACCTCTGCTAAACAATCTTCTGGAGGAAATCCTGAATTAGAATAATAATTCAAACTGGACGATATGAATTTGAAGCTTCCTTCCTCACAATTCTTTACCCATTCTCAGAGAAGGCTCCTTCTTTTAGAGTAAGCAAAGTTCTTTATTAATATGTTGATAAAGAACTTAATCCAGTATTTATTGGTGAATATTAAATATAAGTGTCATCCAAATCACTGCATGGGTGATGTCTTTAAAGATGACTGTACACATGCTTTAAAGCTGCATATATCTGGTGAAATTATCTGGTCTTTTTGTTAAATATTGCATTATACATTACAAATATATTGCAATATCATTTTTTCCAACACACATTCACACACACACACACTGCCAGTTTATCTGTTAAGCTGTAAAGTAAGCAGAGCTGCAAAGGCGGTGATGGTGTGGAGTAGCTTGACTTTCAGGTCATTAAGCGATCAGGACTGGATAACAATGCTGATGAGGCAGGCGAGTATGCACGTACACACACACATAAGACACACATGGTGACACACACTGTTAATACTGATGAGCTTTCCTAGGTCTACATCAACACGATCAGCAGTGCAGCTCACACCCGTTCCAGCGGAGTCGCTGAACCGTGACGCTGCTCACTGCCTTGCTTAATGGCGTTACGTATGTCCTACTGCTGTCCGTCAGAGTTTAACGCTGTCAGCTCACAGTGACACGAATACATTCAAATGCTGTGTCTTTGGCTCTATCTGTCCTTTCTGTGTGTTTTCTAGTGGGGGGAAACATATTCATTTCAATTCATTTTATTCATTCAATTATTCATAAACATATTCAGTTTTCTTTTGATAAATACATTCCAGTGTGTTTATCTGTGTGTGATGGTGGAAGGCTAAGTTCATTATATTTATATAATATATTTTCATTGAAAAATGTCCATAGTTTTTAAACAGGATTAAATCAGTGTAGATTAATTTCTACAAGACCTTTTGTTCCTAGGCATCAAATAGTTGTTGTGTTTCCTGCTAATACTGTTCCCTGGTGGTCAGGCCTCCTTCCACTAAAAAGCTGCTGATAGGCAAATTTAAAACCTAAAAGCAACACAACAGCAACTGACTGTTTTAATATGATGGGACCATCTACAAGATTGCAAGAACATTTACTGACAACTAAGCATGCTTTAATAATCGGTTCTTCTGGAAGCTAGTCTTTCTCCAATATTGACGGTTAGCTTGGTGGAGGAAACAGCACAGAATGATCAATGATGAAGATTTTGTCTATGTCCTTAATTATGTACACAAAGAAGAAGTATATGTTAAAAGATACATAATACAACTTTAACTTGCTACGGATTATCTAAGGAGGACAGCATCTTTGTTCAGACTGACTGTAAGGGCGTTTTCAAACTTACAGTTCATTTGCTGTGATCCAAATCTGTGGAGAAGTTGTAAATTGTTGTGTTTTACCTTAAAGCAAACCAGAATGCATATCACTAAAAGCCACATGGTCAGATGAGTCTGGGACAGAACTCATAGTTTAAATGCAGGAAGAAGGTCCTGAAGGAGGTCCTGTCTGCCCAACATATTCATTCCTAGTTCAGGTTAGAAACTGATTGCTAGCTGTTAACGGTTGATTTCTCTCATCTGCATCCCAGCATGCAAAGCACATCTGGTTACCGGAGCCGTTTAGCTAAAACTTGCAGATTATGTCTTTTAGTCGGGTCAGATCAAGATTGGATCACGTTCCGACCGCAAACAAACTGCTCCAGAATTTGTTTGTGACTATACAGAAACTACTTCCTCTAAAGAGTTTATGTGCAGTTGTTTTGGTCCACACCCGAGTAGGAATGCTGCGTTCGGATCTGCCCAAACAAACTGTACCACAGTGGAGAACAAACCGAACTAAACAACGCAGGGTTGAAAACACCCAAAGTTGAAGCTTGCCTCCATCCATACAGAGACCATGAAGAGGTTGTACCTTTTTCTTGAGCGCCTCCAGTGATTCAAACTCCAGACGGGCCAGTTTGATCTGGATGTGTTTGGGAACATCTGGGATGAGGAAGGTCAGGATGAACTTGAAGGCCAGCAGCCCATGCTGAAATCAAAGACAGACAAATGCATCACAGGGATTAATATACTTATGGGTCAACTTCAGCTTTTATTTGCCTCCTTTTTATAAAAAAAAAAAAAAACTGTAGGAAGGAAAACATGCTTTGACAGAGAGATCAACATGTCGTGATTATGTTTTTAAAGGACTGTGTCCTTCATGAGACACTGTGCTGGAAAAGCAGACAGGACAGAAGAAGAGAAGGGGAGTGACTCTCCTCACCGTGAGACTGACAGCCTCTCTACAAATGTCCTTGAAGCTCATCGAGGACAAAAAATAAAGCAGTTTGGTTCAACAGAACAGTCAGCATTGGCTCTGTACGCTACATACATATAAAAATAAATATGCAATCACCTGAGGGTACATATGAACAAAAGAGTGCTTAACATATGAGCTAGTACCCAAACAACTGTGTGTTAATAAATGCCTTCACTCAGCACACTTGTTTTTCTCAGACCTCAGCTTCTCTCCTCTGTCAGAGCTCTGGTTATCAGAAACAGCTGACCAGCCCTCCACTGAATCAGCAGGGTGCGTGTTTTCCCACGAAGATGACAGTACACATCCACTCATATGTATGCTGAGCAAACACGGCTCCCGACCGGCCACTATACACACGTTTTAACCCGCACAAACACACTCACACACCTGCACCAGTCCATCTGGAGGACTGCCAACCACCATCAGCTCCTTTGATTCAGTACCCTTTTCCTCATCACAGTAATGGACTCATGTATGCTCTCATTTATGCTACAGTAGATGTAACAAATGGTTAGACAGAGAGCAGAGAAGAGGGCACACTGTTCCACGGAAATTGGTTTCAGGCTTATTGAACTAAGTGATTTGAGTAAGACGAATCATTGAGCTTCTGTGTTCTAATATAATATGTAATAATATATAATATGTTCAGTTCTAATATTTTCTTTAACAGGATATGTTCACATTACACACATTTACTGAGAAAACTCAAAACCAGAATATTCTCAGCAAGTTCTAAGCATATTGTGGAGTTCTAGGGAGTGTCTTTTTTCTATCATTTCTAAGCAGATTTAGGGATGTTTATTAGTACACAGAGATGATATCATCTTCAGGAAGTGTAAGTCACACTGAATCTATTCAGATATTCTAACATCATTATGTGCAGGTCACACTAGATGAGGTTTCTGGCAAATTTCGGGGAAAAAAAATGCGGTGCCTTAATTTGCAAGAATTTTATAATTAGCGTAATGAAGTTCTGTTCTTTGCCTTTGCAGTTTATATTACGGATTTTTACTGACGCAAGGGCAAGAAGCACAGACTCAGAAGTTTTTGTCATTCCAGTCAGCACAGCAGCCCCACAAATTAACAAGGAGAACAAGCTAAGAAATCCCTGATCTTAGTGACTTGTCATGGTGATTGAAAGTGCACCATAAAGACTGCAGCTCTTAGTTGATTGCTAATGCTATTCAAGCCTAATTTATATTTCTGTGTGTTCAGCAGCACAAGGTTGGACGCCCCGGTGAAGACTGGAAGGAGAATGTGGCTTGTGAAATGCTGTTGTTCTTTTTTAAGGTTTGACAATAAATTCTGTTTCATCTGACATAATGGATGTGATCAAACTCCAGGTGCTCAGTTTGAGAGGTATTTTTTTTCGTTGTCGTTGCTATACTGAGTACATTAAGCCGGAAAAGGAACTTGACTGATCTTCTCCTTCACCCTTACGATGACCCGAGTCTCCTCCTGTGCATTCACAATGACCGAGCCTTCCTCCAGACACAGAGCTGGTAAAGAAAAAGCTTCTTAATGGAGCCAAAGTGAGTCCCTAGTAGCATCTTTAATGTTATCTTTGCCATTTCTGTAATGAGAATAATCATCCTCTGTCCCAGACAGTGTCCTAACCTGAAGAATAAAATTTTGAGAGACGAGAGCAGACAGGTCTTTAAGAGACTGGCACAAATCAAAAGGGACCACAGTGCAACTGCTACTTCCACTACTCAGTATTCAGCACTATATCCTGTTACCATGGCACCCCTTCACTGTTAATTGGAAAATTAGCATTTCAATCCACCATCAATTCAACTGATGAGGAACTACTAATTCTGCCATTTCATGTGTGATCCCACATGAGCAGAATATGTCATTCAAACCCAGACTCTCTGGCACATGTTAATCTGTGGAGTCATCACTACTCTTCACTTCATTTCCTTATTCTTGCCCACTGTTGCTCATCAGAGTACCTGTATCTACAAATTCTGGATAAAATACAATTATTAAAACCCTGCTGTGGGTTTTAATAATTGTTTCATGCCTCAAAAACAAAAAACTGAAATAAATCATAGACTTCACTGTGATATTCTAAATGACTGATCACATACGAGCTAAAGGGAGATGTCACTCAAAAGCAGCTACAATTCATTCTATCAATAAAGCAAAAAATCCTGATCAAAAAAGGATAAAAACAACCCCCCAGCAAAACATGAATCTAACCCTATTAGGGGTAACAGTCCACACATATGGTTTCCCTACAGACTAATACCTGTATCCGGAGACCATCCTATTATAGGAGGTTAGGATGGAAGATTAAGTTGCCTGGTACACCGAGTCCCAAGCCCTGTCTGCGAGGTAAGACCATACACACAGTACGACGCTGGGCTAGGCTGATTTCTTTCAGAGTCCAGGTCTGATGCTTCTGCAGTTGCCGGTGGGCGAAAGCTAATCTGATTATCTAAAAAACAGTGTAATGGGATTACTGTGTGGTGGGCTGCTGAAAATAACCTTGGAGAAATAAGACAAATTGAAAAACACATACAGTATGAAAGGTGACACACATGGGAACCTCTATCGGTGTGCCGAGCTACAATATCAATAAGCTGTATGTCTTTGTTGAAATGATACTTTAGGACGTTAGCATAGACTTAATGGATTAGCATCATGATTTAAGCTTTCACACTAAAGTGGACTGAAAGCTGATAAAAAATGACCTATAATTAAAATCTACCTGCTGAAAATTTAATGAATAAAGCCTGACTGGATGTGCATTATAGTAGAATACTATGTTTACTTGCTTGAAACTGGGACGTGATTAAGTGCAGTTAATCCAGTGCAGTCACCCACAGCTCCATATGCATGAATTGGTTATAAGCTCAGTGGCGATCTGGTCAGTTCTGTGTGATGTTCGGGTTTTACTGGCACTATTGGTTCAGGACAGTCCAGCAGGTCAACAAATCATCGCTTCAACACGCAATTATACCACATCGGCTGCTTGTTGTACACTTCAAATCACACGTAAAATGACAAATCCTTCTATCTACTAGGTCATAAGGTTGACATGATGCCTCCTTTCGTTTTTCGGGCTTTGTGAGCAGACACAGTTCAGAGTCCCTGTTTGGTTGGCTCGGCTGCACTGAAATGAGTAGATTATAACAGACAGACCCGTGACTCTGAAAGAAAGTGTCTGTTTCTGTAGCAGGCTGGCCGGTTGCCTGGTTACTGCTCACTGATGTGTGTAAGCCCTATACAGTAATTACCCAGGTATCATAGCACCGCTGCTGAAAAGCGACGAGGCACTGCCCTCCCGCCCGCCCCCACCCCGACTCCATAACCAAGATAAGAGGGGCTGAATGATGTTATTTTAACCCTCCGCTGTTTGAATCTTCATTCTCTCTTTAAAGCAAGATGATTCTAACTATTGTAAGGATGACGACTGGGCTAACAAGAGAAATCTGAACACGCTCTGTGGCTCTCTGTCCGCCTGAAGCCCAGCACTAATAAGAGTCTGGGTTAGAGGTTCTATTCCCGCTGGAGGTACTGAAAAATGCATGCACTCCCAGACCTGTTAACGGCTTTAGATAAAAAGTGCTTCTCTAATGGCGATATATTGGATGTTGTGTCAATAAGCGATATCTGTGTGCAGCTCCCTCTTGGTACGCTTAACATTATACAACCTGCTTCTCATTATTCTTGTTGTCCCATCTCTTTAATAGCCTGCTTGCTCTTGCTCTATTCTAGGAAATGTGCTGGATGGTAACAGGGAGGAACGTGCTTAGATGTACAATCAGCTAGTGACTCAGGTTCATCATCCCAACGCAGGCACTGCTTCCCTCTCCCTCTCTCAGTCCATCTTCCCCTCATTCTCTCTCTCTCCTCAGACCTATCAGTTCTTCCCTTAACCCTGTTTCCCCATCTCCTCCCTTCTGTCTGTTTCCGCCTTCGTTTCATTTGTCCACCCTTTTTCACTCCTACTATCTTGACTTTAATCCGAGCCGTCTGTCACAGGCCTGTGGTACACACACAAACACATATATACACACACATATGCACAGACAGGTCTAACTGATCTAGTGTGCCTTCATGTGTAGGATGGATCGCTGACACACAAGCAAACAGGAAGATGGAGTAAATAGCCTAACACATGCTGTGAGCTGCCCTTGTTTTTTTTGTTTTTTTCTGTGTTCACCAGAGCAGCACCTCACTTCCTCTCCTTATTCAGGTGAGGGGGCAGAGTATATGTCAAACAGAGAGCATCTCCCCCGAGGCCAGCGTGCAGTCTGGTGCTATAAAAAGTCATGTTCACTTCTATTCAGCCCAGGAGACAGTTTGAAGGAGGTCGGAATGGATGAGAAGTGGCATGTTCCCTGTTAGCACAAGAGCATCAGACTTTCCCCACCGCTCCTTGGCTGAGTTTTTAATCAACAAGACTAAAAGCCCAAAGTTCTTGTAGCAGCCCAGAGGACTACAGATTAAACCCAAACCAAAGTGGTGGACCAACAGTAAACAAACTGATGATTTTGCTGTTGTTAGAGTCTGACCAGTAATGCTGTTAAAATTATGGTTTGTCCTGAGGATGGCACAAAAGGAAAGACCATGGGGTCATTAAAATAATAAAAAACAAACATTGTCCCCATGGGAGCAGATTCAGATTCAGTACTCCTTTTCATAAAGTACATTTACTTTCACACGAGTAGCACAGAATTATTAGAATCCTGCATCAGGTGTTTACATGCCATGATATCCAGGTTTCTATTGGACTGCTCCAGCTCACTAGGTTTCTCATAACCACAATATGGTCTTATGCAGGTTTCTGAAATCAGGATATAGAGTTTACATGTGCAACACGTAACTTACATAATCACATAATTTTAATAATGATCAAACCATTGACTCCATTGACTTTATGGCCTGCGTGGACGTGTCTATGTTTTCCCACTAATTTATTTTCCTGTAATTTCTCACCCCCTCTCTATTCATCCATCATTTTCTGAGTCAGGGGCACTTGGAATCTATCATATTCACTTTAATCGACTATAACAAGTATTGACTGTAGACGTTTTGCCTGTTTATAAATGTAAAAATCTTTTAAAACAGTCAAGCTGTAGGTTCTTGTTTGCAGTCTGCCTAGCTGAGAATACAAAATAACCTCTAATAAAGTAAAAAGCTGTGGGCTGCTGGCCAATCAGTAGAGCATAAGTGCATTGTCATTATACCTGTGGCTCTCAAAGCAGAGTCTGTTGACCATCAAGGCTTCTTTATAAAGCCTCGAGGGAGTCTCCAGCAAAAAGACAGTCTTAATTTACTTAATTAAATTAGATAAGATAAGAAATATGTGTCTCTCCAACCATTCATCCCTTAGACTTATAGTCTCAGCAGTCAATACCACAGCAGTGGTGACAAAAGTCTTTCCGTCTTACTCGGACAAAATACACATCTGGTAGTCAGCAGCCTGTGAAGTAGAGCGAACCTCAACTAACTCGATCCATCATTCACCAAAAGTGAACTCCAACCAAAGAAAAGTGTAATTACACTCAAGGTTATCCTGACAGCTGCCGAAAAAGAAAAATCACAAACGGTGAACAACTTTTCATGAACAGAGGAGTTCATCATTCAGCTCTCTGTGTGCGGACCACACATTCAATCAAACACGCAAGCGATCAATATGACCCAGTTTCTGCCTCAGCATCAGCAGCGACCTGCTGTACAGTAAGGTACAGTAGGCTGTGTAGTGCATTTTACGGTCTGAGACATAAACTAGATGGTTAGAACAATCTCCCCTCAGGAGCTTGTTAAAGTAGCACAAACACACACACAAATGTTTTCTCCATGATGTGTCCTGATAAAACCTCTCCACACTGTATCATCCCTCCTGTTCACTACAGCCTCGCTATTTCTCTGTTTGTGCTGTTATTCTCAGCATTTTCTCTGGAGGCATGTGTATGTATTTCTGTGCTGTCGGAGTAGAACGCAGAGGAAACGGGAATGGGCTGATGCTAACGTTAATAGAGGTGGACTCAGCAGAGGAAGAATCTGGGATGGGAAATTTGGATTTAACACACACACACACACACGCACACACACAAACACAAACAGGCACACACAAAAAAGGCCCAAACAATGCTAGGCTGGCAGGAATACACACAGAAAAATCTCTCTCCTTCTGTCTCACTCTATCACTCACAGATCTGTGTTGAGTTAGTTTGGACTCTGGCTCCATCTAGTGGGCAAAAACCTTCAACAGTCCCCTGTCTACAGTAGTGTTGTGGAGGATATACACAAGCATGAAGCAGGTCTGTACCTCCACGTTTTAATGAAAGACCCTACAAGGCAACAAGATGAGTGTACAGGGATTAGTTTTATTGCTGGGAGTTACTTTGTTTGCAATAAACATTGCAAGTGAACCAGCTGGCAAATCTGATTCACACAAATGTGACAACAGAGACTTCCCCCTGCATAGCTCCCACTCAAGTGACTGGAATCAGCCTGATAAAAAACATCCCTGCAGAGATAAAAAGGCATTTTATTTATGATGGATACAAGAGGAAAAAAGGGAGGGGTGTGACAAAAACTCCCAACCTTTATTATCTAAAACACTCAACTGATTAAAGGAAAAGTGGACAAGCTTCGAGCAAACATTCACTACTTGTATTTATACAGGGAAGCTTGTGTTCTCGCCTTTTCTGAAACCTGGCTTAGTGAGACTGTGCTGGACTCTGATGTTTGTCCAGATGGATTTACTATCACACATGGACCGATGCAGAGAGACTAACATTACAGGCAAGGAGCAAGGAGGGTGTGTGTGTGTCATGATACATGACAGATGGTGAAAAACAACGGTGGTGAGGAAGAAGATCTGTACCCCTGATATTGAACTTTTATCACTGTCCCTGCGCACCTCAAAAGTTTTTTTAATATTACCCAAGAATTTGATGAAATCTCCCCAGATGTGCCCAAGTTCATAATGGATGATTTTAATAACTGTACCCTAAAACGCACACCGTCTACCTATTCTCAGTATGTCACCTGCCCTACAAGAAAAAACAAAACCACTGATTTGTGTTATGGCTCCATCCCTAAGGCTTATTAATCCATTGCCAAGGCCCCCCTAGGTGGCTTAGACCACAATGTTGTCCTTCTTAGACCAACCTACAGACAGGTTCTGAAGAGGGTGAAGTCAGTGGAAAAGCAGATCCAGGTGTGGGACGTGGACAGTGCTGAGACTCTGAAAGGGTGCTTTGAGTGCACATCACGGAACGTTTTTGAGGATTCATCTGCCGATTTAGATGAGATGACAGAAGTAATCTCGGGCTATACAGACTTCTATGTGGGTGTGGTTATTTCAGCGAAGACTAGCAGAGTGTACCCAAACGACAAGCCGTGGTTGACTAAAGGGTTAAAGGAGGTACTAAATCAGAAAAAGACGGTTTTTGCTCCTGGGAGCCTGCAGGACAGGAAGGAGATACAGAGGAAGGTAAACAAGGAAAACAAGACCAAATGCCAGTACAGGGACAAAGTACAGTGTACCCTTACCGAGGGCAACACTAGGGCTGCATGGGCTAGCATAAAAACCATGGCATATGCCAACCTTTAACCCTCCTAATGTGTTAGAAAAGGTTTACACCTTTAGTGTTCACGGGTCAAATTTGACCCGTGTTTGAATTCATTAACAAGCACTGAAAAAAACACTAATTATCATCCAGTAAAATATTTTACCTGCTAAGTGACTTATTATTCATCAATAACCATAACATATATGCTTACTTTGCTATTTTATGTGGCTTAGATCACATTTAACTTACAATGTACAAATTGTTTTTAGTTTAAAATAGGCACAATTTATCTATTTTATTGCTTATGATGAACAGAACAGGTAAATAAGACCATGAGATGATCTGATAAACAAAATAATTCCCAAAATAACTTGTTTATATTTTCTTACACATTAAAAATGTGCATGCTGTACCAGGTGTGCGCTGAGACGTGAGAAATAAATCACGAGAAAGCCGCAGCCTATATACTGCTATACAGCTGGGGAACAGGAGGTGTGTGTCTGTGTCTGTGTGTGCATGTGTGTACGTGCATGTGTGTGTGTCTGTCATAGGCTACTTTTGGGGACAAATATCAGACTAAAGACCAGTTAATTGGGGACGGCTTGTTCGATGGGGGACGACAGCTGTGTCCCCAAATAGGGAAAAAGCTGATGTTTGGGTCAGTGGTTAAGGTTATGGTTAGAGTAAGTCTCCAGGGAATGAATGTAAGTCTACTTAATGTCCCCTAAAGTGACCTAGGTCAACACGTGTGTGTGTGTGTCTGTGTGTGTGTGTTGAGATGTGAGAAATAAAGTGCAAGAAAGCTGCAGCCTGCTGTACAGATATACATTGCTATACAGATATATCCATATATAGTGGGGGGACAGGAGATGTGCGTGTGTGTGTGTGTGTGTCTATGGGGAGTGAGTGAAGAGAGAGAGAAATTATCTTTTAATAATATTAATACATAATTTTAATATTATTACACAATATTATTATACTATTTTTATAGGATTTCATTATTATTATTTTTGTTTTGTTGTAATTTTTGTTATTCATGATGGTTTGGCAACATTTACTAGGTATTTCTGTGCATAAACAACCCAAAAAATTGGACCCCTGTCCAGATGAGAGGGTGTGCCTCTCTTCAGCTAACAAAGTGAATGAATTTTTCACTCACTTCGAGACAGGGAGTGGTGACAACATTCCTGCTCGGCAAGAGACAGACAATGCTGGGATAGTCAACACACTCATCATCAAGGAGGAGTAGTGCAGCGAGTGTTTGAGAGCACAAACACACACAAGAGCCCAGAGCCTGATAACATCAGTGTCAGGGTGTTGAAACACTCAGTCCAACTGAGTGGGATTTTCTGCTCCCTCTTTCAACACTCACTGGACTACAGCTGGTCCCATCATCTTAATGACTACAGGCCCACAACACCATTATAACACTTTTAAACTTTATGTATATGCATCTGGAGGGTTATAAAACACATGCATGAGTCCTTTTTGCTGATTTCTCTTCTGCATGAAACGGGTCTTCTGAAAGAGCAGATTGGACTGGACTCAAAACTGATCCCATAGAATTTGAGTTTCTTTATGGGCAGATCTCAAAGGGTAAGGGTAGGCAACACTGTGTCAGAGGTACGTTTTACCTCTACTGGCACACCACAGGACAGTGTGCTGTCACCTTTGCTATATTTTTTATACACGGACTGTTGTCACAGCAGATACCTTAATTACATTACCATGTAATTAAGTTTGCAGATGACACCGCCGTGGTCAGCCTATTGGAGCAGAATGAAGTCGAACATGATCCAGTTCTAAATGACTTTGTTGACTGGTATAAGGCCTCACATTTGAATCTGAACCAAATAACTGATTTTAGATTTTAGATGTGACGTTGCACCACCAACTATATCTAGGATCAGAGGAGAGGAGACTGAGGTGGTGACGGAGTATGAGTATCTTGGTCTTATTATAGATCACAAACTCTCCTGGGACTAATGTGCTGATGCTATTTTTAAGAAGGGCCAACAGTGCATTTACTTTCTTAGAAAACTGAACTTTTTTAACGTCTCACTCTATTTTACAAATCTTTTATTGAGAGTATCCTCTTTTACTGTATTGTATGCTAGTATGGACATTCCAAAATCACTCAAAAGAACAAATTAGAAAAAATTGTGAAGACCTGTGGGAAAACCATGGGGGAGCAGCAGGCTGACTTTTACCACCTGTACCTGACCAAGCTGACTGAGGAGGCAGACAAGGTCTGTATGGATACATCCCATCCACTTTCAGTGAAGTTCCAGCCACTCCCTTCTGGTCAGAGGTAGAGGTACACCAAGATCAGAACCAACTGAGCAAAAAACTCATTTATTCCCATGTGGTAGCCATGGGGGGTCTGGGGAAATCCATGGACTAAGGGAAGTGGAATACATGGATACATAGGGGATGTGCAGTATATTCACTATTTATTTTTATTACAATTGTTGGTACATGCACATTAAATGCCTGCCTGGACGGTGATTATATTTATGATGGCTGCTATAGATGATTTTGGACTATTGTTGTTTTTGTTTATCTGATGGTCTGTGCTGTACCACAAATTGCCTCTCGGACATTAAAGTTTTCTAAGTCTAAGTCTATGTCCTCTTAACTTGTTTTGTTTTGTAGTTTCCGACAGCATTTTAGATAGTGTCATCTAGCTAGTGTCAACATCTTATTTTTGACTAGGAGCAAACTTGTTCACCAACGTGTCTGAGGGGCAATGAAGCACAGTGTGGGGGTTGGCAGCGATTGTACCCAGACACAATGGGTTACAATAACAAAAAATACAAGGTGGATTAGAACTTACAGTATATATCCGATACTGATTGATTAAAAGTAGCCATGATCGACTCTGGTTGCAATTCTGCAGACGGCTCTGGACATCACCAATTTGAACACAAACTGACTTGACCCTGCTCCTTAGAGGCTGCTAGTGCTTTAGCCACTCTGGTATGAAACAAGCCATGCCTTGTTTTATAATAAGTCATACCAAAACAATTAGAAAACCACTGACGCACTGCAAAATATAGCACAGATGTTATGTGACCGCTACACAAAGGCCTACTGTACAGTGCAGATAGAGAGTGTCTTTCTCTATGCATGTATATATTCATTACCTCAATAGCCACTGTCCACAGTATGAGCTGCATCTCTGACTCTGGGAAATAAGCCTTGACTTGTGGAGACATGCCGATGAGTGCGCAGTTGGTCACAACGGCTATCACACTCATGGCCTCAAAGGCGAGCTGAAAACAGAGAGCGAGAAACAGTGAATGACTTGTTTCCAAAAATAGAAACCATTTTTGCCAGCTGAGCACAGTGTAGAGTAGTGATACCTTGTTCTCTATCAACCTGCCCTGTAGCTTGTTAAAAATATAACTAACAATATTTCTCGAGGTATAATATTCTCAGGAACAGCGTACTCGGATAACATTTCATATAGAAGTTAACTATGGCAACAAGAGAGGATGTATGTGTCATTTATTGTCCTTAAAAGGATAGGTTCACACATTTTCAAGACTGTCCTAAAACAATAATCAGGAGCCCAAATCAACATTGACACATGTTTTTCTGACTGTAATCATTCGTCCTGTTCATACTGACCATTAAGAGGTCCCTTCATAATGCACTTTCAATTTAAATAATGGGGGACAAATCCACAGCCCTCCTCCTGTGCAAAAATGTGTTTAAAAGCTTACTTGAAGCTGAAATGAGGCTTCAGTTGCACAAATTAGTCAAAAAAAGTCAATATCTGCCATTTTAGTGCCAAAGTACTTCTTTGTTAAGATCATTCCACTGCAGCTGAGCAGGAAAAGACTGTCCGTCGAGACACACGGAGGAATTTTTTTACTAACAAGACTGTAAATGTGGAAGGCATCCACTTTATCAGATGGCTGAAGCCTCATATTAGCTTCAGATTAACTTTTAAACACAAATGAGGACTGTGGATTTTGTCCCCCCCCTCACTTGCATTTGGTAGGAAGGAATCTTCTAACGGTCAGTATGAATATGAGCAAAACCTGTTGCAACGTTCATATGGGCACCTGACTATTGTTTTAAGAATTGTAACCTATCCTTTAAAACCAAAGAATATCAGGTCAACTACCTTTATTGTGTCAAAAAAAATCTGTTAAAGTTGCTGGAGCAAACTGTCTCAGTAATTCACACACAGGCTAGCTGTCTTTGCGTGGCTCACCTGCCAGACTCCTATGTTTGCTGCTGGGTCCGAGAAGGGTCGTTTGAACACACGGCACATCTTGAAGGCATCGGAGTAAATCTCGGTGATGTTGTTCAACACCACGAGGACAGCGGATAGAGGGTAGACGCACGAGAACAGACTGACATAACCGAAGAGCAGGAACAGCTCCAGATAGTCATCAAATGTACCCTGAGAGAAAGAGAGAGAAGTACAGGCCGACATATTGATATACACTCACGCCCACAGAATAAAGGAGGATCAAGGAGGATTTTAAATACCAAAATCATGCGAAGGCTTTGATCTGAATAAAAAAAAGACTAAGTGTGCCTACCAAGTACGTGCTCATGTCGGCCTCCAGTCGGACCTGCTCGGCCAGAGGAAGCTCCTTGTCCTCCAGGGTTCTTCTCTTCCGGATTTTACGGATCATCTTCTTGTTGCGTCTCCTCTGGAGCCAGTAAGGCAGGAAAGCCTCCATGAACTGATTCAAGATCTGACTGGTGATCAACAAGGTGGCCAGACTCTGGGAACAGACAACGACCAGAGAAGATGACACCAGACACCAGGTGGAGCAAGGAGGAAGGAGGACAGGAAGGATTTATGTCATGAAACGATGTAAAGGAGGAAAGGGAAGAAAAAGAGAAGGGGAACAGAAAAAAAGCTAGACAAAGAGGGAAGAAAGAAAGTAGTAAGTGGGGATAAATGGAAGGTGAGAAGTTTATGTTAAGTTAAAATGTAATGAGGGAAATAATGAAGTAATCAGGAAAGGAAGGAATCAAAGAATTAAGCTCAGAAGAAGGAAACCGAAAAGAACAGAAACAGAAAAAGAGGAAGGGATGAAGGAAGAGAGGTAACCAGGAGAAGAAGGGAGGATGTTATGCTTACCTGTCTGAGCAGCACTATGTCTTGCATTACGAAGGCGATGTAAAACAGTGAGGCGAAGCAGTTGAAGAAGTTGAACTAAGGAGAAATGATGATAAGTTGAGTGTTGACAAGTAAAACTGCGCTCTGACCACTGAAGGATGAAATTAGCAATGTTTTGGAAAACATAAAGTCATTTATACTCACTACTAACACTTTGAGGACCAAGTGATTCTGATATGAGGACTCTAACCTGTGATTTTCTAAATACACAGAGAGGAAAAAAACATTTGGAGCGTGTTAGTACCACAAATTAACTGCTGAGATCCTCTGCTCTTCTCTGTTTCTCACATCACATTTCCTTCCTCAACCTACAGAAATATCACAAGCAATCTTTCCATAACTCTTAATTCATTTTGTCCAATATCCAAAAAGAATCAGGCAAAAATCAAAACGTTTCCTTATATAAATATGATTTATGATTGTGTTGGGTTGAGTCCAATCAAAAATAAACTTGTTACTTGAAGGATGTTTTCTGCTTGTTTCAGTTTAAAAATACTACTTCACTAGTTTAGTATTGTTCTTCCATAAAGTTGTGGGACTTGTGAGACACATATCAGAATTGTCAAAATTAATGCAGCAGACCATTAGTCTGGGTCAAGATCAAAAAACACTGGATCCTACACTTCCCATAATGCAAAGCAACAGGGTCTTTCATTAAATCTTAAGAGGATTGACGCTACCTCTTTAAAAAGCCTGTACAACCACACAGGTGTTTATGTTTTTGACTGATCAGAACACTTAAACCAAGCTGGAAGCTTGAAAAGTCACCCAACATGTACTCATATGAGTCCATGAATGAGTCCATTGCCCCACCCTGACAGGTTAAACAAAGCAAAACTAACAGGACAGTCAAGGAAATGTCAGTCTGCACTGTTTGTACAGGCTTTCATAGTCCTGAGAAAAAGTCTACTCAGCCAAATAAACTCCTATATGGGATCAATCTCTAAAGGCTTTTAACAGACCTTAAATCTCACTTAAGTGTAGCTGTAAGTAGATGTCTTCAAAACAAGGTAGCCTGCATACTTCAGAGATTATTACTTTGATCTAAGGCTGCAACTAAACATGACTTTCATGATCCATTAATCTGTCAATTGTGCTTTCAAATAACTGGTTAATTATTTAGTCCATTAAATGCAGAAAACTGTGAAAAATTACAAGTTCCCAGAGTCCATATAGTTTGTTTTGTCCAACCAGCAGTCAAAAACCCAACAATAATGACTTTTCTATGATAATAGAAGCAGTTAATTCTGACTGATAGAGAGATTCTTTAAACAATTAACTTATTATCAAAACTGTCTGTCAATCAAGTAATTGATTTATGGATTATTAGTTTTAGCACTACTGATTTTTCTAAAACAAAGAATATATTTGGTGCATTCACAGATAGATTAAAAAAAATTGACCACCAACTCACCCCACTCAGTGAGGAACTCAGCAGCATATCTGTAGATGAGGTTCATGATCTCAATGACCACAGCATAGATAATACTGGGGATGAACAACAGTATTCCTGTCCAGAAGGTAGGGTCCTCATCGTGGACCGACAGCGCCCATCCTTCCATCTGAAAGTAGATCATCATGACGTAGAGGGACAGGTAGAGGCAGAGCAGGACGAAGGGCAGGGACACGAGGTATATACGGAGCTGCCTCTTGGCGTTTGGGTAGAGAGGCTCCTGACGACCCGTCACAGGGTTGAACCCGAGGACGCCGTGGAAACCAGGCCGAGGTTCTTCAAACGCCTTCTTCCTGCTCAGTGTGCCCCACTGGTAGGCAAGTGAGGCGCTGAAACGCTTCCATAACTGGTGAAGGAAAGGTTCAACTAATCAGCTACTCAACATTCAACCATTTCATTTTATTTTTTAGAAACTGTTTTGTATTTGTAGTCATGTTTCTTCTTCTTAAACCCTTTAGGTTGTAATTCTACTTCAGGTGACCGAGTGACTCTGGTTAAGTAAGTAAAAATCAGTCTCCGTACCTCCAGGATAACAGTGCACCAGATCACGTTGAACATAGCAAAGACGACGTATTTATCGTAATCCTCCCAGTCAAACACATAATAAAGCAACCCAATGAGAGCCATGGGCACCAGGGCGAAGGTGAAGTACTCCAGGAAGCCAAAGTAGAGGGCTTGACCCTCTCCGTAGTAGTGTCTGATGTCATCTGGAGATAGAGAACGGATAATAAAGTAGTGGGTGGGATTACTGAGAGGAACACTGAGAGCATTTCAGTCAAAAAACAGGGGGAAGATTATTATTAACTGGAGATAAATAAATATAAAGAAGAATAAAACATCCACTAAAGTTAAGAGTAGCTGAGCTGGAGGGCAAATAGCAAAGCATCAAGTATTTAAAGATGTATGTACATCAAGTACGATTGTTCGTCTTGGACTATGTGAATTGTGAGTGCAATCTCTCCAGGTTTTCACAAAAAGTGAGATAGTTGGTACATCTTCCACTTACCAAGAGGCTGAAGAGACAGCTTCACCTTCTTGTACCAGGAAAAACAAAGTTTCTTAAGTTCCTCCTTTTCATGCAGAGGAAACACTTGGATCAGGATGCCTTTGGACAGCAGTCTGCGAACTCAAATACCAACAAGAAATCATCACCTTATTTCCAGTATTACCAGTTTACATTGGTTCCATCATCATACCATACATATTTATCTTCTTTATCAATGAAAATCATAATAAACTCAAATGTTTTGTTTAGGTAGTTGCATTAAGTTTTGTTTGCTAAAAGTTGTGAATTATTTAGAGGATATTTCAAGACATTTCTGACTTTTAAGCAGCATGAGAACAGCATTGCTGCATTTTTATGCCTTTTGTTTGTCTGAACTCACTTTCCCAACTAAATAAACATGCAGCTTAATTTCTGAAACAAGGGCACAGAAACAATAGCTGGGAGCCAGCCCATTGTACACACTGCACTGTCTACAGCAATAATTCCTACAGTCTAATACAGAGTGACTAAATACAAGTACATGAAAGCTCTATCATTTCATCTGCCATTTCTTGAGTGCATCATTTGTCCAGAATGATTACATTCTGTTTTAATGCGATTTGTCAAACACAGGCGCTGAATAGAGGCGCCGTGTCTCCGCAGCAAGTTCATTGCTTCCTTATCTCGCTTTGGGAATATTTCACGACATTTGCATATTTATTGTTTCCATACTGCACCCACGGAGAAAGCAAGAAAGACAAAGAGTGAGGTAGGCACAGAGGGGATGTGGGGGGGGGGGGCAGCCTGCTCCTAAGGTGGAGGCAAAGTCTTGCTGCCTTCTTTTCTTGCAACTTAAAAGCTTCACTACTAATACTAAGAAACTATACAATAAACTGGAGGAAAAATGTAAATGTGCCACAATAGATGGTGAAATAGTAAAATCTTGTCACATACTGAAACTGAAGTTAAAAATCATCTGTTACAGAAAGACGGAGAAAAGCATTGATTATGTTGATTCTGCATCAACTAGGTAAGATTCAGCATTCAGTAGCTATTGTTTATTGATTATTTTACATTTGCATAATGTATACAATAATAATCACTGCTATTAATAACGATGACAAACCTAATCATTCAGCAACGTTTGCTTTGGTCTCAGATACTTCAGTGACAATTATTTTCATTCTCAATTAATCTGTGAATTATTTTTCCTATTAACAAATGAATTGTTCAGTCTATAGAACGTCTTTAAATTGTTTGTCTTGTCTGGCTAACAGTCCTAAACCTAAAAATATTCAATGTTCAAAAACATAAAACAGAGAAAAGCTAATTCCTACATTTAGGAAGCTGTAACCAGCAAACTGATAAATGACTTAAATGACTAATCAATTTGCAAAATTGTTGACGATTAACTTTCTGTCAGTCAACTAACTGATTAACTAACTAATTGGAGGTGGGCGGTATGGACAAAATGCTATCATGGTATACATAATTTTATATCATAGATATCATTCATATCTATTTATATTGTGATGTTTTAAATGTTCAGGAAAATTGATGGGAATGTTCATTTCTGTCTAATCCAATGAATTAAACTGATGCAAAAATGATACTAAAATCCAATATTCCCACAATGACTAAATACATTTTAAAAAAAGTACAAACTCTATGGCGATATCTCTGCTGGTTGACAAATTTACAGTATATAGTCTCACGGTAAATATATTGTCATATCGTCCACGTCTCCGACTAATCATTACCACTAAATTCACTGCAAATAAGTTGATGTGAATGTGACACTGACAGAGCGGGAGGTGAATAAACACTCACTGATAGATTTCCCAGGGTAGAGCTTGGCCTGAGTGTATCCCGGTACGTGAGTCTCGTCTTTGGCTCGTAATGTCTCCAGCTCATGTTTAATGATGTATTGACACTCCGCCATACTGAGGAAGTTGTCCCCATCCCCTGGAGAGACAGAACAGATCAGAGACAGACAGCTACTGTGACATTTACAACAAAGGCATGTTAAACAGCTGATAGGCTGTGATAGTGAGGCCAGTCATTTCAGACTGTGACCAATACTGCGGTCAGAGTGTGTCAGGTACAATGACATCAGTTTGTTCCGGTACATCACATCAATTTTCCTCCAGCTCTTTTGATTGTGGAGGACAGACATGCTGTTAGAGCTGTAATGTTGTGGCAATGATTCGGTCAGCTGAGATCAAACAGCAGTGACTCACTCGCATTTACAATCGTGAACTGAGCTTTTGGGCTGCAACTAATCATTATTTCTCTTCTTGTTTTATGTATAAATCCTACAAATTAAATTAAACTTGTGAAATGTGTCTCTTATAATTTTCCAGAGCACAAGATGAAGTCTTTAAATGTACTGTTTCATCTGATCAACAGATAAAACCCAGAGATGTTCTGCTTACAGAGATGGGAAACAGAGAAAAGCAGTTAATTCTCACATTGGAGATTCAGAGTGGGGAATAATTCAGTAATACTTTTTGCTTGAAAAATGACTGAAATTATTAATCAGTTATCAAAATAGCTGCGGATTAATTTTCTGTTTCAACTAATCAATTGATTAACTAATAGTTTCAGCTCGACTGGACATATCTCTACATTTCACTGTTGCTTTTTTTGTTGTGTCTTGTGTTGATGCAATAAAGGATGATCATGATTAAGCTTCTTGTGTTTTAATACATGTGTCAATAGGCTGACAAGAGCCTTTAACGTGCCTTTACTGTATAACACATAGTATACACAGTGGTAACTCTGACATGGACATGCATATTCCAAGTCATTCATCAAATGAATGTCTATTAGGGTAGGGCTTTGATTACATTTGATCAAATCTAAACTAGTATTGAACCCAGTTATTGAATCTGAGTCATTTCTAAATCTCTTAAGTGTTAGATTTCAACGATTTTTAGTTAAAAAAAAAAAAAGTATAAATAAATCAATATTTAAGAAACAAACTCAATGATTTACATTCAAAGACCTCAAGTTTTGCCTGATTGATTTAATATTTGATACAGTATCAGCTAAATGACTGGCCAACTGCTGTTTGCAAACTTTGCTGTTTGCTAAGTAAAAAGAGAAAGAAGATTTAAAGATTCAATAGGTAATTCATTATATTCGAGTCTTTTTACCATCATAAAACCAGATCCAAAAATGGAAACGGCTATCATAACCTAACTCTAATGCCTATCAGAGAAATTTATGCCTGATGCTTTATATTCTCACAGCAGAAGTTTTGACTTGTAATAGCAGGGAAAAAGGGTGGAACTGATGACAATTACTGATGGGTCAGTGGCAAGCGTCCAAAGCAGCCACACTGGTGAATCATTATGCACTATACCAGGGTCATGAATCAAGAAAAACTAAATGGGATTCAGCCATAGATGTATAAGAAGACTTTATAAGATATATCTATATACAGTAACATTTCTTCACATACATTCTATGCATTCAGCCATCATCAATGTTATTAATTGCACTTGTGCTTTTCCTGCAAATGTCTGCTATACACATATATGCAGCTGTATCCTGCAAGTCACTATGGCCTTCCTCAATAGATGCTATAAAAATGATGATCTGTTCTTCTGGTTGCATATGGGCTGGTACCGCATCATGGTGCAACCTCAGTCACAGTTAGTTCACACTTCATTTCTTCAGCAGAAATACTCACAAGCCACACGCCAGCCTTCATGCAGGCCTCCTCCTGGACTTTACCTTGAAAGTCTTTGAAGTTATGTTTGTTGGAGCAGGTGAAGCCCCTCATGGATCCATCATTGAACTCCTTAAAGAGACCAGCATCCTCAGCGCCAGAGAGCAGCCTCTGTCTGGAGGCCCCCACCAGGAACATGTTGGGGTTTTCCTTCTCCTGAGCCCCGACTCCAGGGCCCAACTGCTCCACCAGCAGCTCAGCACCTGGTAGAGCACATATGATATGATAATAACGCAGACATGTAATGGAAAATAGTTGGAACAGATATGAGCGGGGAGCAGATGACTTCCATACCTCCATTCTGTTGTGGGTCTCTTATCCTGCTCAGCAGCCATGCGACAGCTTCCTCTTTGATGTCCGAGACCAGCTCCAGCACCACCAGAGGAGTGAACCTGGGGCCGCCGCCGTCTCCCGACTGCTCCTGCAGCATCATCACCTCTCCCAGGACACCTGCACCACAGGTGAGGTGAGTACCAGAGAAAATTTAAGGAAAAAAAGGTAAAGACTGATATAATAAAGATATCTACATCAGAATTATAAAAGATATACTGATTTAATAATATAAAATTATTATAAAAGTTGCTTAAGATTATACACAAAACTGAAATAAACAAAATCCTCAGATTTCCTCCTAGATTTCCCAGCTTTGTTTGCACACTTTGTTTCTTGGGGGCGCTATTGTGCACTATAACAAAACCACATAATGAGAATCATAAGAGATAAACAGGATAAGATTACATATATTGGTTTAAATTAAATATTCTGAAAGATTTACTGTCAAGCTCACTACAAAGCGTGTCGAGATCTGATGTGTGTAATGAACTCATGAACACACACGTGCGCACACAGTCCTGAAGTGATCTTTAATCACAAGTGGAGTCATTACTATGATTCATTGTAACAGGACTTGATTTATTTCACATTCATAAATTGTGAGGGCAGTGGCTAGTACAGATGACAGATACAGCCTACTGACAGAGACAGCTGACCATCTCTCTCTCTCTCTCTCTCTCACTCACACACACACTCACAAACAGGAGGGGTGGAGTTTATCTGGGAGCGACGCGTGTAAGATTTAGTCACACACACATTCATGTAAAAGCAGCAAGAAGTCGCACTAAAGCGCAGTAGCACATAGTTTTGACTGCACAGTGCTCATTCCAGAGTCACACTAGTCTAAATCTCTGGTTCACTGAGGTTTGTGCTCGGTACTCACCCAGGTCTGCGTCTCTCTGTCTGTCTGTGCAGGAAAGCTGTGATCCAGCCTCGGGGCGGGAGCTGGCCTTGCTGCTCTGTAACAGTCAGATTAGATTATAAACGACATGACTGTAGTTTAAAGTCTGAAGCTTGCTGCACCCGGTGGACTTCAGTTATGTTCCACGTCACGACGCTGCGCAGCAAACTTCAGCTGTCACACCCACCGACGTTACTAACAGCGCCGCCGCTGTGGACGTGAAACTACAAACCAACCGAACGTGTCGGGCTCGCTCGCGGTCATTTTAAACAAACCGACTTTACCACCAATGTGTGTTTTTCAAGTAAACTATCAGGTTGTTATTTTCATTTGCAGGATGTAACTGGCTTGAAATTCTGCTGCAACAATCAATATGCTATCAATCATATTTATATCACGCAATTCTTTATGTATCTAATTACTTGAATGTTTCTGTAATCTATTTTTTACACATGGTCAACTATTCTAGGTATTTTTCAAAACATTATTTTTTAATTGTATTTATTTTTATATTTATTGAACATAAGGCTGTAGTTTCATGCCTCTTCTCTGGAAAGGGTGATCATTTTAATTTTTTTCCAGGTTGGCCCAAACTACTGATTACATTTTGATATTTACTGTGTACAAGAGGAGACTTTGATCTGATGGTGGATCTAGAACTTAAAGGAGTCCTCTTCATCCTCTGTTTTATGGGCCCATATCAGGCTTTGGGTCCCCAGACAAATGGACAGACTAACATTACCACCCTCAGATTATTATTTTTGAATTTTGTGCCCTATAAGTAGAAAAAAACAAGAAAAAGGCTGTAGATTCCCCATTCCACTCTTAAGGGGGAATCCTACAACAACCAGAATGCACTGCGCGCGATGCCATCCGTGTGAGAAACTGCACTGTGAAGCTGCGGCTGTAATGTCACTGCAGTGGCCGCTTCCACCTCCACACTCTGTTATGTCTGATTGAACAGCAATATATTCAGCCTCATATTATGAAACTAGTTTTCTTCCAAATATACTGATATTTTAAAGTATTTAGCAGTATGATATTTTAGCATCTGCTTTTCCCTATTGCTAGCATAACATAGTAGGCGGGGTGTTTTGGGAGACCCACAGTTGATGGTCCTTGAAGGCAACACTACAGATATAGCCTGTAGTTCTTCCCAACTACATCAAAGCACACATCAAATGATGGCGCTGGTGCCAGAAGAACAACAGATTGTGCTGCTGCTCCCCACAGACATAGAAAATTAAAAATGTTGTTGTTTTTCACACTTTATCCCTAATTCAGATAGGTAGAGATAAGGCTGGAAATCAGCAAAGTGGTCCTTTAAGAACAGCTGCATTTGCCTTTGCAGCTGCCTTTAAGAACCATCACATCCTGCCTCACTGACATGTCTCACTGACACACCTAACAGGAAAAGCAATATATCATAATTAACACATGTGGTTTTCCTGCTCTGACAAGCAAGGTGGTAAAGCACAGGTGCAAATAATACAATTTATAAAAACGAATGATGGCTTTCATTTAGGTGCTTCACTTCCAAACTCCTGACATTGTGCATGTTAACCTACTGTCATAACTTACTGGAACACTTATAATAAATGTCTAAAATGTCTACTGTGGCCTATTCTTAGTTTGGTGATAATCAACCAGAGCAAAATGTCTAATCAGCCAGATTAATAGAAAGCACCTGCGTGCAAGGCTGTTAAAATCAGTGTTTATTTCTCTTACAATATCTGTTCCTCTTTCAAGAACTTCCTTCCATATCACAAACACTTTTAGTTTCACCAATAAGCAACATGTGACTGAATAAGAGGAAGTATTTCTGTTTTTCTTCCAACATTGTGAAAGGTGTTCAAGAGAAGTAGAGATTTTTTATGTTTGGCTTAAAATGTTAGAATAAGAGATCGGGGTGTGAATGTGTAAACATGCTTTATTTTTTTAGGATGGCATATAACAGGTAAAACAAGTTAGTAATTTACACATTTCATATTCACAGGTAAGTCAAATAGCATTTCACTTTTACATGTTATTGTGACACCAGTGCAGTGGTGCAGACTAGTCTTTTGTTTCTGGGAAAGCACATGAGGAGAGTGATTTATTCAGGCCATTTTGACCTGTAATATCAGGAAAAACTCAGGTCTTGTTAATAACCTTAATGATAATGATTCCTGAGTGTAGCCATTGTTAATGTTAGGAATTACATTCGTGCTTTTTCCTGCTGTGACGATTAAAATTTCATTCATTTCATTTCATCTTTTATATGTTAAATATGAATTACATCATAACCTGCTTGGCTCGTATGGCTCATATGTACAATCATAATCTATATATTTTTATCTTTAGTCATTAAAATACATTGTTTAATAAATGTACTTTATATATGAGTACTTACAAGTTAAATAAACGTGAAAGTCGTTTATCAAAGAAGACAGGTAAAAGTTTAAATCGGTACTTTCAACAGTTTTGCTAACATTTTAATGACTCATACTGCGGTTTTATACAGTGTTACATTTTATGCTGCACAAAAAGCTGTCTGCACAAACATTATGATCTAGAGTTATGTTTAATATGCCCAAATTACTTTTCGATTCAGACACAAATGTATTTTCCTTACCAAAGTTGTCTCCTCTGCTGAGCAGTGTTTATATATTTGACAGGAAAGCTACTTCCGCAGCGTCTCACGCTCTGTAGCAAGGTGCGCTTGTTTTGTGTTACAGAGAGGAAAATGAAACGCTGCGATGAGCGGCGACAGACGCGTCGTGTGTGCGCCTTCGAGGTAAAGAAGTCACCGCTCGGTGGAGTTATCTTAAACAACAAATCTAATGTCCTCAACCGGCCCTACGTCAGAGTCTCTCAGACCACGTGACTGCGTGAAGCATCAGAGAGTGTTTGTTACAGTATGGCCGAGCAGGCGGTGACAGCGAACGCAGGGTGAGTATTTCCTTTAACTCACCTCAGCCTCTGTTTGTGACAGTATGCGCTGTAATACAAGAGATACTCAACAACTCATATCTGTTGGCTTTCTTCTGATATTGTTATTTGGTGTAACTCCCTGCATGTTGTTGTCATCTATTATTGTCAAAAGTCAGACTTATTCATGTAGACACTCTCATAAACATGGACGGTCAGTTGCAGGGTTATTGCGAAAACATTCTACTGTTACTACATACAGTCAATACTGTCAATAACACTTCATACAGAGAAAATCTAGCCATGCAGTTATCATAAAGAGACAAAAAAACAGTTGACTGTTGCAATGTTTTATATCAACAACAACAACAAAAAAAAACTCCACACAGTGAACCGGCCAATGGTTTGCGCTACGCTTTTAAACAGACCAGACCTACAGGCAGGTTACATCACATGATCGGAAAATGTCCACAGCTTCAGCTGTCGGTCTTACACAAAACATAGAGTACATCTCAAGTCCCTTAAATTGCATCAAAGTTTCCCTCACGTGCGTCCTTACTTTGCGTCTTAAGCTTCATTTATACTCCCGAGCGGACGCGCACACGGACAGCTGCGGACAACACGGACGGATAGTTAAGGATGCATGGAGAGACGCAAGGAAAAGATGCGAGGAGAGAGGAAATATACGTTTTTAGAGAAATTAGATGTCTTTTCCTCTGAAGTGTCAGCGGCGTCCGTTTCTGGTGACGGCGGGAGCTGATCACAGCTGGATCAGCTGTCAGTTGGCTTTAACAGCTGTAGACTCTTGATGGAGTTTGTCTGCACACATGTGCACTGTGCTAATACTAATAAAGTGCAGAGTTATCACTGCCAAAGCAGCTGTGCAACTCATATCAAACCCGACGCTCAGGAATTTTCAGCCTCACATTAGACTGAATGGAAATGAAGATAACTGATGTGAAATACAAATGTATTTTAATGTGTTTCTTGCTGAGAGACAGACTCTCCCTACTTGAACTTTATCCATAATAACAGTTAATGGGGGAAATAACAGATCATGAAAAGAACAATCTTTCTAATAAATGAAGAAAGTTGTTTATGGTTCTTTTGTTGATCAGACCGACAATTAACAGATTTATAATTATAGTGAATCAGAAAACAAATAGAATATAATACACAATAAAATAAAAATACACATCAGTTTACTGTTAATTGTCTTCACTGCTGTATGAAACTGCAGTGATGTTGTAATATATCAGATCAGTCTGATCAGCAGCAGCATCCAATCAATAACTGATAATCAATAAGGGGGCGTGTCAAAGATTTCCGTGAAGGCTGCTCTCGTGTA
Organism: Thunnus maccoyii; assembly: GCF_910596095.1. NCBI lineage: Eukaryota > Metazoa > Chordata > Actinopteri > Scombriformes > Scombridae > Thunnus > Thunnus maccoyii. Next base: position 30,519,968 of record NC_056542.1, read on the forward strand.
TCCTCGCTCGTGGCTCCTCAGAGATCCTTCCTTCTCCTCGGAGCAGATATAAAAGCTACGGATGAATAGTATTTTTTTTGTTTAAGAAGGTTCCTAACTGAGTGAAATAACGGAAGTATCTTAGTGGCAGCCATGATAAGAGCTGGTCGAGTTTCCTTTTTTCATTTTTAAATCTAATGATGCATTATTGTTGTGTAAGACAAAACAACAGCAATGTTCTGTGTAGAAACACATTAGATATGCAGGAACAATTTCAGTTATGCTTTGATAGTATGTTCAGTTGAAGATGTCCTGTGATCTATGTCCAAAACAAATATCAGCATCTCTTAACATGAACACAATTCCATGAGCCTCCGAAGTCATATCCTCCTCCTATGAATGTTTATTGGGTTTTACTGTCAGGTGAGCCACACAGCAGCAGCCAGCTCCATTTCGCCCATTTTGCTGTAAACCTCTGATACTCACCAGCTGCCCTTTATAGGCCACCAGTTGAAGATATATACTACTCAGTTGGGTAGATGGGTTATTGGCCAATTGTTAAGTGCAGTAGTGTTGATTGATTATCTGATAGTAATATCTTTGGAGAATCAACTATTTTATCACATTACACATCCACAGCCTGTATCAACCATAACAACTTCAAAGCAAAATCAAATCAACATTTCAAGGTGTTTACTGAGTTGTGTGATGGTTCTTAAGCATTTATAACAGATTATAATCAGCATATTAACTGTAACACAGAAGTCTGTCTTTCAAGAAAAGTGACATGAGACATTTTTAGTCAGATGATGTAGGTCTAACATGTTCTGTCTATCTTGGATACATTTATCATTTATTTTCATACAATAATTGGGATTCTGGAGGGTGAGTGTGAGCAAGCATTCTCAGTGTGACCATGTCGTTTCAGTTTTGTGACTGGTAGTCTATATTCCATTTTTTTAATTCAGTTCCGACCTTGGTATGAAGTAATATTTTCACCATGTTGTCCACGTTTATATAGCCTGCATGAAACAACATGGTAAGAATGACCAGACGAAGTATCTAAGATGCACTTTTTGTAGTCCATCTTCAGAACATTGTAGTTTCACCACAGCAGACCCACATCAATAACATCCACCATCGCATAATTACATAGCCCAGTGTAAGTGCAGTCAGATTCTCTCGGTTGTCTTTTCCTAAATCCTTATGAATTCTCCTTCACATCTTTCCATGACCTCGTGACGTCTTCCATCAAGGTCAAGGAAAAGTGGTTAGGAAAAGACGATACAACATAGCCTACTTTTCGACCACAGCTAAGAGTTTTGAGATGGCTGGATGTATAAAGAGAACTGGATACAGCGTCGGAGGCAGGGCCTGTTAATTCCTATGAAAGTTGCTCAGTGGCGCATGAAGCCAAAAAAGTTCGACTTCCGCGTATTAAGTTACCTGGATCATTGGGCCCACAGAGCAAGCACACTAGTGACCTTCGCTGGCCGAGCCGGCTACTTCTGGTTTAGTCCTCCAGCTAACTTGAATGTGGATAAAACAATAAAATCGTGCAGCTCTTTTAGATTTTCGAAATGTGATCAGACTTAACGGATCAAATTCTGATTGAGAGACAAGTCATTTTGCAGGGGTTGTGATGCTCAAAAAAATGTATCTGCTGATTTACAGACATCTCTTTCACAATGTAAGTCTATGGGAAAAAGTCTTTGTGGGCCCAATAGCGTCACGTGATGTTGTAATTACACGGTTTGGCCACTATGTCAAATTGGCTTCACAGCCCGGTGCTGGTCCTGGGGTTTGGTAGTGACGGACTCAAATCCTGTAATGAAAAGATGTACCCATAGGCTAGCAAGACAACACAGAACCACCTACTGCATAGTAAAACATCCTGGAGGCAACATCACTGTTCACTACTTGAACATGGCAACATAAACTTAGTTTATTTAATTTATTTCAGGAACCTTAATGTACAGAAAATCAAAATCTTAAACCTGTGACACAAAATTGGATGATGTTGTAGAGCTCCCCCTAAATTTCCTCAAAGTAGGCTCTCTGGGGAACTCATGTCCTTTTAAGCTCCCCCGTATTTCGAACCCTGTTAAACACACACACACAGGTGAACATGCAGCCCAGAGTTATTTACCTGTGTTGTCAGGCTAAACAGGTTTATTGCCCCTCCTGTGTAAGAGAGCTCAAAGATAGTGTTCTGACACTTTGACCTGTGTTCATTTGTAAATGATTTTATTTATGTGCCATAAATATTGGTTGAGAGAAGATAACACAGTCTGAACATTATGCACATTGCTGTTTAGTCAGAGCATTGATATAGTAGGGTTTTTTCTCCTGTTAAATACATTTGTCTTAGACTGACAATTATAATTTACCATCGCAGAAAACTATGTCTTTTCTCCCAGAGCAGACAGTCAGTGATCTTTGCTCTTATCCACTTTTTGTTTCATTCTGTTTTGGCTCCAGGGCTGTTGAGAAAATGCTGTCTGTTGTTGGTGCTCACAGTGTGTTCAGCAGTGTGCGGGGCTACGTGGACACCACAATGAGGTAAGTCTCATCTCTGACCATCCACAAACTGTACTCTTTAAAGTCCTGGGCCGTCACGAACACTTTTTAACTTGTACCCTCTCTCCATGTATATTTTTTCCGTTTCTGTCGAAATGCATTCTTTACGTATAATCCCACATTGCATTAACTCCATGTCCCTTCTGAAGTTTGTGAGGATGAAGCTCATATACCTGATGATTGAAGTGGAGTTTTTCCTCTCTGTGTAGGTGGTGCTGGATCCCCAACTGGCTGCCGTCATGGTGTCCCACCTCTCAGAGCCAGCTGAAGACCGCAGAGGACAGGATGCTACAATGTAAGGATCAAGCTACTCTGTCTTCTTCTCAAACATTTAGTCCTTTACCTCGTATGAGTGTTGGAGTGTGAGAGTGTTATTAACGAGAGAAGTAATAATAATAATAAGAACTTATTTTCTACATATAAAACTATATATAAAAGTGTTGTCATACACCCACAAGCCAGTTACACCACCAGCTGTTCCAAAGTTCAAATATAGCCTAACATGTTTACTAAGTGGAGATTAATGCATCACTATACAACCTCATAAAAAAGTTCTTAGAGATAAGTTGTCTCTAAATATTTACATTTCCTTATTGCGATGTGTTTAGATTGAGTAAAAGAATAAGGAATATAGTCAACATATCTGACCTGACACATTACTGTACATTACACTTCACAGAAGAAACACAATATACCTCTAAATTACAGTTATGCAATAACGTCATGCCTGTAGTACTGGACTAAATTACCAAATGATGTCAGTTTGATTACCATCATCAGATGTTTCCCTCTAACTGTAAACTGCATGAATACTGCTAATTCTGAAACACACACATTTCTCCAGGTATGCAGTTCTAAGTAAAACAAAGACAAACCTACATTCACAAAGGACTGGCAGTTAAATTTATTTTATCTTTTGGCCCCTAAAACTGTTATTTGTTATTGCTTTTTCCACAAAAAAAAGTATAATTACCACATTAAAATCCTTAAAATAGCATTCTCATTTAAAATTCCAGAATTTATGAATATGCAAATTTTATTAATTTTAAAAGTTTAACTGCTGGACACAAGAGGTCTCTTATCTCACTGTGTAGTCCATTCTCAGTGTATGTACACTGGAGGCTTCAGGTTTCCACATTACACTTCCGTATGTTGAATATTGGACCAGGATTGGCTTCCAAACTAGTTGTGATGTCTTAAAATCTGGTTTTTAATGAGCTCAGAGAAACTTTCCACTTTGAGCAGATGAATGTGAAAACAGCCTCCTTTTGTTAAACTCTACACATACATCATTCTGCACAGTGAGGCCTAATCATCCAACTGTAGGAACAAGATGAAAAACATGTTTTTGAGTGGTAATGGTGCAGCCTGTTTTAGTAAATCACTAGTTTGAAGCTAGTTAGTAGTCACTAAGAACAAAGGAGAGACTTTACACACAAACAGTCCTGTTTATTTCTCTCTTTCAGTTAAAAGAAATAATCACAAAATTGCTGTTACATTTCTTTTTCAGGCCTACACTCTAATTTCTCTGTTCTCTGTCTTTACAGGTGTAAACAGCACTTTTACCAAACAGTACATCCCCATCTCCAATGGCAACCTGCTGTGGACTTTAACCTTTAGCTCTGACAGTGTGAAAAACAAAACCCCCATGGTTCTGCTCCATGGTTTCGGAGGTGGTGTGGGCCTCTGGGCTCAGAACCTCGATGCTCTGTCCCAGCGTCGGCCCGTCTTCGCTTTTGACCTGCTGGGCTTCGGCCAGAGCAGCCGGCCCGTGTTCTCCTCAGATGCCCAGGAGGCGGAGGACCAGTTTGTGGAGTCCATAGAGCAGTGGAGGGCCAAAATGGGTCTGGAGACCATGGTACTGCTGGGACACAACCTGGGAGGATACCTGGCTGTGTCATACGCTATTAAATATCCAAGCAGGTGAATGCAGATTATGGGATTTATCTTATCTTACTGTAGGGCTGTGTTGTTTTTAATTTAAAAGGGATCTTTATTCCTTTGGTGCTGATCTTGTTGATATGAGCTGCATTGAGTGCGATGAATATTTAACCAGGGGCAAAGCATCAGTCAGGGAATGTGGATGTATCTGAAACATCCAGCAGTTAAACCTTTTGTGATATTTTATGAAGCTCAACTTGAGTTTTTACCAACTTACTTCGTTAGAATCATCTTATAGGTAAGTGAAGGTAAATTGATTATCTTTGGGTTTTGGACTGCTAGCAGGATAAAGAAAGTGGTTTAGTATTATTAAGATGTATTACAAATGTAATGTTTTCATAGTTTTGGCCATCATTCCTATTAATAGTAATGTGAACATTGTCTAATCTGCTGATCAAGACCATGTGATACTGTCAGTGAGTAAGTCAACCTTGAGTGGATATTGTTTTGTCATTGTTTCCAAGGTCAAGAATGAATTGTCAAGCTCAACTTTTAGGCAAACATGGACGAGAAGTCCTAAAAGAAGTCCTCAAAATAACAAAAAGTTTGAACATATACAGCAAATTTAATCTGCTGATGAAGCCAGTGTGATGCAGTCAAAAGCTCTAGAATAAGAGAATACACGGACCTTAAGTGGAGGTTGTCTTGTCAAGTTGTAAAAAAAAAAAAAAAAAAAAAAAAAAAAGAATTAATTTTAACCACTGCTGTTGATAGAGGAAAGAACTAAGGAAGCTGCACAGAAGGAGAAAAATGTTACTTTACACTAAAGAGTGTTTAAATAATGATTCTGCCCTTTTAGTGTTAACACGACTGTAGCAAAACATGCCAGCATCTTTACAGGATAGAGTTGTAGCGGTGTGCCTGTAGGTGCTGGCAGCTAGAGATAACAGCAGTGTCCTCCAAGCCTCTCTCCTCCCACTAGCCTGTATCTTTCCTGAATCTCCAACTCCCAGCTTCCAGCAGGCACCCTGCTCACCCCGAGGGACGTCTGATAAAACGTCCTCAATCCTTTATCACCCTCCTTCATCAGTAACGCTAAAAAAATCCTTCTTCCTGTCCTCTTATTTTTATCTCATTGTTCCAAATGGCCTTTAAGTTATAACAGGATCAGGATCACTTTTGGTCAGGAGCATACAATGTTTCCTTATTTAAGCTGAACTGTGCTCATTGTTCATGTTATTGCCTAAAGAGAAAGCCTGCTGTTTACTTGCAGAACAACATCATAGATTACAAGTTGAGATCCGAAAAGCAATTTGTACTGTGTGTAATGTTGGACAGTGTGGTGCAGTTGGCTCAGATTTTTGATGGTTTCTGGTGCACTGGCAGTGTGTCCATGATGCTTGCTTGTATGCAGGCAAAGTTTCCATTCTGCTACAACCAGGACTGTGTGGATAGATATGGAGGTACTTTTGTGTCTTTGTTATGCAATCAAACAGAATAGGTTTGAGAGCAAGACTGTCAACTCTGCAATCAAAAAATTACAAGTAAAATAAATTTGTGATTTAAAATGCAAATCCAAAAATTTTGTTTGCAAATCCAAAAATGCTCATTTACTAACTGTGGATGTTGCCAAGCTGTCACTCCGATCAAGACTGGCCAATAGAGACATCTCTTACATCTTTCAGCATAGGTCCCGCCCACAAGATTCAGCTCAACAGCAAGCAAAACTTTTGATTCGCATTTTAATCAGAAATATATTTTACTTGCAATAAAACATTTTTTGATTGCAGTGTGGATAGTCTTGCTCTCAAATCTGTTTTTTGATTACAAACCTATTCTGTTTGATTGCAAAATAGAAACACAGAAGTGCCTCCATAGATAGAGAAGATGAATGTAGTTTTTCAATTTTTCTGAAAGGACAAATTTTAGTTTCACAACTTTGATCTTATCTTTGTAATTATTTTCAGTGTTTATAACTTTGTACTCTCATCATCAGCTGCTGAGGTGACATCACTACGACAACATCCAACGTGGAAACACGAGTCAGACAATCAGACAGGTCATAAACAAGATTATCTAAACCACTTTATCTGGAGGTGAAACTGAAAGAGATTGTGTAGGATAACTGTGTGTAATATGTTAAAACCAAAGCTGAACCAGTAAGCCAGTCTATAAACTGTAATCATTTTACAGTCTGTTTCTTCTTCCTAATAAGTTTGACTAACTTAGGGGTTTGTTTCTATTCTGTCTGATCATCTGACTGCTCGTGTTTCTTGCTTCGTCTAACTTCTATGAAAGATGTAGCCGTGTTCCCAAAAAAATTAATGATGTATTACATAATCACAGGAAAACATTCAAAGAACAACAAACAAGGAGATAAAGGAACAACAGCATAAATGGTACAGCACAGTAAAGAATATTATATATTTAAAAACAAAAGAGAGAAGATAGGGAAAATAAATAAACACATCCATGTAAAAAATTAAATGAAGATGAAAGGTTGACATGTTTTAACTCTTAGTACAACGGCAGTAATCAGACTTTTGTGGCTCTTCATTTAGCTTAGAGTACACTTGGCTTTGGATCTCTGAAAAGAACATCAGCCAACTAGTTTTGGATTTAGATAATTTGCATTTGTGGATATAAAATTTAGCTATCAAATTATGAAAATTGACAATGTACTGAAAAGCACCAAACTGTGTTGTCACTATTTACTGCCATTTACTTCCATCACTGCAGTAAATTGAGAGGTTAAACCAGGTCAACAAAAACAAGATTTTCAGCTGTTGTTAATATATTACTACATCCTATACTTCTTTGTTTGGGCAATCATTTCCTGTCAGTTATGATAGCATTTAACTTATCAGATGGACTGTAGAGATGCAGACTATGTGGCATTCCCTCTGATACAGAGTCTATCAGGGCAGCAACGTAAGAGATCAGTCAGGTTATAAACAACTCCCCAGTTTAATTATATCACCTAAACCATTTACTTGGGAATGAAAGCGACATTAAACTTTAAAGTTAAAAAACATTGTCTATTGTCAGTATTCATTAGATCTTGCAGCGCAGCGGTCTGGTTCCAATTTAAACTATAGTACTTAGTGTAGCTGTGGGAACACATAGTTTAACAATGAAAAAGACAATTGTAACACATTTATTTTCACTTCTTGCCTAATTGGATTAATCCTCAGTGTTTTTACAATTTGTCTGATCATCTGAATGCTTGTATTACTTGGTCTAATGGACAGTATTATGATGAAGTTCTTACAGTGTAAAATGTTATCATAACCAAAATAGGTGATGGCCAAAGACCCAGGTTTTAAGTTATGGTGAAAGACATTTTACAGTTTTAAGCATTCTATGGCTCTGTTTTACTCATTTGATGTATACATCCAGTAACAGTACTAACAAAACATTATATAACCCAAATGTCTGTGTATGTTATTTCTTCATCTCTGGCCTACAGAGTAAAGCATATAGTCCTGGTGGAGCCCTGGGGTTTCCCCGATCGTCCAGACACAGCAGAGGCGGACCGTCCCATCCCGGTGTGGATCAAAGCTCTCGGAGCCATGTTCAGTCCTTTCAACCCCCTGGCTGGCCTGAGACTTGTTGGACCACTGGGTAAGACTGAAGCAATAAGGTGGTGAAAGATAGCACAGTAGCTCAGTGCTGGCAGCAAAGACACACTACTTGTTTTGAGTAATTAGATTGAATGAGATTTTAATGATCCCTGACAGAAAACTGGGTGACGGCCACAGCACAACGGGATAAACAGAAGAAAAACAGAGCTACAATTGAAAGCAGAGGGAATAGAGAAGTGTTAAGCATAACAGAACTGACTGTTACTCTAGTTAACTTGCGGAGAACTACTACATATGTGAAAAAAGTATTTGTAAATGTAATAAAGAAACATAATTTTACAAGTAAGCATGTACACTATTGTGAGTCCTTGTGAAGCTGAAAATGTTTTCTAACTATACTCAAGGTTTCCTTCTTATAGAAAGTAGTTTATATGATGAGCACATGATTTAATTGCACCAAAGATGATTTTAAATATACTGGTCCGGACTTTGAACAGATTAAATCAAACCATAGTTCCTGTGTGCTCTCCAACCTACCACATTGTTCATAATCATGTAAAATATAATGAAGCCGCCTCATCTCTTAATGGCTACCTGACTGGTTTTGACACTTGAGCGTCTCCTCTGTGGCCCCTGCAGGTCCCACTCTGGTCCAGACTCTGAGACCCGACTTCAAGAGGAAGTTCTCCTCCATGTTTAGTGACAACACTGTCTCAGAGTACATCTACCACCTGAACGTGCAAACCCCGAGGTCTGTCTGTGTCAGTCTCCCTGTCGAACCTCATTATCGCTGCTCATCTTAATGACTGCGATGACAGCAGTGTGTTCTTCGCTGCTGTTGTAGTGATTTGAGATCTTTAGTGTCTCACATTACTCCTTGTTATTAGCAAGGGCTGACCTGTGCTGAGTCATGTTCTTCTGTGTCACCACAGTGGGGAAACAGCTTTTAAGAATATGACCATTCCCTACGGCTGGGCTAAGAGACCCATGCTGCAGAGGATGGACCAGCTCCAGCCCGCCATCCCCATCACCATCGTCTACGGCTCCCGCTCCAGCATCGACAGCAACTCAGGCAGCGTCATCAAAGAGACAAGGCCACGCTCTCGTGTGGAGATCATTGTAAGTTTCTGATGTACTGACTGTTCAAGGTTTTAATTGAATTAATTAACATTATACTTTGTACCCCATTATGAATTTCTCTTGCGTCATGATTCAGAGCTTTCAACCACATCTCACAGTATTGATTCATTTTTTAAAAATGCTTTATTTTATTATCATTCATATGTGATAGTATGTTTTAGGGTTTTTTGATGAATTTAGACTTTATTGGCAAGGTTTTGATTATTCTTGGAGAAAAATACTGACAATTACTATGTACTAGTGTTCCCACCAGCAGCGTTGGTGCATGTTCTGGTGTATTTGTATTTCTCATATAATGAATTTTAATAATTCCATAAGGGACATACAAACAATAAACACATAAGAAAGAACACTAATAACATAAAGAACTCAGCTTCCCAACTTCACAAACCCAGACAACACACCAACCACAGGTAATTGCAGACAACTATCCCAATCAATGCCTTTTACCAGGTAATGTTGATGTACAGTACCAGTCAAAGGTTTGGAGACACCTTCCCATTCATTTGAATGAGAAAGTATGACCAAACTTTTGACTGGTACTGTATAAGTAATGTTGATGCCATGCATGATAAGAAAACATTTCAGGGCAAAATAAAATGAAAAGAGGAGGATACGGATAGACTAACTATTCTGCTTCCCCTCAGATAAGCAGATACTCTAACTTGAGACAATGTAAAGGAATCTAAACTGGGCTAGTTATTGTAGCTTTTAGCAGGACTAATTTATGTTTCCTGATGTGTTACTTTTTTATCCATTATGATTTAGTTACTGACTTAGTAACTGAGTTTGTCATATCACATCAATTAGAAGTTGGAGCGTTTGTTTCTGAAAATCTCAATGTTGTGTCCTCTGTTCTAATTGACTGAGACATGTTTAAAGCTATTTAAAGGTGTCCAATCAACAAACGTGAACACATAACAGGTAAATATAATTTTGCCAGCCAAAAGATCAACATGCTAGCACTCAGTTGCTTAGCGACTGCATCATTAGCCGTTGTTGAAGATGTCCTATACTGATTGGTGATAAGACAATTGTTTTTATTGGGGTTTGTGGAAAATAATTGTTTCTTTCCACTGTTTTATGAAAGCAATATTTCATAATATTTTTTATTAATTCCAGTAAAAACTATACTCACTTCACTGCCTCTTTTGGCATATTGCCTCCTGTTCTTAATCGCCCTCTTCTCTTCCTGTGCTTCATCCTCCCTGCAGTCAATCCGTGGGGCTGGACATTACGTATACGCTGACCAGCCAGAGGACTTCAACCGCAGAGTTTTGCAAGTATTTGATAAAGTGGACTGAAGCAGGGATGAGCTAGCTTTCTGGACTCTGGAGAAAAAGGGGAGCGCCAATAACAGGCAAAACTTCAGCAGGCGGTGCCACAAGATCCCAGTCTCTCAAAGCAGGAATAAGGACTGTTTATTCATAAAAGTATCTAAAAGGAGCAGTGATCAGAGTTCGACTCATATGTCATGACACGCTGAAGTTCATATGTTATGTGATATTCAGTGATATTCTTAGAAACCTGGGGCCATATTCACAAACATTCTGAGAATCCTCTGAGAGCTCCTCAGTTAACCTAAACATTTCTAGCAAGGAATCCTCAAGTCCTCAATTTTCCTAAATCAAGGAGTGATTTAGGAAAATTCTCAGAGCACTTCTGAGCAAGGAAGGGACAGAAACCCTTACCTTAGTTAGGAGGTGTGGTTGACCCTGTTGCTAGGTATGACTCATTTTTTAAAATGTGATTGGTTCAAAAAAATAAAAAATAAAAATCACTCTAATGACAATGACAGAATGGCCAGTGAAATCAATAGGCCTAATCATAGAATTTATTCTCTATTAAGACATGGTGTAATTATAAATACTATTTTATGTAATGAACATCTCTGTTGAATAAATTGTGAGCCATTCTTTAAAAGTAGCCTGTGAAACATTTGAAACCACAGGCCTACTTGTGCAGTAGCCTGTTCATATGCTGATAGTTGTTACACTTATTTGCTTATATTTATTCACCATGCTGGTCATTTTAGTAGTTAATCCATTTGATATTAATGAGGGAAAATGGCTCAGCTTTAATCTATTTCTGTAATTGTTGGCCAGTCTATAGAAGTAGCAGTGTTGGTTGGCATGTAGATTTTTTTTTTTCCAGCTGCCAAATATCTTAGTGTTGTGATCACTTTCTGGCATTATAGCGTTGTCGCGTTGGGTGGGAGGTGTGAGCGCATCTTTAACGAGATCGACCACAAACATCCCTGCACCATCTTATCTGTAGTGTTTCATTAACTCACTGTCAATCAGCGTTTGGAGAATATTTCTCCTACCTCTTTGTCTTTCTATTTCTATTTTTCTCCTCTACTTTAGAAACTCTTAAGCCTCTTAAAAGTCCTCCTCCCTACTCCTAACAGTTTTTCACCTTAGGAGCTCTCTTTAGGGCGAAGATGCTTCGTGAATAACTTTTATTCTTACCAATTCTTAGAAAACGTCACAATTCTAATTTTCCTAGAATTTCGTCACTAGGAGTAACTCTTTGTACTAGAAAGCTTTATGAATACGGCCCCAGATGAATACAGGCCCTGAGATGACATCACAGTTCAAGTCCCCATTAAAATGCTTTTTAGCAGCATTCCCACACTGATGAATTGATGCCCATGGGATTGTATCACATGATTCCCTCACATTACATGTTTTAGCGCATAAACTCACATAAATTAACACACACACACACACAGGTGGTGTTGCAGCTTCTTGGTTAATTAATCTAAACAACAGTTATACTGTATTTTCTCAGAATTACCTCTCTCAAATGCAATGAAGAAAAGGAACATGGACAACCACAAAGCCTCAGCTTTTAGTGAATGTACATTATTGTCTATATGTGGCCTTTAATCACTCCTGTAGTAGGGTATCAAATTAGGAAAGTGAACACAAACTGACCCAAACATGCAACAATAACTTTTTTAAAAATATATTTTTTTATAATATGGAAATCCTTAAAAGGTAAATTGATATTATACACATATATTTTTGATAAAAAACACACTCACACTGAACATTTTAGAAGACTTATTTATAAGATATAAACATATGATACTTAGTCATGCTTTAAACGATATCAAACTGAAACAGAATCCGTGTTAGTGCATGATATCACTGCATTCAAAAGCTCACTTGCAGTGTCATGTATTTCCTGTACACAGTGCTCAACCTGTGGTTTGTGGTTTTTCCACATGATTCTGATACAGACAGGAAGCACTCTCTTCAGTACGTCACTGCATCAGCACCAGGAAGCAGCTATAGATTCATCCGCTACCAATAATCTATTCAAAGTCTGTCCCCTGGGGTAGAGCTGCTTGTTTTATTTGTTTGTGTGTTTGTTTCTTGCCTTTTCTGTCTAACTCAAATGTTCATTTCAGTTGCATTTTGGTTGTTGAAGAGCACAGGACCATATTTAGACTTAAACGCAGGTGCACAACTCCTGTACCTTTTTGATAAAGATACAAAAGTCATCATTACATCTTAAACCGGTGGAACATATCGTTTCATTCATCAGAGAAACCTGTCATGTACAAACTGCTGCTATTTTAATGTGCCTTTGTTTTCCTGTGACTCAAATATACAGTTTGCTCATCTGATGATGTGTGAACATTCAGAAGTACCATAGATCCTCTGCCGGGCAGTGATGACGCATGCAGTATTATTGTAACAATAATATGTAATATGTAACAAATGTGTGTTCTCTGCCTTTGTTTTTGTAATGTAACTCTCTTTAGTTTTTCTTGTCTTTTTTGCCTTCTTTGAGCTCTCTCAGTTCATTTTCTCTAAAATTAGCAATGTATATATAATATAGTTGGTTTTATTCTTTGTCACTTACTCATCGACTTTGAGCCAGCTGCTGTTCCACTAGTGTCTTTCTAAAGAAGTGAAATGTGTTGCTGGTGATTATATGATGATCATATTCTAAGATAAATGAGTGTCTACTACAGTCTGGCTTGCAAGTAGAATTAAAACCTTTGTGCCTTAAGTAATGATACATTTGTTAGCATACAACAAAACTACAGCTCCATTGGAAGTTTAATATCGATGTATTGATGTATTTATAACCACCAATGAGCTGACGAGCTGATGGCCGTCAAAGGTGTTGCCTGTATGTAAAACGGTGTTCATTAAAGGCCTCTAAAAACAAATATTTAATGAATGTTTTTGTCTTTTCATTTATCATCCACATTTAGACAAATAGTGTGAACTGCACAACACACTGTCAAGCAAGGTTATGATCCTGGGCTGGATTTTTGTTCATTTGCATCATTGCAGATTTCAATATGGTTAAAAAATTTAATCAAGACCTGGGAGTTGTATTAGGAGCTTACTAAAGTCTAAAATAAACAACACCTGGATCATGTCATCAGGGTCATCTCAGCGAGGGCATGGACACCACAGATCTACAACAGAAAGCCTGTGTTACAAACGGGTTAGGGTTAGGGTTTTAATGAAAGACACTATCAAGTTGCATTATGGGAAATGTAGGATCCAGTATTTTTGGGGCATGACACATTCAAGGGATGAAACTTTAGGATATCTTGGTCTCTGCTGTGTCAATTTTGATTGTTGTTTTTTTTAATCTGTCTCTTACAAGTCCCCTAACAAATGAAAGGTGCAATACAAAATCACAGGAGTACCTCTTTAAGTGCAGAGTGTCGATGAAAAATAATATATTCTGCGTATTAAAGAAACCAGTGCAAAGTGTAATACGCCACTAAATAGGTGGACTCAATGAAATCTCATACCATTCCTTTTCCTCTTCTGGTGCTATCTTACAAAGAATATATATTCAGGCCTATCCTAGTTTTTGTATGTTTAGTATGTTTTATGATTCTTGCATTGTTCAAATTAATTCATCCACAAAAATGATCCCTCTTGTGACTGCTCAGCTATTTCTACCATATTTTTAAATGTAAACACAAATATAATCTTTGCTATAGTATAACTATGGTCCACTTGCTTTTCTTTCTTCTATCACATATGAATAATGTAGCTCTAATTTGAGTTTGCATCATATGTGTAATCTGCCATGCAACATTTTCACACTGCTTCTCCCTCTCTTTTCTTTTTCATTTTAATGGAGCAAAGGTGACAGATGAATCAATATTTTTCCTCCAGCTCCCTTTATCATTTCAGAGCTGTCAGCCATCTGCCAGTGAGAGAAATGATTCCTAACCATTTGTGCTCAGCAAAGGGCCTCTGTAGCTTCACCTCACGGCCACTAGAGAGCACTCATATGTAGATGAGGAGATCAGCCCTCTCTTGCTCTTCACTTTTGTCTCCGCTCATTTCCACCTTTTTATTTCATCTGCAGAGCAAGCAGACTGAACAGACATGAGACGCTCATTGTTGCATGGCCAGATACAAATATATTTCCACTATGCCAGTTACCAAAAGGGTATCTGAGGATAGCGAGGAAGGAAAGTGAACATTGCTCTGAAACAGAGAGGGTTAGCTGGAGTGAGAATGTCAGGTAGATGACTGTTTTTTTTCCCCTCCTATGTTTCCATCCTAAGATCCCGGCCTCAACATTAACAGAGCTATCGATTGTAAAAGACATCCTATCTGTGTTTATTTTCTTCCTCTCTTTGATCGATAAAAGGGAAATATGCAAGCTCATGTGAAAGTATTTCCGAGTCGTATGGAACCGGTGGGGGCAGTTTTATTCCACTCAGCTGTTTGGAGAATGATTGAGATGGGTGTAATGAAGTTTCCTCTCGGTGGTACTTTGCAGTCGCTGTTGATTAGCCCTGAAAACAGAGGGAATCTCATTCATTTCATTAAGAAACTTTATCAGGACTATTTCATCATACAAGATAGCAGCTTCATAACGAGATTGTATCTGGAGCCTCAGTTGACTGTTTACACCTGAAAATGCATCCCCATCCATAGAGACTGCAAAACCGGACCTTTCCTATGTGGTTTATCTGTGGCATTAGTTGGATATCAAGCAATTAACTCAGAGCACACCTCAGGGTACACACTGTAAAGCTACAGTAATGCCATCCTTCTCAGACACAAGACCATAAAACACAACATGGCAGGGTGGGGCTACTACAGCCCTGTGAGTCACTCCACTGCCTGACTGATGAATCACAGGACTGATTACTGGAGCAGGAGTTTTAAAACACTCTTCCAGACAAGCTCAAATCAGATGAGAGAGCATCATCATCATCAGAATATCAGGTTCAAATGAAGCCCACTGGTCCTCTGAGGTTATAAACCAGCAGGTATGGAGGCGCAGTGGTAGCAGATAATATATCTGAATACTGGTGCCATCCGAGAGAGCGGTGCAAAGCGCTGCAGTTTCAGTCGTTTACATACTGTCTGTTTTGCTGTGTCATGCCTTGAAGCCTCTCCAGCGGACAGCCATCTAACAGCTTCTGTAACATGCAGATCTGAGCCACAGTCAGTCTGCTCTTCTTCCCTGTGATGTGACTCACTGGAAATGTACAGGTCCAACACTCACATGAGAGGACAGAACTGATATGAACATGCATGCGGCCTGATCTTTTTCTCTACTAGCTAATCCCACAGTAACCACAGTTAGCCAGTCTGATTACATCGAACAATGTGTGCACTGCAAAAAACCTGCATTTTAGCAATGAGTCCCCTATATCATGTTTCCTTAAAAGTACTCCAATTTAAAATTTCACTCGTATAAAATTGTTGGACTCATGATGGACTGTTTAAAAAAAAAAGGATCAAAATCGATGCAGCAGAACCAGAGATATCCTCATGTTTATTCCATATCATTTTTTTTCCTTGTCAAAAACTGCCGCCTGCATTACCCACAATCCAACTCAATTACAAATAATTCAGCAGAGTGTGTTTTCTTACACAGAGTAACTCAAGCTGTCATACTGGATTACATTTGCATTTGACTGCTAATCTTTTAACCATCACTGAGGACGCTGTAATGCAGATGTAGTGCTTGATTCTGTTTCTACTTCACCTTAGCAAAAATATTTCTCAACCTTGGCGTTGGGACACCAAGTGGGATCACCTGATATGCAAATGGTGTTGCAAGAAATTTGCTAAAAACAGAAATAGATTTTTTGACTCGGCAATGAACCCATTCAACTAAGATTCGAGCTGATTGAGCTATCATGTGAACTCAATAAGATGTTTTGGTTTGGAGCAAGTGGGGATTGGCAAATCTGCTACTGCACACTCGACAACATATGGTTCCTTTCATAAGCACTTACTTACTAGATATTTTCTGATATTAATATATTTCATAATATAGCAAATGTATTCAAAACCCTGATGATATTCTAAAGTGGATGTTCAAACCAATGAACTGTGCTTCACTGTTTAGAACATTAGCTTAACTAAATTAGTTTTTTTGTTACAACTTTAAATCATTAATTTTGACAGCAGGAATTTGTAGACCGATATCCTAACAAGATTATATAATTGCAATATGAATCAGGTTAAACTCAATAAACAATGAATTATTGCCCACCCACGTGGGTAAAATATAAGAATTTTACTACTACAAAAAATGGTTTGGTTATCATCGTTTGGAAATATACAAAAATTATACCCATACTCCCTCTCCATTCTTTGTTTCTTAGAAGAAGTCACATTGCACATGATTTTGGTTCTCCTTGTTATCCAGGCAGGGGTGCACAGGAGAGAGGATTTACAGTTAATTAGTGATTGACATATTTTATCAGGGTTTTAGGGTGTAATGCACAAATAATAAATAAGTAGGGTATTGAATGCTTGCAATGGCTAATGATTCTTTTATTTTTGAAAAGAGTGATGAATACCGAGTAACTTGTTTTTGAGTACAAAAACCAGGTATCTGAGTTGTAAATCTATGGCACCATTTTACCTCCATATATGAATCTGCTTCTAAATATACTCGTCTGTAACAATGACTCGGACAGTGAATGTGTCCAGTGCTGATATGAGTGAGCAGATGAGGAGGAGGAGGAGGAGGAATAGGGGCAGAGGGAGATGGAAGAAGAGGAGGAGGAGAAAGACCTTTACTCTGGAGCACAGACCAGGCCAGACCAGGCTCGTCTTGTCTGGGTTGCTAGGAGACCGGCGAGGCGCCTGATCTAATTTATTAAATTCAGCCTCTCGCCTCCTCTATATCTCTCTCTTTCTCTTCCTGTGTCTGTCTCGCTCACTCACTTTCGGCCTCCATGCTGTTTTCCCTATCTGCTGTTATCTTTCCCACCCTCTAAGGCGCTTATCTCCCTCCCTTCCTCTCCTCTGCTCACTCTTTCTCTGTTCCCCCTCACTCTATCAGGCGCTCCCCGGCTTCCTGTGTGTATGTGTGGATATATCTTTCTCTCTCTCTTTCCCATCCTCCTTCCATCTCAGACCTCAGACAGCGTATCCTCTCAGGCTGTGCAGCAGTGCCACCCCCATATCTTTCACACCGAGCCATGAGTACCACCCTCAGGCAGGCCAGACTTACCAAGCACACAAAACACACACACACACACACACACACACACACACACACACACACACACACACACACACACACACACACACACACAACCATTTAGACTGTGACTTTGTCTTGCTTTGCTCCTTGGAGTCTAGATTCATAAATGTTGATGCATCAGCCTTTCACTACAAAGCACTCTGCTGTGCCTATTGCCTGAATTATTCAACATCACTATGGCTATCTTCAACCCAATCAATGATCATTCACGTTCAAGATAATCGATAAAGGAGGAGGTATACACAGGGAATGCTTTTGAGTGCGTTGCCAAGGGATAAAGTTGTATTTTCTTCCCAGATGGAAACATATTGAGCGTATCAAAAACAACATGTATGCTCCATTGTCAGGAGTTGTCAGTGTTTCAGTTTCATTTAAACAAAAAGGGAGCAAACAGAATTAACAGCGTGCTGTTACAGTTCAGGGCTTACACCTAAAAACACAATTTCAGGTGGATTTAGTTGCACCAGCTAATCATTAATGCAAAACTAAGTTTGCGTGTAAAGTTCCTCCTGAGCTCTTAGTAACTACTAGACAGTTAACGATTGATTAACTAAATAAGCCTGCACAATTCAAACTTAAAGCGAGCCTTTACACTTTTGTGAACAGTGGCCACTCTGGCCACAAGTCACAATCAATGGTGCAGAGCTAAGTTGTAGCGTCGGTTCATGTCACCATGATGCCCAAGGTAAGAGGAAATGTTGATTGTTTACAATCTGCCTATTCACAGATCTTATTGCCATGCGTGACTGCTGGAGTCTAAGACCTCCATCTAAGACCAGACTGTGGTATGATTTCAAGATGGTCTTCCGTTACATCTTGGTTGTGGATAGAATAGTACTGTACAAACATGATCAGGACTAACTAACTAACTGAACGAGGTGTAAAGTCTGAGCAGTGTTTAACACCCAAAGGTAGCGCTGCTGCGAGGTTTAGTGTTTTTCGCTAAAAATAAAACAATGACTCACACAAAGTAATTCTGCTGTAGTTTATATTGCTTTTATATGAACAGCTGATGCAACAGGCTGGAATGTTTAGTTCAAGGTACAGTCTTTTGTCTTGTCAGTTTTCCCACCCGGTACTTCAGTAGCCTTAGTGGGAACTGTAAAGTGTATTAGAGTGTTTAAAAACTTGAGTGAATACGTGTGAAATCTAGGTCAGCAGTATATTAATATTCTTTTTTTGTTTTTTGTGCTGTTCAAGATGGTGGTCACGGAGCAGCTCCCATCACAGGTCAGCAAAGGTCATGACAAATGAAAGGCTGTGTGATGAGGGTACACTTGGAGCAGAACACATGTCACACACACACACAGACACACACAGACACAGTGTGCGTTCTCAGTTTCTCGCTCATTACTCTTACAGTCTCTTCAGTTCTTCAAAATGTCTTTAAGCATCAGTGGAAAAATCTGCACTGTTTCTCTCTCTGCCTCACACACACACACACACACACACACACACACACACACACACACACAAACCTGCCTCTGCACCTTCTCACAGAGCCGAGTATATATGTAATAATTGGAATCTACAGTCATAAAATGGAAAAGATGTACAAAGCATCACACTAAAGTCAGCCACAGTCACCCTCTGCATCCCGCTGCCAGGAAAGAAGACAGTTGCCCCCTGGGAAATGTGGTTCTTCTCATCATCAAGGGTGTAGTCGATCGTGACCTCAGCAGAATGAGATCAGTGGCTCCGCCGTGTGTGTGTAAGCCTCAGTCATCATTTTGTCAGCCACAGTGACACAGCAAACCGGGAGGTAGCAGGTTAACCAGAGGTGCTGCTCCCTACTCCCCACTCGCATCCCCGGATGAGATGGGTAGACTGAAAGCAATAAAAGACCATTAAAACGCTTGTTAAACCAGGATTTTTAGCTGTCCCTTTACCCATTTCATCCCACCCCAGCTTACGTCTTTATGAATCATCACCACCCTTAGGTGCTACTGTGTGTATGACAGAATCAGAGGGTGATGAAAAAGAGAAATAATACCCACCCACTGGTGTAATGTCTCCAGGCTTGAACAAAATTTAAATAAGATGTAGTAGCATGTGTAGGTGTGCTTCCATCTGTGTGTGTGTGTGTGTGTGTGTGTGTGTGTGTGTAATTGCTTATACTTTTTTCCATGTGTGTGCATGTGAGTGTTTGGAGATCTGAAAGTCATAAAGTGAGAATTGAACTGCTACGGACTAAAGGGAAGTGGAACCTTTATTATGGATATATTATCCTTTTCATTTTCAAACCTCTTCGACCTTTTAGAACTCCTGACATCAACATGTAGTCTTGCACATCTGTATCAGATGGAGATTAATCACGACGTGAATTGTCAGATATAGTATGACTGCAAAATAGGTGCTAGTAATTTAGTGACTAGTTAAAAGGAAGACAAGTATTTAAAAAAAGAATCATAGATGTTTTGTTGCCAAAGGTAGCCTAGAGATTGTTAAATTATGCTTATAACATAGTTCTATTGCATTTAGTGGGAGGAAGTGGTTGAATTGCACATTAGTGTTTAGTGACACAAATGAGGACGATGGGATGCAGTTTTAATGGCACTAAAAATGGCAGGTGTAAATTTGAATGAAAATAAATGTTTTAGCCACTCTAGCTACGTGGCTCCAGTGATGGCAGTGTCAGTCAGTCCACTACTTTCAGTGGTCCAGACTGAAATATTTTGGCTACAACAGGTCTAAAATGTTCAGTACCTGCTAAACTAGTGACATTCCCATCTCAGCTTTCCTTTGTGATTAGAATTAGCAAGTTCTTGCATGTTAACTGAAATGGTGAACAAGGTTAACATTACCTGCTAAAGATCAGCATGTTGTCATTGTAAGCATGTTAGCATTCTGACATTAGCCTTCTTTAATTGACTTTAAATTAATTTCCTCATCACAACCCATTATTTAATAAAGAACACTGAAGAAGACAGCGAGTAATGTAGTCTGACAACAGCTTTTGTCTTCTGTATTATGTCAAGTACATGCAAGCATTGTGTATTGAGAATCTGTTGTATGTGGGTACGCAACTTGAATCCAAACTCCGCCAACAACAATGGAAACTACCATACCATAAAGAGGCAGTTACAGAATGTAAATACATTGGACGGCTATCACTGAAACAAAGCTAGCCTAGGTGGTGCCCTTGTATGTCCTTGATGCCCTTTGTATGTCCCTACAGTGATCTGGCACCCACAGTAACAGATCAGGTTACATGTCAAGGAGCAGAAATTTGACATTTATGGTCAAATCTCATTGTAATTTCTTTACATTTTTGATAAGTTTAATTAAGACTGGTCCAAGTTTATTTGGTGTTTAGTCTTTACAGTATTCTTGGCTGTTCTTTTAGTGTCTTTTCATGTTTGTCTTTCCTTGCTTCCTCCAAAACACAATCTTGCCATTTTGAAAGCCTTTAACAATGCCGGGGATGTCAGGAGAGCATCACTGCTCCGCCGAACAACGCCTAGTTTGTCTCATTGTAATTCCTCACCACCAACAGTACTGTCGAGTTCACAGAGAACTGTCATCCAGATTAATGAATTAGTTCACTGGCCACACACACACACACACATATACACACACACAGACACGTACACAAAAACACAAACCCTTCTCTTGTCTTAAGCTTTGACTTTGTGGCAAACTACTTTCAGTTCTGTTTAAAAGCATTTAAATTCACATCCAGGAGTTTCTCGTCTCCTCTCTGCATCGACCCGCAGAGGGAAACAGCAGGACGGCTGGCGAGCTGCAGTGTCACTTTGTATCAGGTTTCATCCATTTCATGCAGATAGGCTTAGATTCTGTTTGTGGTGTGTGCTGTCAGTGGCAAATTGTCAAACAGTATTGCTTCTCATACTGTATGCAACCATTATTAGTAACTCTGCAATACACTGCAACCAGTTGCTTCTTACTTAAAAATGTTGCTCTTACATGTATACCTCTCTTTTATATTTGCAAGATTGAGGTGTGGCTTGATGTGTTGCACTGTAATATTTCATTCTGATCTTTTCAATATTGCAGTGTCAAGTTTGCATATCATGATCCAATATGATGTCCAACAGGCTCTAAACTCAAACTCTGATAGCCCTCCATATCCTTAAACGTAGGAAAGTCTCGAGAAATTGAAAAGAAAAAAATTGTTATACAAGTGTAGAGACACCATGAGCTTCTTTACATTAAAAGAATAGTTAAATGTTTTTGGACTTATTCACTTTCTTGCCAAGAGTTACAGGAGAAGATTAATACTACTTTTATGCCTGTACACCATTAGCTTAGCTTAGCATAAAGACTAGAAACAGGGGTAGGGTGACCATATTTTCAAACCTCGAAACCAGGACCTGTAAATGTACCACACGTTAATGCATGCACACATGTATGTGCTTATGCACGCACCATAGGTGTTTTCAGCAGGATGGGGGACAATTATTTCAGCACTTAGCACACCTACCAAGTGCACCTTTCAACACCATGAACAGCACCTCAGCAGATGAAAAAATATGTTTTGTCTCCCAAAATCTACCAATTATTAGGGGAGAATAGAGTAACATGAACAACTTTTTACATTTAATGATTTTACTGCAAAATGAAAGTGTATTTGTTTCAAATAATAGTTTCTATATATACCTCAGGTTGTTGTGTACCCATGGAAATTAAAACAAGTTATCTAATTATTATGGTTTTAGAGCAATGAGTCATCAAAAAAAGTTCAGTTGTCTATGACAAAGACATGGAAATGGTTCACAAGTAAATAAAAAATACAAACATATAGATTCTATGATGTGTTAAATTTGGGGTCACTGGGATTAACCCTGTGGCATTTACTACATATGAAAGTAAAATTTCATATTTTTCAGTTTTAGGAAAGGAGGAAGTGTGTTTGAGGACCCAGCCTCAAGAAGTGGTGGTCCTGACAACACTGACTACTACTACACTACTGTAGTTCAATCAGAGACTGAATGAAAGATGGATTTTATCACACGATAGAAGTTACTGAGAGACTAAAGTTTACAGTAAAGATTTTTACACTTATAAATCTGATGGTCACCTGATGGAGTTCCATCGCTGTGGCGGGTGAGATTGCTTTGGAGATGTTCTTTGTGCCAAGATGACTGATGGAGCAGCATCTTTCTCTAAAGAGCCAAAGGGACTGGATTCTCCCTCATGAAGAGCAAAACAGAGGTGTTGTGGTGTACGTGGACGCATAGACAGCAGCATTGAAATGACAGTCAATAGTTGAATGGCTTTAAATTCAGGCAGCAGCTGCTCCACATAATACATGCCTTCACATAATGACTTGCTGAATGTAAATAGCAGAGACATTAAATGACAATGTGGAAAGTTGACAGTGAATGTGTAAAAGTGGTATCACAGCTTAAGAAAATGGCAGTTTTGGCTCTGGATATAGCAAACTGGTCTGTCAGGTATTTAGCTAAAATCCACTCTTTGTGGACAATTTTATCATCATCTTGGATGTTTAATTCACTGAAATTATTTAGTGATCTAGTTTTGTCATAAATTTGGTATACCCAGTTAGCTTTTAGCCGTAGCTTTTTTGTAAAGCAGGTGAAGTGGATAAAGTCAGCAAGTACTGTAAACTTGATACTGATGTGTAAAGGTCACCATTTTAGGAATTAATGTGCAAGAAATTTTAATTTACTTAGTGTATTACTAAAGGCCAATTCATGGCTGCTAAAGCCATGTACACATGTGTTTCTATGCATTCTACAATCTGGTGGTGTGCGTACACATTCCACACGTTCGTGCTAGAGAACAAGGTGACGACCTTATGACAGCAAGAGGAAAAGTTCCTTTATTTGTCGTATTTGGCAAAACTGATCCCAAATGCCAAATTTGAGAGGTCCACCAAGGATGTTCCAATCCCTTAAACACGTCTTGGACAAGACAAGGAGAGAGGAGGCTTCAGAGGAGCATCTACCGAAGAACCACAGGTGTTTTCATTGTGGAAGTGTTTTTTTTATCAGACAGCAGCACCCCTACAGTTGGAATCTTTATAGTGATTGGTCAGCTGATCTGATGGGACAGTAAAAAATGGTTGGACTGCTGCGTAAACAGAAGCTTTACTATGATATCAATATTAAATTATTACATGATTACAATAGTGTGGATTAGGCAGACTACCCGTGCAGACAAGATTAATATCGGCATTCATACAATAAAAAATTATAGTGGGATACTGTATACTCTGAATGATGAATGACTCACCAAACTTTGTGTACTTTTTCTTTAGTAGCTAGACAACATTTATTTTATTTTCCAATTTCATCCAGGATCATTAAGGAAAAACGAGGAACAAATTTAAAATATATCTGCATGGTTCCAGTTACTAGTCATCCAATAATAGCCAGCCTGATAACTGCACTTGTAGCCTTTTCACATAAACAATTGTGTTTCGAGCATTTATTGATGATTTTATTGCTTTCTAACGTCTGTTGTGTTCTTTCAGTCATAAACATATTTTATTGTCTGTTGCGTGCATTTTCAGTCACATTCTGTGATTCCCCGACACTGCAATGGATCTATCATTGGTATTGGAGTAGAAGTTCTTTAAAATTTTAAATTATTTCTACATAACATCGGACAGACGAGATGCTTTGCGTCATGATGAGCCATCTCCTCAAAATGATGCTGGGGTGAGAAAGCATATCATATTTGGTGAAAGAAATTTCTCTGTCCTTGCGTCTCTCTCTTTCATCCCAGCTGGAAGGAGCTAAGACGCAAGAAAGAGACTCGAGTGAGGGAAGCGAGGAGCCATGCTAGCGAAGTAGAAATCACCCCATGAGGGATCCCTGTGGAGACTTCAGCAAGGTTATATAAGACTAGCTTTCATGGAAGTCTTTTATCAGACCGACACATTCCTTTGTTGTAAATCTGTTGGTGATTGAATGCCATAGCTGATAGCTCAAGGCCTATTAGCTATTGCATCTTACTGGACACTCAAGAATTTAAAACTGCAAAATTTATCAGCAAATTCAATTTATTCCAATGGAATGTATGTGATCAGTGGATTTGCTTATGGGGGTGAAGTAAATCCACACAAATTTTACGCCTTGAGTTCAATTCCAATTCAATTCACAATTCCATTGATAGCAAACCCTCTTGACGATGTAGATGGAGGTCCGATATGGATGAAGCGATTGTAGCTTATCAGCTGTGTTAAACTCTTCACTTTTATTTGACCTCCTCTGTCAGAGTAAAAACTGTTCAACAAGAGGAAAGGATTGCAGACTGTTATGAGATGGTAGTCGATGATACATATGTGTCTTTTGAAAAAACTTATACTGGAACTTATTGTTCCTTTAGCAAGTGAGCTAACAAATTTGATAACTAACTGTTAGCAAGCTTGTAAGCACAGAAAGCTTTATTTCCCCTTTTCATTAACTTTTAATTGAACAAAATGGTGTACAATGGTGAGCAAAATACCAGGGGGAAAGTTGTGGAATAGTAGTGACTTTCACCACATACTCAAAAATCTGAGTAGTTTGCATGTCTGCATTTTATGATATACTGTCATTCTGTGTATTCAAAGCAAATGGAATAATTTGAATTTACTTGGTTTGAGCCAAAAATATGTGCACATGAAATTAAGTAAAATGCAGCATTTCTCTTGGCTGCAGCCTGCACTGCATTTTAGTCTGTTGGGGTTTCTGTTGGTGGGGTATCTCTGCCTCTTCTTTGATTGATTTCTCCTTAAATGTGTGTTTATTTTCCTTTCAACATGCTTAATCTAGAAAGAGACACAAAAACCCTGTTGTTTGCATACACAATTTATATAGTTTCACAATGTCCATTGGGATAGTTCAATGTGATGTCACAGAAGAATATACCAGCAAACATCCAAAAAGGCCAAAAATGCAAGGTACATCCCCAAAGGCGGTTTCTTTCTTGAGGGATGTTACTGGATGGATTTTTCCTTTAACTCCAACGTGCACGGATGTCAATACAGCTGTAGTCTAGTCTTGTGCTGACTGTTGTAGCATGAAAAGAGACTAAAAATTATCCAGGGGCCATCCTGGGTGGGATTTTACAGTTTGAAAAGCACTACATATGCCTACGAAAACCTGAGCACAAACAGGCAGCACAAGCATTAAAAGAAGCATAAAAAGCATCTGGAACAAAGATGTATTTTTAACACCATCCAAGGGTCCCTCTCTCTCTCTCTCTCTCTTTCTCTCTCTCTCGCTCTCTCTTTCCTCTTTTCATTTTCTTACCTTTTTCCCTCTGCCACCCCCACCCCACATCCATGCTTTCTTCTCCGTATGGCAATGTCTTTTAGCACCAGTGGAAAAATACTGTTTGTTGCCCTGCGGATGTTGTTTGTGCCTCCCACCCCATAGGACTGCTGGTCCTATTGTACACACACACACACACACACTCACACACACACACACACACACACACACACACACACACACATCCAGGTACCCGCAGATTATGCTCATGGAGGCCTCAGCTGCTGTGACATGGCACAGGGAATATGAAAGTGGAAGAAGGAGAGAGAAAGGCAGAGATGAATAGAAGAAAAGGAAATGGTGTTGGAAAGACTGCAAAGTGCCAGAAGCGGAGAGAATGAATAGGGAGGATGGTTGCTGAGGAAAACAGATGGAGGGAAATCTGAGGAGAAGAAATGGAGAGGGAATGCTGAAAAGAGGCAGAGGGAGGTGTGCAGAAGACAGAAAGGGAGCAGAAGAGATCTTGCATGCCAAAATCAATGTGAAGCTGGCTGTGTCGGGTTATGTGCAAGCGGAGAGAAAACAGAAATACACGCCTAAAAATACCCTGCAACTACGATCGACAGCAGGGGAGCGGCGAACAAAGGGGGGGAAAAATCCATAATACATGATGGCGATGATATTGTATAGGTGAGGAGGTGTGTAGTCACCCACTCCGGCGTCTGCCAGGCGAGGTAGCACTCTCCGACACCCACAGCGACACGCCCACATACATGCAGGTCTCCATGGTGATATCTTCATGGCGGTGATAATGATGATGATGATACACACCTGCCCACAGCGTGTCTGTCTGTACGTCCATCAGTCTGGAACTGCTCAGGTGAGGCGCACTGAGAGCCCCCAAGTGGAGTTACCATAGCAACCACCGGTGTCCCAGCTGAAAGCAGGGATGCTGGCTGGTGACTGACAGCAAGACAGGCAGGTGTGCAGACAGATTTGCAGGTAAAAGGCAAGACAGACAGGTAGCAGTCAGGGAGAAATGAAGTCCATATATCAGAGAAGGAGTTTTAGCTGGGGAAGAAAGTCAATTAGAAACCTTTTCCCTCCTTTAATAATTTCCACCAAAGGACCTCTGAGTAGGACATTCTGCCCAGACGTTCAGGTGTCAACAGCAGGAGATAGTGATCATACAATATCCAACCTTAGCTGTAAGAAATGGGGAACAAAATCCAAAACTGTCCTCCTAGGAAAAATGACGGAATGAGTTCCTTCAGCAAGTGCCCAAAAACTATTTTCAAGTGATTCCAGTTGCTGTTGTAATTATGACGGGGGGCAAAGCAGGAAATCAGGTGAAGTTATTACAGAGGCTGTGTGGGGAAGAGGTCGAGGTGGATGGATGAGTCAACAAAACATCAGATTTTAACACGAGATTGCTGATAGTTTCCCATTTCCAACCTCCAGTCTAGGTCTGTCATATCAGATTTTCACAACACAATTTTCGTGGCCAAAAGAATTCATGATAACGATATTATCACGATATCTATAGAAAAATTGAAAAAAAAACAAAATGCTATTAGTCAAATCATCTTTAACTTTGTTTATTGTGTTTTGCCTTTTTTCTGGCAAATGAATTACACCCAAAATACAAGTGTAGGGAGGTGGAGAGAGCGCTGTGAAGCCACACAGGTCTGAATCCTGCTGAGAAGCCATGCAAACCTGCACACCGCTGGACTCAACACGACCACAGCTCCAGATTCAGCAGAACAGCCTGATGCTTGCCACAATGCTTCAAACAAAGTAGGTTTGGTAAGAGAATAGTATGTAGAGCAGCAACCAGTGTAATCAAAGGACAAATGTTATCTCAGACCAGTACCAATAACCCAAGACGCAATCATGTTCGTTATACTAAGAAGCAGGAGACGTGGTTGCATCCATCAACAATTCTTTGTTTAACAATAGCAAAAATTAGTACAAGAGTCATTAATCATACCATCCACACATGTATTAAAAAGGCGCAGGGGAATTATTCAGAGCTGAGGCTTACCAGTGGAGAGGGAGCAAGAGAGGCATCCAGAAGAGAGTCACCCTGAATCACATGTGAACACGCATCCACACACACACAATGGTGAAGGGTCAAAACCCAGGGATGCTAAGATAAACACAGCACACAGGAAAGGAGGTACCACACCCTACAAGCACCAACCCCACCGCCTTAGGCTCTCAGCTTCTGAAAAAAAAGGGAATATATACAATTAGTGATTAGTAATTCAAACAAACAAAAACACCATACTACAGTTGACCTGAAACGCTTAACACTGGTTATCAACAGCTATAGAAAAAGTTCCTCCTGCCAGAGATGTAACAAAACAAGGAAAAGAGAAAAGAATAAAGAATCAAACAAACAAACTAAACTAAACTAAACTAGAGAAACACTCTCCAAATCAATATCAGTTGGGCAGATGGTTGAACACATAACCGGCAACTTAGGAACAAAATAAACACAATAAACTACACCAAACAATATTCACTGCAGGACATGAACAGCCCTGTACTTGCACAACAAAAAAATAAACAAAAAAAAACCATGGAAACAATATTATTTGTGTGAAATCATCACGTAAGCTGTAAAGTAGAGGTAAATGAATGAAATTAACTAAGCAAAACAAGATCCCTCACGGAAGATGGTCAGACCCATGATTTGCAAATTGGGAATAAACAAACAACAACAACAACAAAAAAAACCCCACTCACAATGCACACTCACACAATTAATGTGGCTCAGCTAAAAAAGGACTAATGACGGTACTGCCGGCTCACAACGAAGTATGAACTGACCAAACAATTTGAGACAAAGGCGATGATCATTCACGGCAGCTATAAGGCAAAGCAGCAGCGTTCTTGCAGCGTGGGTCAGAACTGCCGCAGCCCACAGTCCCTGCGCCATAGTAGGCTACATACCAGTCAGGCAGCATCTGTAGGCTCAGGTGAGGAGAGAGTCTGCGGTGCCTATGCTGCTACTACACACGCTTACCTAGAAACAAAACACCCATTTACTACACCAACAGCGATCCGCAAGAGGGTCACTTCTGAGGGAGGTGAGTCACCACGGAGGGATCTACAAAATCATAAACCGCTAATATAAGCAACAGCATGAGAGGATACTCTAAGGACCAAACACAGAAACTACTCCTATACCTGCAGCAGTTGCGGAAGTCAGGTGAACAGGAGACGGGGCGTGCATTCAGCGTCAGGGGAGCACTCAGAAAACAACTACCTGCCTTCATAGAGCGCCCACAGACAATGATCGGCTAATGATCGATGAGTAATCAAGAAAGCAAAACACCACAGGCCTGCTTTGACCAGACAGGAGTATATTTCCATTCTGCTGTATAGCCATCAACCTGAACTGTTTGTGATCAAGAGTTGATGTCGGATCAGAAATAAGAAATGACTATTTCTTATAGAAGCTAATGTCCCTAGCGTCCCTCCGTTGTGACTTTAGTCACATGTCACTCCACTATTGCCCACTGAGTTAAGATTCATATTATCATTTGAAGATCTTCATTCATTCATTTGATTATTTTTTGTACCATGTAGCCTTCAGACATTTAGATATATCAATAAATGTCTCCATTTATCTAAGGAGTCGTCTGTTTCTTTGAAGTGAGAGACAGAGGTCAGTGTTTTGAAAAGAACTCACAGTTCATGAGACTGATTACTTGATTCATTTGAGACTAAGATTAACTAAGAGTAATTAAACATTTTCCCTTCGATAAAGAAGGGAGGTGAATGTAATGAATGACAAAATTTAATAATAAACGTAGTGTTAATCCTACAATAGTGTTAGACAAAGAACAGGAATTTTGTATTTCTCCAGCAGAATTATATTTCGGGCAGTGTGTAGAGGGCTATGAGACAGCATTTTGATCATCATGTCAGGAGATACAATTCACAGGAAATGAATTGAACAGTTAAATGAAGATTTTTTTTCATATATTCAGAGCATCTTAAATACATTTTTCATGGCTAAAAAAATTGAGGTCACACTAGAGTAATTTGGACTCATGACCTGAGTATTTGTAAAATCCTGATCAACTCGAAACAGTTTGTGTGTTCTGGTTGCAATAAAAAATACATTTCTGTCACCCTCACTGCAGAAATATACAAGAACCTAAACACAAGAGTAAAAGAACCTTCATCTAAGCTCAGGAGACATGTCATCTCTTATGAAGAGAGATGAAAAATAATCTTGTGCGATCAAGCAAACTAAAACATTATTCACATAGCACATTTCATTCCAAGGAAATACACTATGATTTATAGTAAAAGGTGTGCATGCACTGTATACATACAAACAACCCTAAAACAATCAAATGCAGATAGAAACACAATCACATTAAAGCAAAGTTAATTAAATGTGCAAGAGAAAAGAAATGATTCTAATATGTAATCTGTTAAATGACGTTGATGTTAAATCATCTAATGCAATCTGCAGTATTCCAGCAGTTTAGACCATGAAACCTAAAAGAACAGCTGGTTTTAGTGCTAAAATGCCGTGTGATACTCTCATGTCAAAAAGTCTTATATATGGCATATTAAGGAAAAATATGTCATTTTGGAGCAATAGCCACAGACGTATAAATTAGGTCAAAAAATGTATTGTGGGTCGTAAATTACACACATGCAAACCAAAGTATAAGACAATTTGAGAAAGAATGTCTAAAGCACAAAGGTTTCTGTTGCCAGGGGTCAAAGTGATCTTTGATGTCAAGATAAGACTTTCTCATGTTTCTCCTGATGGAGGCAGAGAGGTCTGTGCTGACGACACCCACTGCAACCCCTAACTACAGAGCAGACCGTCCAGCCCTCCTCGACTCCCCGCCAGTCGAAGTCGCCCCAGTAACTTTTTTGAAGTTTGACAAGAAAACAAGTATTGTCTTCTGTTTCTATATTAGAATGCACAGTGATGAAAACATGTAACGTCATAAAAAATACATCAATGTGGGATCTTTTTGTTTCAGATGTGCAGTATTTGCTCCTCAGTTGTTTAATTGCAACAGGTGACAAAATAGTCATCATACACACATACACACACACACACACAGATGTCATAGTGTTTGTTTAGTTTAGGTGGCTGTAAACTACAGTATATGAACTAGCAGGCTGTGTCGAGTATGATGCCTACAAGAGCACAGAAGTTTGTTGGGTTATTTTCCAATAGCTTGCTGCCGGTTGCAGAAAATTGAATCAAGGTCACCAGTGGATCTGGCATGTGTAACAATGATTTGACGCTATGCATCAGTCAATTTGGAGATTGCAGATGGAACACATACCTGCCTCTTTCGGATGGCAGAACAGGAAGTTAATCAGCTGGAAGGGAACGGTCTTTATGCTGCATATAGAAGCAGCACGCTGGAAAGAATCACACATTAATCTTTACTCTGCCGTCCTCGCATCACTGTGATAATTAGAAAGATTTGACTACTGGCTGTGGAGGATGTCATAAAAGTGAAACAGACAGGCAAGACAATTTTAACACTTTTAGTGTTCATTGTAGTGCATCGCTGGATTGGCATCAAAATGTAGAGGCGATAGAAAAAAACACAGTCCCCCTTTAAAATGATTATTTTTTGGTAGCAACAATAGTGAGGAAAATTAACTTAAAGCCACTATGTGTAGTATTTTTATGAAATTATATAAATGTGTCTTTTTTGATAAAACCACTGGGGGTGCTAACGTTGTAAATTTGAAAATTCCACACAAAGTAACTTTAAAGCTGCTCTAATCAGTATTTTTATATGAATAATTGGTCAAATCACTTTGTTTAATATAAAACGTGAGTTTAAACGTAGTGGCAAACCAGTGTTTTAGCATCTTTAGCTCATTGTTTTGTTTCACTCTCTCTGCTCTCATCAACACTGTTTCCAGACGCAGCTATTTCCTGCGAATAACAGATGCCTTTATCCTCCTCATTTGCACTGATCCTTCCTCAGGCTGCATGAAATCATTTCTTTTCACATAAATGTGAAGCCTCTTTTGTACATATAACCCCATAAACAACATGTGTCAAACTACCACAGTTTGAAGTCTTTTCTGCTCATGTTTCCTGCACATGCAGGTATCTCTCTGGAGCTACACTGACAGAAAAGAATGTTGGTGATTGTGGTCACAGTTGGCAGTTTTCAGGGAAAAGAAAACAGAAATAACCAACAAGTTTTCACGTCTAAATTACGGCTGAGCCCAAGTTTACGCGTCCGCATTTTGCGCAAATGATGGCATTAAAACATCAGAGGGGAAGTCAAGAGGGAAGCCTCCTGCAAAGGAACCGACATTCTCCCTTGAACACTGAGCTGCCCAGCCAGTGCAAGCTTTAGCAGGGCTTCTGCCAGCAGAGCAGCCGGGACAGAGTCTGTGTGCCTAGCAGAGAAACAATCTGAACCAGCAGCTCAAACCTCCACTGAAACAACTCTTCAACACTCAGATCCTGCAGGAACAGTTGCTGAGAAAAATGTCAGAAAACAGAAATTAACGCTCATGCTATATAAAATTTGGAAAAAGAAACTTTGGAGGTGTCATCTGCCATGTCCTGCAGCGGAGAGGAAGACAGTTCAAGAAAGCAGTGGCAATGCAGTAGTGCCCTTGCTTTATGAAAGTCGGAACAAACTTTTAAATTAGGCCTTGTAATCCACTGTGGGAAAAACCTCCATGAAGCTTTACCTTTGCAAGTAAGACTATTATATTGTTCAGAGCAGCTCTGCCTCAGAGGAACATCTGTCTGGCTAAAATTACAGTCTGCTGTTTGCACTATAGGCAGGTGTGTATGCATGTTACTATTCAAATGGTGTTGCTGGAAAAAGTGTACATGCACAATTAACCTTCCCACGGAGAGACAATTAGTGTGAAAGCAGACCTGTTGACGAAGAGTCTTTAAAGCTAAAACCTTGAGATGCAGTGGCTCGAAAGATGTCTCATCCACTGGCAGTGAAACAGCAGCTCCAGACATCAATGTCTGAGCACCCTCAGCTCTCAGTGTGTATATGCTCCAGACTTTATTAATTTGCTGTGCCAGTGAGTCAGTGTCCATATTTAATAGCTATGTGGTTTTCTATGTCGCAACCCCCGACACTGCAAGTATTGAGCTGTGATTCAGACAAGGGCGACAATACAGAAACAGAAAGAGAGAGAGAGAAAAATACCCACCCACCCACACTAACACACACACACACACACACAAGTTCAGATGCTGAGGCACATGCACCAGCTAATACACACAGTCACACACACACACACACACACACACACACACACACACACCAGCACAGAAACAGATGATTCATTCCTTAAAGTGCAGTGCCTGGTATCTGGGGAGATGCTTACTGGACTGTGAGAATTTCTAGTCTAAACAAACAATGAGACATGGTGATGCTGCTTGACACTTAGCAGTTTGAGCTCAGTTGGGCTCTCTGCACACACACACGCACACACACACACACACACACACACACACACACACACACACTGGAAGGAATACATACATATGCATGTGCTAATGATACATTTGGTCACCTACATGAGAGAAATCCAAAACATGCACATACATAAGGCTACTATTCCTACAAACAGCTTAAATGTTGTCTAGGAGACATTTCAACTAAATGTGTTTATTAATATGCATATAATATAAACCTCAGAGGGAGTAGTTGTTGTCAAGGTAACAACTAATGGGGATGCAAATAAATAAGCATCAGTAAGGGTTAAGAAAGGGTTAGAGTTAATACGTTTCTACAAAACTATTGAAGAAAAATGTACCTGTATAATTCATATATCTGTGAAAATAGGAGGAATACTGAGGCGTTAAGAGGAAGATGTTTGATAAATTGTTTCCTAAAATTTCTAAATGGTGCCCTCCTTCATTCATTAAGTTGCTTGTTTGCATAGTAATACTTCTGCCTGCTCCACCAGATTGGACATTATTATATATTAAAGAAGTAGACTGTGTTGCACAACCATTGTGCATGGATATGTTTTTTTTTTTAATCAATAATTTATTACATGTACCTGTAAACCATCATCAGCAGTGTTATCGCAGTCTTCATCATTTAATGTCAGAAAGGTAATCAGTGATTTAGTTTACAGCGCTCACATTGAAACAGACTTTACAAAGTCAATGAAAGATATAATCATATATAATATATGATACAATAATATAAAATAAAATTATACATTAAATAAAAGCATATAGAAGGAATGATTAAATTGAGTATGCAAAAGTTATTTTTAGAAATCGCTACTGCAAATAAACTAAACTGGGCTTACTGGTCCATATTTGTTTGCAGATGAAAAATATTTTTGGCAATGATTGGAAATTTCGTTCATAGATGGATATATTGACTTCAATGTACAGATGAACTCTGGGATTGGTTGGGATTATTCATAATAATGTTAAATAATGGAAATGATGCAAATACAGTATGTTTCAAAAGACTAGTCTGAATGATGAGGCTGAAAAATACAGATTTGATTGCCTGAATTGGAAGATGAATATTAAATTATTTACTGATTGATGACTTGGGATGAAAGAGTACATGATGTTTTGTGTATATGGTATTTATAGTGATTTATTAGTCACATGATGAGTCTGTGAGATGTATATGAGGGTTAGGGTTGCAATATGATGTATGAACTCCTTTGAGTGAACGAAATGAGCAAATTGAAGGCATATATAAGTCACTCGGTGTCAAGAAAAATTCTTGGATGCTATAACTCTACAGTCTTATATATCTCATGTTGCTTTGGTTAGAATTTCTAGCAGTCATCTAAATTGTATTTCCTCTAAGAAATATTTTATTAAATTACTTGTTGTTGCCAGTTCCCCTCCTTCTTTTCTTTCTGCCATTATCTCACAAGGCCTGCCAACCATCTTGACCTCATGTTTTTCATGTTGACTTTTTGTCATTAGATTCAGAGGACCATTTTATTGGAACCAAAGACCAGAAAAATGTAGCAGTCTTCACTAATTTAAAATACAATCTAGAAATGTTTTATTTCAACCAACAAAGACATTCAGTGGTGGAATCATTTTCCATTCTAGCTTTTAACCAGGTGCTCTTTCCTTTTGTGTATATACAGGATTTTATGAGTGTGACCTTACTTTGTCTGTTTTTCTTATTGTATTATATACTCAATATGTTTCAACATTTGTTTGAACTATGTTAGTGATTCTCAGTCAGTGGCCAGAGCACCTTCAAGGGTCACAAGATAAATCTGAAGGGTTGCAAAATAATTAACAAAAAAGAAGAAAAAGAACAAAAAAAATATTTTGGGGACTTATTTCTAATCTTTGTTTTTTTCTTTTGAAATACTGGATAGCTTATCTCCTCTGGCTCTGAAATGGTAATCAGCAATCAGTCTCAAAGGTTTGGAACCACTGATGTGGAATTGTGCTCTCTCTAGGTATTTTTTATAAAACATGTAAACACACATCTACTATAGAAATAAACTCCATGAATCACACAGACAAAAACTGCCTGGTGTCGAGCTCAGCACACGCATGCACACACACACACACACACACACACACACACACACACACACACACACACACACACACACACACACACACACTTGTTGTCCTGGGTCACTTTCGGGGACACTACATAGACTTCCATTCATTTTCTGGAGACTTTAATTTGGAAATTAAAATCCACTTCCAGCAGGCCTAAGAATAATGTGACCCCCTGAAACAGTTCTGCCTAACTACAGCTTACTGGAGGAATAAAAATCTTCAGGATATTTTGGTACACATGACCTTTAGTAAGTCACGAGTCAAAATTGACAACTGATTATTGCAATATATTCCTTATGTCATCAACAGGCATTCAGATCAAGGGGCCCCAATTTGGCAAAACCTTACACATGAGAGGGTTAATGGGGTTTACTTGATTGAGTGTCTCCGTTGCCACCGATTCTATGTAGGCGAAACACAGGGGCCACTGAAAAATAGAATAGCACAACATTGTTACCATATCACAGGCAGTGGCGGATCCACTGTTCTATATAGACATTTTAATCAGCATAGCAAAGAAAATCTTAAATATAGAGGCTTAGAGAGCAATGTTCATTGGTGTAGGGCCCAAAGACAAAGGGCAGAAAGGATGTGGATTAACAAATTAAATACTTTCCACCCAAATGGATTAAATGATAAAATATTGTATTTGTGGGGTTCCCTCTTTAAAAAAAAAATCTTTGAAAAATTATAAAAATGATATTTATTCTGGGTTCCAGTCTATGTCTCTTTAAGGGTACTGAGCTATAATTTAGCCTTATAGCACTTATTATTGTGTGTTTTGCTTCCTTTAGTATATATTATTTATAAAATTGTCTTGCATTACTCCTATATTGGGTTTGTGCTTTAACTGTTGATTTACTTAGCACTTAATTCTTTTTGTAACCTACTTTATATGTTGTGTTTCATAGTATGGCTGCTACTACTATAGACAGGAGTAGCAGGACTGGAATTAGCGCTTTGGCATGTTATTGACATATCTGGCAATAGTACTGCACTTATTCATACTCAAACAATTACATAGAACATTTCATTCCTTTGTGTGTTTTTTCTCATTTATAGCACTTTCTATATGATTTATTGTGATGTGTGTTCTTGGATTTATAGTGTAGTGTGTTCGTCTCTGTGTGTACACAACAGTGATATTGGTTATGTTTCTGTTGATGTAGCCATATTCCTTACATAAAGGATGCATTTTGAATGGACTCCCAAGCAGCCCTAACTTCATAAGGAACCTAGCTTTGTTAACTTATCCTAACTCTAACCATTAGGGAGTATGCCTAACCCTAATAGTGGTAGGCTCATACTCTGGAGATTTAATCCAGTGGAGAATTTGACATAATGATTTGTTCCTTACATGCCTAAAATTTAAATATAGTCCGAATGGATGAAAATCTAATTTACCTTTGAAATGGTTCTTTGACTTTAATGAAGGAATGCTTTACTATTATTATTCAGTACATATTGATTGAATTGATTAATTATTATAAATTTGTTCAATTAATATTTTAATCTATTGTTTTATAGGACCCCACTAACAATTTCTGTGCCTCCATTTATTCCAGTGGTTTCTTCTGCCTCTACATGTTACTTACCTGTTTTATAGGTCTCCTCTGCCTGCCTGTGGTCTTGTATGGAGTGTGAACGTTGCCGCTGCCTGTTTTACCTCCCTGTCTGGTGACTTCTTGACCTCTTATCTAAAAAGAGTGTTGACTGAGTTTGCGTTTTGTGTGTTTGTTGGGCTGTCCCCCCCAGGATTCAAACTGGGATAATCCTGGTCCTTGGCCAGAGGTGGCACCGCTCTGCCACCAGGAGAGATATCCTAAGCCAAATTTATTTTCCTTTTCATTGTACTTTTCAGTTTGTCTTGTTTTTTTGTTTGTTTGTTTGTTTATTTTTCTGGTTTTATGGGTTTCTCCAACTTTGTTTGGTTTGTACACTTCTCTTTATAGATCCTATGGCAGTGTGCTGACATTGAGAAGATAATTTGAGCCAGAGCTTTCCAGATACCTATTGGTATTTGTAGTCCCCTAACTTAACCAGTAACCTAAAAATGAGCTTTTTCCCAATTTGTCCCTAATTGGACAAGCTGTCCCCAATTAACTGGTCTTCAGTCTGAAATTTGTCCGTGAAAGTAGCCTATGACAGACTCACACATACACAGACAAACACACACACACACACACCAGGCAGATTCACTTGGTTTTTACATTCTGTGCATGCAGACAGAAACTGTACACTCAGAGAGGCAGACAGACAAAAGTACAAACATGTGCACACTGTACAAACATGCACATACACTCAAATAGACCACCTACCCACACACGCAAACACACTTACATGTAGAAACACAAGCACAGCCCTCCCTCTGCTGTGAGTGTTGACCCTGCAGATGTAGGTCTGGTCTGGTGTGCTGAGCTTTGGCCTCATTACCTTGTCTGTATGTCACTGGCCATGTCTACACACACACATACAATTACACACTAATACTTGACTTAAGTCACTTTCAGGGACACACACCACTTAAGACCAGTTGATTAGGGACAGCTTGTGCAACTGAGAACAAAAGCCATGTACCCAATTGGTAAAATGCTGATTTTTGGGTCAGTGGTTAAGGTTAGTTTAGGTTAAGGTTAGGGTTAGGTTTAGGCAAGTAGTGGTTTTGGTTAGGGTTATGGTAAGTCTCCAGAAAATGAATGTAAGTCTATTTAAATACCCCAAAAGTGTGTGTGTGTGTGTGTGTGTGTGTGTGTGTGTGTGTGTGTGTGTGTTCCTGCCAGGCCTGCACTAATAGTCTTAATGCTTCCTGAGGAGTTGCCCAGAGCTGCATTAGCTTCTGGATGGGCCATTGATTTGACGCAAAGAGCTTCAGCCCTCCACCCTCTACAACACACATACACACATACACACACATACACACACTCTCCACCCATCCAGCCCCTTAAAGCTCTATATGGCCAAGGCTTCCTGTCTCACGCCCACGGGGTTATCTCCCCAATGCAATTAAGGTGCTTCAAAAGTGCATTTTCAGGAAGAAGAAGCATAGGGGTAATGAGGGAGAGTGCTGGCTGGACAGCTCCACCGCTGAGTGCGATGGTAAGCCCCGACTACTCGCCAAGAGCCCAGCCAGACGCTGAGATGGATGGACACACCCCAACTAAGAGGAGAGTGAAGGGGGAGAGGAAATGGATGCATTACTAGGGGGGGGAAATGAGTGTGTGCCTGTAATATAAGAAGGGTGGGGGGCTTATAGTGCAATAATACTTAAAGGAAAATAGGTTTTACTGTCATCTTTTTTTCTGCTACAGTAGACACACCTTGATCATTGTTGATGTGCCGATCAATATGCAATTCAAAGTTGATTATATCATTCAACTAATAGAGTTTTATTCGGTTAGATCACTCCATCACATGTCATATTCCATCTATTTCAGGCCAAAGCTTGTCTATTTGTCTTTTCTCTGCAGGGAAATAGCTCCATTGTTCTTCTTAGCCAATAACTTCCTGCAGTAGTAGTGTCTGAATGAGAGAACACAGTGAGTTCCCAGTGAGTGGAAACAATAGCTGCAAAGTATTATATACATTATGTTAAATATAATAGTAGAGCTCCAACTAATTAATATTTTCAAATATTTGAATTATCTGTTGCTTTATATTTTTATTTAGTGTTTATTAAGTATTGGTTTCATCTCTAAAATGTCAAATAATAGTGAAAAATACCTATCACAATTTCCTGGGTCCTGAGTCCTGGGTGTCATCTTCATATTGACTGTTTGGCCCAAGCATCAGTTCAAAACCCAAAGAGATTAATTTTACAACAATATAAAACTAAAAAACTGAAAAAAACTGAAGAAAGCTCAAAATTCTTACATTTGAGAAGTGGTGATCAGCTTATGCTTGACCAATTACCTAGCCCTTTCTGTCTCGAGCCAAAAGTTGTGATTTTGTACAATTTAACATAAATAAGACATAAGTAAGTGCTAATAAGTGTTCTTGACTCGGTTGCCCTGACTTCGGTGGGGAGTGTGTTCCACCACCGTGGA
Source organism: Thunnus maccoyii (assembly GCF_910596095.1). Lineage (NCBI taxonomy): Eukaryota > Metazoa > Chordata > Actinopteri > Scombriformes > Scombridae > Thunnus > Thunnus maccoyii. The sequence continues at coordinate 30,559,440 of NC_056542.1, forward strand.
GCCAGAACAGAGAGGAGCAACATGAGCGACCACAGGATCCCCATTAGTGATGGGACTGCTATAAGTCCAGAGGCAGAGGAGTGCAACAGTAAGGCCTGGATGAAGGGTCTGACCTTGGCTTGGAGGTAGGGAGGAGCAGTTCCCTTCATTGCCCTGAAGGCCAGCACCAGAGTTTTGAACTGGATGCAAGCTGCAACATGGGGCCGGTGTAGTGAATGGAGAACAGAAATGGCGTGGGAAAAAACACCTGGAATCTGAATTGTTTACATAAGCATCATTATATAATGTAAAATATATGAAATTTGAGTGTTATGAAGTTAATTAGTTAACCTAGGTTCTGGAGCAGGGCCATGCTTCAAATACACCTCTAATCACCTGTCAAGCCTACTTATGCCTGGTCAACCCCTCTTGTCCTGTTTGTCTCAGATTTCTTCTTTCAGATTTTCGAGGACAGACATTGCGCACTTCAGGTATGACTGCGTTAATGTAAAATGTTGATTCCAGAGACATGGCAACTCACCATAGATCCTTATCAACTCGTCCGATTCAGACAATGATTTGTTTGAAATTGATTCTCCTCCAACCACGACAAGGGAGTCAGACCGCAGCCAAATGTCCCAGCAGAGCCACTTGCACTCAGTGGTGCACATACCACGGCCTTGAAGGCACTTCCACTCAAGCTCCCCGAATGTAATCTATCTAACTCCTGCGAGATCCCCAGGCCTCCTCTCCTCCATCAGCAAAGGCAAAAATCCGTGACGCCACAGGCATAGCTGTGGGAGCTGGCTTCAACCCTCTCCTCATCAGCTGCCTCCCTCATTAGGGACCGACGTTAGAGACTGGACTGTACTTCGCCTCCAAAGAGTCCTGAAAGTGAAAGGCATTCCCTTCAACCACAGTGACAGTAAAGCCAGATTGTTTGAACTCTAATCAGCCTCCACTATAATCTAATATAATACTCCAGCAACAACAAACACCAAGCATCTCAATTTTCCGGCATCCTCCCCAGAGCCTACCACTGCCAGAGTCGTCACATGTGACATCACAGAGCCTCGGATGCCTCCACAGCCACAGTCTGCATCATTAACCCCCTTGGTGGCGGCCTAGTATTTCCCCCTTCTGCCTGCTCCCTCTGTGTTTGACTTGCCTCAGTTTATCTCAACATTCTTTTCATCCCTGTGTTTACAGGATTCACAAAATTCCCATGCACATACTTTCTTTCATCCCATCATCCCTTCCTCTACCATTCCTTCAACTGTACACAGCAACACAGCCTCTGCTTCTCCCTCTACTTCTCTCATAGCCAAAACAGGAGCACGAGAGCAACACCTTTCTCCACACCTGTTCCTCCTGTGACAGCACCCATGCCAGGTTAATTTGCCCCTACAACCCAACCAAGCATGGTTCATGACGATGCCATATCCCAAAGCAAAGCAATGAAGAACCATTCATCATTCACCATTCATCCCCCTGCACTCGACCCCTTCCCCTCACCCCCCTATCCTCCTTCATCCCACCCCTCGACCCCCATTTCTCTCAACCATTGAACCTCCTTCATCCCAGCCCTCAACCCTCCTTCATCCCTGCATACCCAACCCTCATCCAACTCTTCCCGAATCTACCTGTCTTTTGACTTACCCTTGCTCTCGGACATTACCAAGTGCCATACTGGTCTTTCCTTTCCTGACAACTCCCACATCTGCCACAATGTTTGGTCCTCTCTCACTGACCATCACATCGTTGACACCCTGTTGGCAAAGAAGTCAAAGAGGAATTCATGAAAGGCCCATTTGACAATCCACTTTTTCCAGTGTTCCGCATCAGCCCATTAGGTTTCACCACTTGGGACTCTGGGAAAAGGGGACTAATAATAGATGTGTCTTCCCCACACAGCTTGCACATCCTGAGCATCACCAGTATCATTCCTAGTTCAGATTTCTCCACACAATGTGCAACCATTGACCATGCCATCACCCTCATCCGCTTGGCAGGCCAGTGCTTTCAAAGTCTTGCCCATTCATCCAGACTTCTGGCAATTTTCCAGGGTTTGCTGAAGAGGACCACAATACGTTTTGCATATTACTTTTGGCTGCAGAAGATCTTCGACTCTCTCTCAGAAGACGCAGACTCTCTCTTCGCCGGATCCTGACTAACAACTACAGTCTCTCTTACATATAGATATATCCCTCTATGGCTCCACCTTGGCATCCTGAGACAGATCTTTGCACTCACTGTCCAATCAGAGGGAAGCATCCACCCTCTATAAAGCACTGCACACCTGCTGTTCGCCTCTTTTCTTCTCTCAACCACCTTGAGAACAGTACACAGCACTCAGCTAAAACTTTGTCACCCTCCAGTGACCAGGCTGCTGCCTCCCAGGCTGTGTCAAAAGCTACACTAGCAGGCTAGCTTTAGCTTCATCATGAATTACTAGCACTGCTACCTGGCTCAGCACAAGCTAGAATCACTGCTTCCCTTGCTGGCTCATTCGACCCCGATCTATCATGCAACATTGCGTCTGAGGCAGAGGCCTCATGTTGCCCTTGCCCCTGTGACAGCATATTTAGCTAACTGTTAGCCACTGCTGTGCAGGCCGCATCATTGGCTAACACAGGCTGGCTAGCTCTGGCTGCATCATGTCTTGCTAACACCTGCTATCTGGGTTAGCATGAGCTAGCAGCACTGCTTCAACCCTGGTCAACATAGTTATGCTGGTTGTGAAATACATCTGGCTTCGTTGCAACGTTGCCTCCAAAGCAGACCTATGGTGGAGCTCTGCTTGTTAGGCTACTAATGCTCCGGCTGCATCAATAGCTACACTAGCTGGTTAGCCTTAGCCTCATCATGACCTGCTTGCATTGCTATCTGGCTTAGCACTAGCTAGCAACACAGCTTCACTCGCTGACTCTCTCGACCCCGTGAAAGGTAACAACACAAGTTGTAGTATGCTGGGGGCCTTGTCACATCCGAAGCTAGGCCTTTTGTTGCTTATAAACCAACTTTATTGCCCCTAGATGGAATGCACTTCGGCTAATGTCTGTTACTCATTCTTCTCTGGCCATACAGTCTTCTCTACTGTAACTTCAGGCTCGCTATGTGTTTGTTATGCTGGGTGCACGGCGCACATAGACAAATGGAGTTACACTCAGGTAATCACTACTCTCAGTGTTTTCTCTTCCTATTTCCAACCTATCATGGCTATTAATTACACTGATGCTGGGAATAGAGTGACGACCCATTATCCAGTGAAAATTACACGCTGTATATTTTGGGTGGGTGTTTTATGTTTCTCATGGAATGGATATGCTGCTGCCTGTGGGAATTGAGCTATGCCACCCCCCGATTCCTCCCGCTCCCTCAGGCTCCCCGCCCACTGACAGTGCAACGGAGAGAGGTTCCCTAGGGGAGACTTCCTCTCTGCATGAGGAAGACTCTGTCTGGTTATATCTGGTGAGGCTTGTGTAAGACAGTTTCTCTCTCTGACTGGCTTCTCCAATCTGCCCACAGATCCGAAACTCCCGCTTCAGAGTCACCTCTGGTAGTGCGGTGGCAGTCCTGATGTCCTTTACTTGTGTTTTTATCCATTTGAGGAACTGCAGTTTTTGGCACTTCCTCATTGGCTTCATTTTTCAGCCCCAGAGGTTGCTACTTAGAATAACATTGTACCCTAAATTCTAACTACAATTAACACTTTCTTCCCATAAACACATATATGCTGCTGGCTCAGATGTAGTTTGCTAGTGAATTCCGCCGTTAGCGCTGGCATTTTTACAGTTTAAATTACACAAATTTAAGCATATTTTAAAGGCACATCACTGACTTAATTTATGTTGTTATTTGTGTTTTCTATTATGCACCTTAACCACAACTGAATTTTTACTTAAAGTATTAGCTCTCTGAAGTAATCATTTTGGTTGGTTATGAATGAAATTGTGATTGTGAAACCAAAGTGAACTATGTTGTACAACAGCACTATGTGAATTTGAGCATTAAGTTGATTTCATAAGCTTTACTATATGATCAGGAATGCTCATAGAATTAGTGTAAATATATTTTAATTTTGACCTTATTCATAGGTCAGGTTTTCTGAGTTGAGTCCTACTCATGAGTCCTATGAGTCCTATTAGGACAGCGGGAGAGAGGGGCTATATATACATACATACATACATATATATATATATATATATATATATATATATATATATTAATATATATATATGTCCAGCGACTCCACAATGCAGCCTGTAGCTAACTCTGTTAGCTAAACAGAAAATGTCTCCTCTACCATTAGCTTCAATTTGTTTTACGAGTGAATGTTTTCTTTTTGAAGCTTGTCACTGTCTGGACGAGCTGCATTAATATTTTAAGTTAGCGCTGCAAGCTGAAAGTAGGCTACTTCTGTAATGTGCTGTGTGGCTCGGTGTTGTGAATTGTTCGATTTGAGTGATTAAAATAGGCAATTCATGTTTAGTTTAAGTTGTCTAAGTGTAGAACACACTATTTACAATATTTAGTTTAGTTTTTTCTACATTTATTTAGTTATTGCATTTACAGTAAAATGTACACATCATAATAAACCTGGAAATGGTAATTATTCAGTGTTTATATGGAGAATATACTATCAATGCCTTGTTTCCAGTTAAACAGAAATGCTTTTATTTGGAAGGTTTGCAGGAAATTATCTGGCCTGTGGTTGCCGCTAGCTTTAGGAAAAGAAAAAGTGTACGCTCAAGATGTCAGGTGCGACCCCCGTTGTTTTCCCACTCG